>NW_018020591.1:261470-448970 GCF_002006095.1 Pseudomyrmex gracilis | reverse complement strand
AACTTACCATTGCGATTATTCGACTTTTGTCAGTATACATATATATATATACATATATATATATATGTGTGTGTGTGTGTGTGTGTGTCGATATGTATAAAAATTTAAGCGATTTACAGTATAGTGGAATAATCATAATAATAACCGTAACACTCTCGAAATTCTGTATTAATCGTGAATGTTCGATACATTTTACTCACACACGACGAGAGATATTATATTTTACGCGCGAATCGCGTCGTTCGAACGTACATTTGCCGCATCAACACAAGAACGCGTTTCTTTCACGCGTTGTTTTTCCATTTGTTTATTTTTTTTACTACTCACGATTTCACATTCTTGATGATTTTTTATATATGTTATTAATACGTTGATTTATTTTTATTTTTATTTTTGTTTTGTTTTTATTCCGCGCAAAATAAATGTCGATGTAGATTTCGATATGTGTGTGCGCGCGCGCCCATATAAAATACACAATCACCGTACGCGGATTATTTTATACATTAGAGCATCGAAATCTATCTCATCTTTTTTTTTTTCAAATCTTTTATAAACGTGATATATATACGAGCATGTTCTTATGATACATTTGATTATTTGAAATAAGAACAAAGTTTATATTTTATATAGAATTTTATTTATTTATAATGTGCTCTTACAGCACGAAAGAGAAAGAGAAAGAGAGAGAGAGAGAGAGAAGTGCGAGATTTCGAGTTCACAAAACAATTCTCTTTCTTTTCTTAACTTCTCTTGCTCTTTTTCTTTTTTTTTTTTTTTTTTTTTTTTTTTTTTTTTTTTTTTTTTTTTTTTATATCTTCAATCTTTTTCTTCACTAACCACTTTTTATTTATTTATCACTATTATCTGTTTTATTATTCCGAATTATAGTTGCTTTTTTTTTTTACCTCACTTTTCCATCTTTTCCATTGATTTTCGTTATTCGCGTCATTTGATGAGATAATAAGAGATAAAAAGAGAGAGAGAGAGAGAGAGAGAGAGTGAGAAAAAAGACGGCGATTGTTGCGGGCGGAAGTTATATGTTCACGATTGATCTCATAGTGTAATATCGCGACGGAGAAAGACCGAAACAAGAAGACAGAAAAAAAAAAAAAAAAAAAGACAAACTTCGCGCGTGAGAAAGAGAGAAAGAGGAATCGTCGTTGTAATACTAATGAGAAGGTTGATATGTATCGTTGATTACAAAGTGTTATGTTCTGTATCGTTCGTCGTTGTTAGGTTTTCTTATCGCGGAGACGAAAAAATTCTCATCGAATTTTGGGCGCGATTATTGCTGCGGCAAAATCACATTTGCGCAACGAATCACAAATTCGCGATTTATTTTATAAGAAAGAGAGAGAGAGAGAGAGAAAGAGAGAAAGGCATGATATGAGAAAGAGAACAGGAGAGACAGAGAGAAAGAGAGAGAGAGAAAGAAAAAATTATGGAAACGATTCGAGATGTGTTTACGTAATAACGATTATAAGTCGCGCGCCGAATTTAGGCGAACGTTTTAACAGGCACAAAACCCGAAAATGCGATCGGACACACCGAGTAAATCGCGTCTCCGATTTTCACGACAAGATCCTTGAAAGGCGACGTCCTTCCTCGCGATATCTTGTAACACACATCCGATGAAAGAATTGTTTCTTACAAGCGATGTATATTCGCGTCTATGGAAAAAAACACGGAGATCTCTATTTCTCGCGTTGTCTGATCGCGCTCGCGGTTTTTGCGTCCTCTGTTTCTCACTTGGATCTGCGCGAAGGAGAGCGCGTATCGAGATTTCGAGTCGAGTCGAGACGAGACGTGGTTTGTTAATGAAGAGAATCTTAAGTGGGGTGGGGAAGAGCGCGAACAAAGAGGAAAGAAGAAGCCAAGGAAAGCATTTGAAAAAAAAAAAAAAAAAAAAAAAAAGAAAAGAACCTTATGTAAGTTTTGAAGAGCGTGCGCGCTCTGAACTCGTCTCGAACAGGCTCGAACTCTCGAACGAGAGAGAAAGAGAGAAAGAGAGAGAAAGGGGAAGGGACAAGGAGAAAGAATGCGTGAGTGAGAGAGAAAGTGCACCGGTCAAGTGCACAGCCGAGTGTCCACCTCCGAAAGTCACAAAAAAAAAAGCATATAAAAAAAATAGTACATGCCACCAGGAAGTGTGATATGGAAATGACTAGACCCCCAACCGCCCCCACCCCCCTGACGCGATCGAACGGATTACTATCACCGGAAAGATTGTTTCTTCTTTCATTTAATTGCGCGTCGATGGTTTTTTTTTTTTTTTGCGGGAGAGATAAACTCTTCACCCCTTTCGAACACCGGGGGAGAAAGAAAAATTGAATATTTGTTCTTCTCGTTTTTACGCTCGAGATTTTAGTCTTGAAAAAAAAAATATCGACGCGCGATTATATTATCGAGAAGCGAGATCACCCTTTCGGTTGATGGTCAATCCGCGTCGATATCACCGACGGACAGAGAAGAATAAATTTCACGAGAGAAAGAAAGAAAGAAAGAGAAACTCGGAAAGAGTGTGGGAAATTCCTGTTCGCGAAGCTCGCCGTAACATCTCGGTCACGTTGATTCGATTAAGCGTCGGCGGTCGTAGCCTAATCTTATCATGGGCCGACGCGAGCTCTCTCGCGACCCTCCCTACCCCGGGAGGGGTATCCACTTAGGAATTTCGCCGATTATCGCGCATGTATAATTCTCGTAAATTGGATTTGATGTCGGTCACACGTGTCGTGTCGTGTGTTTGAAAAACGCGACGAATTATTTACGAGCGATTGCGCGCCGCGCGGCGTTCCCGCGCGGTCGCCGAAACGGCGGGGGCCGGGGTCGTATGTAATGTGATTTCTTTTATATCATAACGAATAATGAACACTAAGAAATATTATAGTTTCATATAAGTGATATGTTATTTGTCATTTATTTTATCCCTTAATAAATGATGTTATATAAAAAAGGCAAACGAGCGGAAGGCGTTCTCTTCATTTCTCGCACCCTTTTATCCTCCCTTTTTGTTTTTTTTTTTTTTGTTTTTTTTTAGCGTTAAAAGCGTGTTTCGAGTGCAAATTGAATTCTGAGTCACAGCGGCGCCTTCGTCTCGTAAGTGTCGATTTTCCCCGATTTTCGGGCGAGCGTACAATGTGAAAATAAATACACAGCGTCTGGGAGGACCGACGCCGCCTAAACGGAAAGTCTACGGAAAGTCCTCGGAGACCGATGTGGCGTTCATTTCTTCATCGCTTCTTCATGCGGTGCGAGATTAATGGGGAAGACAAAAATGTGTGTTTTGTTTTCTCTCTCGTCTTATATTTATTTCGCCGACTATCAACATGTTACAGCACACATTACATAAACATCGAGTGTCTAAGTTGTACTTGAGATTAGCGCTAACGGATTACTCACTCGCCTCAATTTGCATAAAATACGTTTCCGTTACGAATTTGTTTTGTTTTGTTTTGTTTTTTTGTAACGCGGCGATATTTACAGATTTTCACGCAAGTATGTGTGTATTAATTATAAATATACCTTACACTTTATAGGCAGCCTCTCTCGTAGAAAGAGAACGCGCGTGTGTTTTACAAGGATGTGTTTCAAACATTTCTGTTCTGTGCATGGACCGAACACGTGTGTATGCAACGAATTTGATCTCGTGCGTGAGAGTAGCGTGAACGCGTGCGTCGGACGCGAATAGATCTGCCATCGTAGATTCGTAGAAACGGAAGGATTGTTCATTCGTCTAACTTTCGGGTTCATACTACTCTCTCTCTCTCTTCTTCTCTCTCTCTCTCTCTTAATCGAACCGATATTACGTCTCGATCGGATAACCGACCGTTTCTAATACCACGGACCGCTATTTTGCAGTGATCGTAACGAGATTGAAAGCGATTTGCGCGCGCGCGTAAAAAAAGAGATCCGCAACGATAAAAATCCTCGAGAATTCTCGTCATGCTCTCACTTTCGAACAGATTACTCCTCTTTCATGTGTTTTGTACATCGCGTAATATTCTTACAAAGCGCATCTTCTTATTTCGTTTTCAACGAAAATATAATTTTGGAAGTAAATTATTATTATTATTATTATTTTTACACACAGTTTGTTTACATAAGATACATTCAGGTTTGGTTATTGTTTTTTTTTTTTTTTAATTCTCGTTTAACGCACAGACAACTTCTCGCTGGGGAAAATAGAGCACTAAGTACCATTTAAAAGTACTAACGTTTATGTAACGTCGATCTTTTATCACATCGCGTGAAACTTTCCCCTTGGATAGGGTCGTGTTATAATCGCGTTGTAACTTTTTAATTTAAGACTTCGAAGTCACACGCCATCTCAACTGTGCCCGCCTCTATCGAATATACTTGATCGTAAGCGCGTATACTTTAGCCTCGGAACGGATTATTATCCCGTCTTGCGGATTGATTGATAGTATAAAACTCGCGTAGGGGGCCTCGAGAGAGAGAGTTTAAAACCATTAACACAATCTCACGCGGTATCGATTTCCCGACGGATCTTGTTATCGAATGTGCGAAAAAGCGGGGCGCCCGTTGGATCGCAGATGCGTTTTTTTTTTGTTTAAGCTCTTTTTTAATTTTAATTTTCTTTTCCTCTCGCAAACGCCGAGGAAACGAACGTTCGATTAATACATTGTGCAGACGTGTCTATTAAGTGAGAACGTCGATAACTTGCGACAACATCAACGAGGAATCGAATTGTGATTGCGCTTCCTCTTCTCACGCAAACGCGTGATAATTTTTGTACTTGTTTCTGGATAACGTGGATTGACGTGTTCGCTGCGTGTGTGTGTGTGTGTGTATGTGTGTATGTGTTCTTGAGAGGGCGCGATTTTTTCTCTAATTGCCGTCGTAATCGTGCGACGACGCGTGATGATGTATATGGATGTGCGGAGGCAGGTCGACTACGGGTACGGCCAGGCTGCTCCTCTGCAAACATATCACGCAAAGATAATATAATAATTAATATAATTAATATAATTAATATAATTAATAAGTAATATAATAATTACTGCATTTCGAGAATTAAAAAAAAAAAATAACATATCTAATTTCTTAAAAAAACGCCGCGATATAATGTAATCACATTTGTTCGCGATATAATTTATATTCAAAGAGCATTAATTTGAAAAATTATCATCTCCATACTGTGTGAAATCGGATATAAATTTAATTCCTGAAAAATTACCTAGCAGATATGAGGGGGGGGGGGGGAAATATTGTGCGATATTACAATCACATTTGTTTGCGATAAAAATTAGATCGAATTTTCTAACAAGACTATCAATGTTTGGAAAATTATCTCGTATATTATATTACGTGAGATTTAATGTAAATTTGATTCCTGAAAATTACGTAACAGATATGTTAACGATATTTTCAGCCGGATACGCAATTTCGAAGCCCGACGGTATTCGGTTTCGATGGCCTAAACGTCTAAACTAATCGAATTAAATCTGCTACTAGGCGGCAACGCCGATTAACGAAACGTTGTTAACACAAAATTCAATGAAATTTCCCCGTTAATCCTTTAATCGCCCGCGCTAGTCAAATCTCTCTATAATCTTGCGATATTAAATTATTCGATGGAAAGAATGAAGAGAGATATTAAATTTCGCGCTCGCGCGCGTTCTCTCTGACGGGGAAATAAATCCGCTCAACGGATACACGTTAATTAAAGAGCATTTAGATGCAATTACAAGTTTCATGGAACATGGAAATGCGAAAAGAAGCTCGATTAATATAAAATATATAATTGAGTGTATCACATCTTGAAACATAATACACACACACATATAGCGAGTAGAAGTTTTTAGTTTTTTTTTTTAAATAAAATTACGTCAATGCGATCTAAAGCTCGTTTTTCGAATAAATAGTTTTCTGGTGGATTTACTCTCGAGTAACTCCGGAAAGACTTTTCCAGTCCGAGACTTTTGCGAGATAAATCTTGTATCGACGAAACCGACAAATCCCGCGGCATTTCTTTTCCTATCGCTCGTGACAGAATCAATTTTAATGATTTATTGTTTAAAGAAGAGAAAGAAATTAAGGGATAAAAGAGGAACGAACTGTCCGAACCTGGGATCTTATCCCGTTTATGGGGGTGGCAGTGGGATTGTCCGGCGAATAGCCGATCACGTGCGTGGAGCACTTGTCGCAGGTTCGTCGTCGCCGCGACGACGAGTGGCAGCGTAAAGCGCGACAGAGCTCGCGTGCCATTTCCGAGCAAAGTGACTCTTGCTGTTGATGCTGATGTTGCTGCTGACACTGTTGTTGTTGTTGTTGTTGTTGTTGCTGCTGCTGCTGTTGTTGTTGTTGCTGCTGCTGTTGTTGCACGGCCTGAGAGATTCCTTGCAGAGAGCCGGAGATGGGCGTCGGAGGCCTCTGCAGTAACGCGAGAAATGAATATTTACGCGCATAAGAATCGCACTCGAGAGCGCGAACAGTCAGTCAAGCTATAGACTTTGGCAACATCTATTTATACGCAAAAAAAAAAAGAAAAAAAAATAGCTAAAAGAAAACGCGAGGTTGTGCTGAGATGAGCGAATTCACAAAATTGTCTGAATATTGGAACGGACCTTTCTTGGCAACTGGGTTTGGGACGCTTGCAGTTCGAGCAGCATGCTTCAATGAACGATGAGCTCATGCTGATACGGCGGAAATCCACGGCGTGGCGATGAAACAAAGTTTAGGAAAATGTCATGCAAGTGTTTTCCATGCTCGCATCTTACTTCTATGTAAGAGTGTGTACATCAAATCAATCGTCTTGCTTAAAAATAAGCGCATTTCGAGGTGAAAATATGAAACAATATTTGTTCTCCTTTGCGACGCAGGTGCGGCTGTTGTTGCGAATATTTTCAACAATCGACAATT
The DNA here is from genome assembly GCF_002006095.1 of Pseudomyrmex gracilis. NCBI lineage: Eukaryota > Metazoa > Arthropoda > Insecta > Hymenoptera > Formicidae > Pseudomyrmex > Pseudomyrmex gracilis. Next base: position 442,088 of record NW_018020591.1, on the reverse strand, counting down.
ACAAGACGGATAATTTGAGAAACAAATTTGCAAACACAAAAAAGATTTTCGCAAATTTCACGGTGACGGTGATGTTTTTTTTTTTTTTAGTCGAAATTCAGTTGACGCGACGTTTGGTAAAATTAAAGTCGTGCAACGTGAACGTGCTAACGACGATTTATCGACTTGAAAAAACCGAAAGCGTTTTTTTTTTTGAGCGTTCAGATTTTTGAAGTCGACGCACTCACCCGTTCCGTCGGCGCGTTCTTCTTCGAGTTGTAGCAGAACTCGAAAATGGCTATGAGCACGGCGAATGCCAAGCCGCAGAGTAACACTACAAAGACTCCGCCTAGAAAAACAAAACAAAAAAAAGAACAACAAGGAAGCACGTAGATGTGTTCGAGATAACGTGAGATATTTGGTGAAAAAAAGATTTAATAGAAATAAATTTCTCTCGATGTTGCGTGTGTGTGTGTGTATAAATAATTAAATATTTATGCGTAAATACGGATATCACAAATTTTCTAAAATATAAAACACAACAGTTTCTTTAGAGACTTTCACAATTTTTATATTGAACATTACATTTTTTTTTTTACGCGCGACATTGTTCATCACACGAGAAATGTAAAAACAAGATGAAATAAATTTTAACGCGGATAAACTTTAGAATTTTTGACGAAATTTATGTATTTAGAAGATAATTTGACAAGAGAGATAAAATATAAATGATAAGGCAATAAAAAAAAATGTCCGCAACGATAACGAGGAAGACCTTGGAGTTGCGAGACTTTACGACGAAAAGTTCGCGAAGCATATAATTCAGATCCTGTGTGTGCGCTATTCTGCAAAAAGCACTCACCTATGTTGTCGACGCCCAGAGAGCTCGCTTTGCTTTCCTTTCCCTTCTCCGTTCTCATACAAGTATCACGGGGACTCTTCCACCATTTGTCATACAACATCTGAATTTCGCCCTTCTCTTGCAACTCGAGAATTGCGAGGGATATCTTGTCCCGCCACGGCGAGCCTGCGGAATTTTTCACGATTCATGAAAAAACGACATGAACGCGAAACAAAAAAAAAACAAGTCACGTTCCTTTAATTAATTGAGAACCAAAAGCGTTCTATTTTTCTGCGTTATATTCACGTAATAAATGAAATAATACCGAGAAATATATATATACAAATTGTAATTAAACTTTTACGATTTTTGAATAGAACGAGATATCGAAAATACGTACATGTATGTAAATCTTTGTTTGCAAATAAAATTCAAAAATTGGAGAATTAAAAAAAAACAAACCAAAATGTTTAGATAACAAAAGTGTATTTTAATTAAAACTTTTTATTTAAAAGTTATTTCATTTACCCATAGGCGTGGCGATCCCGTATCCCTTTGTGTCCAAAAGACCTCCGATTTGTGTGAGATTGCAGTCTCTCTGAACGATGTAATCCAACATGGTGGATTCCATCAGAAAGGCGTAGTCGCCCTGAAGAACTCGCTGAATGCCCTCCTCGTAGGTTGGAACGAACACAGACGGTTTCTTGTTTTCCATGAACCGCCACATCTTTTTGTACGTCTCGATCATCGAATCCTTTTTGAGATTTGAACAGTTTGAACGATAAGAACCACACGCACATTTGCATTTTACGAAGAGCGATTGAAATTAATTTATAACTAATTGTTGACAAAACTCTCTCTCGCAAAAATCGCGGCGTGATGGAAAAAAAAAAAAGGTAAAATAATTTATTTTTGCATCGACCGCGCGATGCAACCGTGCAAATCGATAATAGTAAACAGCCTGTAAATTTTATATCGCAAAATTAATTGGAAATATCAAAATGACGTCGGATTGCATGTAAAGTAAAACAAGACTGCTTCTCGTATCGTTAAAAAAAACATATTTTTCAAAACAGATTGATTTTTTTTTATCCAAAGGAAACATATTTTTCAAAGTATTTTTTAATATACGAAGGAAAAGACCGAAGAGAGCTTTTTTATTTTCGTCAGAATCAATGCGCATAAATTTACATAAAACAATTGGCATAAAATAATACAAATATTGCCGTTATTGTTTCTTGTTTTTTCATCCCGGAGAGATGACAAAATTTTATTGAATCAAAATTGGTGATGGCTCCGAAGTTATCAAACAAAAAGGAATAAAAAAAAAAAAAAAAGATCAACGGGAGTCCGAGCGCAATTACAACTACAATTAGTTGTAATTTAACCGTGTAAAGCCGAGGTCGATGAGTTTGCCATTAATTATGTGCTTGTGACTTAATTGCGAACTTGACAACACACACTTGACACGCACAACAACTTCGACCTCGGCTGCTTATTATAAGATCACGTACATCACGCTTTCAATTAACGTCAAAGCATTGAAGAGAAGACCACATGGTCGAAATGGTTTGGGCACAACCATCCGTGTAAATTAAACAAAAGACAACACTGTTGAAACACTCTCGGTGGTTTTGTTTTCCACTCTTCGTTTTCGTTAGAGAGAAAATAAAATTTTATATTCACCCGAAAGAAAGTCATGGTGCTCCCGCTGTCGAGAGTTCCGTATGCGATGTCCGTCTGGCTGGCGAGATCCTCGGCGTTCTCGATCGGCGTGATCATCCTCTCGACCGTGAGAAAAGCCGCGAGATTCGCGGTGTACGACGAGATGATGATCAAAGTGAAGAACCACCATATGCCGCCTACGATGCGCGTGCTCGTTGCCTGCGAGAATGAAGGGAATCATTTTCATCGACACCGCGTCGCAAAAAAGCGGATTTTAATTAACTTCTGTGTTCTCGCCTAATGTTCACGAGTAATTAATTAAACGAGATTTTATATTACGTACGAGAGTCTCGTACGTAATAAAATTAAAAGTTCTTTTTGATATTTTTCTCAAATCTCATTATCGCTTTACGTCTATCGTAATGACTTCGACGCATTTGCAATTGCATCGTAATTAATTTTTTATCGCGCCGAGAAAATCTAATATCTTCTTACATTCTCGTCCTCACAATCCGGAGGATTAACGTATTTCATCTCGTTTGAATTCTCTTGAGAGAACTAATTTAAAAAAAAAAACAAACAAACAAACAAAAAAATTCGAAAGTCCGCGAGAGTAAAAAAACTGAATATATTTCTTCGACGGGGGAAATATTCTCGCGGAAATGTTCTATCCGCGCTGAGAAAATTGCGCAAAGTGTGTTTTGTTGCGAAAGAATCAACGTGCGTGAAATAAATAAATGAACGGTCTTTCAAAGAGAGAGACATCTATATATATATATATATATATATATATATATACCTGATTAAACCGTGGCAACGTAATTAAGAGTAAATAATTTAGCGCTGCTAATTATTGTTAAAAATATTCACTCTCTGTGTGAACACGTAGACATATCACGAGAGAATTTGCAATAAAGTAGAGAATCATTATGAGGTTCGTTGCGCCGGTTTACTGTATTAACATAAAACAGCTCAAACAGTAGCCCCAGCTCTACAATGTGTAGTTCGCGATGTAGTCCCGTGGATACACGCTAAACAAGAGCGCGCGCTATTACACGAGTTACCGCGCGAGCTATTGTTACGCGCAGATAAGAGCGGAACACATTGTAATTAGTTTGTTTATGAAGCCAATTACGATGTTTATGCGCGCGCGGTAAATCCCAAGTCGCGTAATTAATAATGTTCTTATAATTCCCGTTATTCCGCGCTCGGTCTTCATACCGAATCACACGCATATTCGAGCTACATAATAATAATAATAATAATAATAATAATAATAATAATAATAACAACAACAACAACAACAATAATAATAATAATGATAATGATGATAATGATAATAATAATATTAATTAATAACAAGCGATCGTGCGCGCAAACCTTCGGATTTAGATCGCTGCCCTGCTGCATGAGAGTCCCGATGGTGAACCAGAAGCTGTTCGACAAGGAGAATTGATTCTCGACGACTTCCGAACCGGCGTGACACGGATGCGGATTGTTCCACTCGTAGGGACTGAACCGCGCCACGACGAACATCGTCACCGACACCAGGACGTACGCCGCCAGTACGTAAAGCCAGATCTCGATCGCCAATGGATTCATGAAAGAGAAAAGCCGGGCCGGATGACTGGTCGGCACCTGCAAGAAAATCGAGATTTTGACGTGTATCGCCGCGAACACAATACCATATGCGTTTTACAAAAGTTGCGCGCAACAGAAAAATTCTTGGAAGATTTTAAATTTGAGAGAAGGAAAAAGTGTCATGTATTTTTTTTATATAAAATATATACGCGCGTATTTTTTGCGTCCGTTCTGGAATAAAAAAGTTATATTATTAAAATGTTTACTTGTTAGCAACAATACTGGTAAAAACATTTCAGTGTCGTGGTACCTATGTAACTTCATTATTATAGATACAACTTCGTTATGATTTAAACAAATATATATTTATGTATATATATATATATATATATATATATATATCCTACTAGAAAAAGCATGTGTAAATAATCACAATCGATTCTATCAATCTTGATTGTTGCCGCGTTTATCTCGACGCTGATTGAATATTTCTCAATTCATGTCGTACGAATCAAGAAACACCGCAGTACCTTTTATACGCGAAATTCATAAAAGTAGTCAATAAGAACGATAGCTTTGAGTCAAAAGAATAGAGTCGAAATGTGAATATGTAAAATAAAAACGTCAAAATATAGAAATCAAAAGTCAGAAATGTAACATAGAAAGTCAACTAATAAAACTCCGAGAGATGTAATAAATAAATAAAGAATAAAAATAAAAACTAAATACATAAATAGAACACTTCCTTTTAACCGTACGATTAAAAATCGGATTGAAATGTCACAGTACTCGCCAACACACAAAAAAACAAAACAAAGCATGACCGTCTTACAAACCATATGTTAACACATATGAGAAATGTCAAAACTAAGATATAAAAATGAAACTCGAAAATTAGGGGAAGAGAAGAGAGAAAAAACAACACGTGACTAAAGTCACGCGACTGTACTTTAGTCACGTGTCTTTAAAAACGTGACTAAAGTAAAGTCAAGTGACAGGGACGAGAGAAAAAACAACACGTGATTATACTTTCATCATTCACAGTTTTAAAGACACGCGACTAAAAGAAAGTCACGTGACTTTAGTCACGTGTTGAGTTTTCACTCATTTCTCTCATAATTTTTTGAGTTTGATGTTCGTTATTTCTCTCATGTGTGTATTATATGTTTTGCAAGATGTATATACCAGCTGTCATCGCGATGACAGATTGTGTGACGTTGACACAACACGTTAAAATAAAAACAATAATAGTCGTGCGCGTAACGCGCGCCTGTGTTGCGCTAGTATTGTAAAACAATTGTTGCTGGAAATTTTGGCACTTGTTTTATTTCCCACTTATTTAATCGATATTTTATTTCAAAATCAGTAGCTGTCATTATTGTGTTACGCACAAATCCGAAATGCATTATGCAATAATATATAGCGATAATTAATGCAACATAATATCTATCAAACTAATATGTGTAAATGATGAATCAACAGAAAGAAATGTTTTTGCACGCTTGATTTAACAGATCTTAATTATCTCAATTAGCGCGTCGATGTAATAATATCGAAATCGATCATGCTTGATGGTAATTAGCAGCGAGAGACCGTAACTGAAGTGAAATTTACACTTATTTGAGTGTTTGTTCAAATAATTATCTCTCGCACGCGCATCTAAACAGTTCAAAATTCGCAATCGTTTGAAAAATTTCCAACAATTAGCTAATTGTTTTATCGCGTTATCCGACGGCGAATAGGGCGATCGTGCGGAATCGCGACGAAACAGCTTTTACGGTAAGAGCCAGCCGGCGGCTGCAACATTAATTGCAAGTGGATGATCGTTTTATATTAATTAGAAAGAGCGGAGTCGGTCGATTGGTGCAATCAGCAAAAAGAGACGCGCTCTCCTTCTTATACGCTCGCCCGAGGAAAATATCTCCCGAGAGCGGAAACGAGTTCTCAGCATTGGAAGGCGAGTTATCATCATCAACGGCAGCGAGAAGGCTGCCGCTTTAGTTCGGTTTAATCAATTAATGAGGAAGAGAGGAAGATTCGCGTTTTTCACACCTCGCCGTTTGTGAATCTCGCGTAATTGCGCGACGAGAATTAATCCGCGAATTAACTCCCGCGTATAATTACGACTCGATAAATAATTAACTAACTTTGGCTGTCTCTGACTCCTAATTACATTTGATAAATTATTTGTGTTTGTTATTTCCGTTATTGTCGCGTGACGTGTCACAACACCGGGCGCGTGTTTCATCATTTTATTGACACATCGATCTCTCGACGACGTAGATTAACGCGACTGAATGATCTTCGAGAGAACTCTTCTTCGAGTAAGACGCGCGCGCGCGCACGACACGGTCTGTTATTAATTCCGCAGTCATTCGCGATAGAATATTCCTATCGCTTCGTTGAATTCGCTTAAATTATCTTCATTAATCAAGTACCGACTCGCGCCGTCGGGAATCGGGATGAACAATTTCGTTTCCAAGTCAGTTCCAAACATCCATCATCGAGGAAGATGTTTGAACGAGAGACGGTTTACACAATTGGTACCCGTGTCGAATACCCGCTGTTATCGTTAATTATTTATGCGCAACAATTATGCAAATACATACGGAACATTAACGCAAACGGGTTTGCGTTTCACAATTTACGCGTGAATCCCGCGCATAAACGTTACCGTTAAATTCGGTCAGCAACAATATAAATGGGATAAAATGAAATTGTATAATTTCTAAGAAATTTTTGTTCGTGTCAAGAAACGAGTATTATCGAAAATAACATCTAATTAAAAATTTGCCGGATTCATCAATCTCCAAGGGAAATGGAATTTTATCGGATTCGCGTTGAGATAATCGCGCATTTCTCTATTATTTAGCGATTATTTTAACAAAAGCGTTTAATGATAACGTCGATTCTTTTCCGCTGCATAACGCAACGCGGCGGTCAGATAAGACGGCGAGAGTGAAAAAAGACCGGCAAGAGGAATGGACTCAAGAAAATTGTATTGTACCTTTATTTCCTAGAGACGAAGAAGAGAGCGAGAGAGAGAGAGAAAGATAACGTAGCGAAAGTGCGCGCGCACAAACGAACAAAACGCCGACGAAGAAAGGAGAGAAAAAAAATTAACAAAAGCGAAGATCGCGCGGAAACGACCGTCCCGTAAATTTCGCCGGTCAAAATGTCCGATCGAGTTTTCCGCGAAAAGCCGAGAAATTAGAGATGAGCGGAAAAGGGTGGGAGGAAAAAGCGACCCCGGGCACAAGCCGGAGCGATCTCGTCGTCGTCGTCGTCGTCGTCGTCGTCGCGAAAATTTTATTACAAAAGCTCGAGAAATTAACTTCTCCACCGCCCGGTATCGTTCCGGGCAATACCATTATTAACTTCGGAGTAAGCGAATCCCACCGCCACTCGTTACCGGCATAAAGTGCAGCTGCCCCGGCGAAGTTAACTCCCGTAGATCCGGGCATCTCGAATTATTTAGCGCGAGTCGAAACTTCGGCAGGGATTCCCCTCGTCGTGCTTGTCGCTCGACGAAATCGATCGCGCCGCGGGAGGAATCCGCGAAGAAACTCCCACCCTTTCCTCCCTCGTTGAGACATTATGAGAATAATTAAAGCTTCACAAATGATAAAGTGAAATCGAGGAAAGAGATGGTCGGGAGTCTAGAGTAGCGGAGAAAAGAAAGAGAGAGAAGAAGAGAAAAAAAGAGAGAGAGAAAGAGAGATTAGATTAAATTAGCGAGCTTTATTTATAATGAGTTCTGGGAAAATTCACTCAGGCGCGCGCGCGCGCGAAAGAAAGAGAGAGAGAGTGAGGCGGGAAGAGAGAAAACGCGGTTCGTCAAACACAAATATCGAATTAACTGGTTCGCTACTTCGACGTGTATAAGCTGGCGATCGATGATGCGTTCCGATTATTAAATCATCTACGCGCCATCACTTGCGCGAGCGAGCTCTAATTAGTCCGCCTCACCCTTCTATAAACCCCGTGACACGTGCTGTCCCATTATAAGCGGAAACGCACGTGTGCACGTTGATGCGCGCGTGCGCGCGCGAATGCATCGTCGTCATCAGACGCGTCAGGAAATTACTGTATGACGCGACGTTTGTATCTTATACAATATATTGTACCCTACGTGAACCCAATTAACGAGGACATCGAATTTATCGAAGGTGCATCGGACAATTATTTATTCGTTTTAACGCGACGAATAATAATTGTTGTAAAATTACATAACATTTGAAAATAACGCGTAAACGTATATTTTGCGCGTTCAAATCAACTTCTTTTCGTTTAAATAACCGTTGATTTGTGCGCGATTGCTTCACGTGAGAAATGTTTGTTACTGTAAAATTTCGTCCGTAATATCGCAGAGCTGTTGTGAACACAAACACAAATATCTAGGTCTCGTTGAAGGAACGAAACATCGGGAAGACGCGCCGAGATGTTTGATGCGCGAGAGAAGTTTTTGAATGTTCTCTCTCTCAAGTAATTGCTACGAGCAACTTACGCACTAAGCTAAGTACTTACACCTATAACTGTTAACTGACTGTTTTGGTGAAATATATGGCTGTATTATATATATATATATATATATATATATGTATGAGCGCGAGCGTTATCAACCGATGGTCGTTTCACGGGCAAGTAGATAAGACCCGGTTACGGTCAGCCGCGGCACTAAAGTCAGACGGAATTACAGTCATATGGATAGCGGGCTTTCCATTACTGACGGCATTATCTTGAGATAAAATTATCCCTCGCTTGGGAGATAAACTCGGAGAGAGAGTGAGAGAGAGAGAGAGAGAGAGAGAAGAGAAGCCGTGCACAAAATCGCGCTTGTCTTCATCATCCGCTTCACTTCGCGTGTCGGACACGTATATATATATAAGAATAAAACAAAAAAAAAAACACAAAAAAAAAACAACCAAAACCAGCCGGACGAAATATCGACAGAAACATTATTCGACGTGACTCTCTTTCTCTCTTTCTCTCTTTCTCATCGCGTCGATTCCTGAGTGCGAGCCGCGCGCTCGGGAAATAAAAAAAATAGCTTAACAATAACAGAGAGAGTTGGTACGCAGGGAGGGGGGGGGACGGGGAAGAGAAGAGAAAAAAGCGAATAAGAATAACAGATGCGCGCGGCGTGGAAAAATACGCGGGACGGGGGGGAGGGAGTGGGGAAGAGGGAAGGAGAAAAGCGCCAACAAAGCTGGACGGGCTGGAAAGAATCAAGATCCGCGGCAGGCAACAATGCGCCGGGATATGTATGAACGAAATAAAAATATGAGAGCTATCAGAGTGGCGCCATTTCGCGCGCCGGGACGAGGCGTAGGGACGGAACGGGGGGAGGGACAGGATTGCGGATGGTTTACACGCGAGAGTTAGCTCGTTTAAACGCCTCCTCGCTTCTTGCTCTCCGAGTGTGATCTCTCGTACGCGAAGATAATTGCCGGCGTGCAACGCGAGATGTGCACTATCCGACGTTTAACTCGTAATTCGTCTCGACGCGAAACGAGTTACGCGGGGGAAGAGGGAGGAGAGGGAGAGGGAGGAGTGCGAACCGCCACGCGGACTTACCTCTGACCGAAGACCTTTATTTACCTTGAAGAGGATCGAGATGCCGAGATTCATGAACGGCTTCGTGAAGTCGATCACGCTCTCGCGCGCGTAGTTGATCGTCATCGAGCCGACGGCGAGATCGGCCTTCTGCAAAGAGACGGAGACGGAATGAGAGATTCGTCATTGAGTTTGTGAAAAAGAAAAAAAAAAAAAAAGAGGAACAGCTGACGTGAAAACGTCCGCTCCTCCGATTCGAACTCGGCGGAAGAGCGCGTGTACGCGCACAGCACTCTTCCGCGCCGTCGTATTCTAACTGCTTTTTCAGCGGCGTCTGCGCGAGGCGACAGTAGTTCGGCCAGATTTATTTCCGGCTTGCGCTGCACGCGAATAATACCTCTATCTCTGGGCATTATAAGCGCGCTCCCCGAAACCGGAGAGGAAAAATCTCTTTTCTTTTCGTACACTTGCTACTCCGCGATATATGTGCTTCACATATTTCCCGTTATACACGTGATTGTACACGTTACGCGACGATTTTATTGCGCGACGTCGTGAAAACGCGATTCAGGCCGCCGCCGCCGCCGCATGTTCTTCTCATATTCGCGAATACGCCAATTTCCATCGCCGGCTGGCGATGGTTGCTGGGTCACGCTTTGTTTCATTGTCTCACGTATCTATTTCGAAGAGAGAGAAAGAGAGAGAGAGAGAGAAAGAGAGGGTTGCCGCCGCGACTCGATATCACGCGTGTGTAGAAATTTTACACGCGACCCGTTTCTTCCGATTTATTTTTCGGTGTGATATGGATTTTATTTGAAAAACTAAACCGCACTCGAGTTCATTTCGAACTGTATACATTTATATTATTTATTCAAGCGCAAAACTGTAAAACGAAAAATCATCTATGAAAAATCATTATTTTAATTAAATACCACGCTTATTACTTGTATCGTATTCGCATTCTCTATTCGAACATTTATCTCGCGTTTCGCTTTCGACAAATATAAATGTTTTTTTTTACATGTAAATATAATTGTTGTCGAGTTTGTGCAAAATAGAATACCAACTTTCAACATCATTTTCAATCAATCAACTTTCAATCATTTGTTTATGAAAAGCCTCGGTTTGTTGCTTTATGAACGCCGAATGAATTATCGGCCGTCGAATCGAGTTCGCACAAGCGAGTGTTGCGCTTCGACGACGCGCGTCTGTTGTGTTTTACGCGCGCGATGGACAGCCCGAAACGTTCGTTATCGACGTCGCGTGTAAAATCGCGCGCCCCCTCCGGGGTGTCCTCTCGTCCCGCGCGCGAAAGATATTTCGAAATTTTCGCTAATTCGCGTGTGATTTACGCGAATCATCTCCCTCTCCCCTTCCCTCTCTCTCATCGCCCCCTGCCGTCGTCGGTGTTGCCAGACCGTGGAATGACGGTCGTGATAATTTGTTGCGGGGGACGGTTCTCCGCTGCGATGACAGCCCGCGGCGCCATTGCGGAGTCACCGGCGATGTATCGCGCGCCGTCAATCGTTTATGAATGTACGAGCGATGTTGTTTTCACGCATCGACATGTTTCCCCGCAGGGGGAAGAGAAAACAAAATCGAGGGGAAAGGGGAGAACGCCAGAAATTTCGGTTTAAAGCAGCGGGCAGAGATAATGTGCCGGAAAGAGAGAGCGATATCAAAATTTCGGCATTATAAACGCGCGCAGATAAATTTTATATTACGCTCGTGCGCGCGTGCGTATTGTGTTTGTCGCGTTGTTTATTTTATGTTTTCTGTCAAAATTTTCGCGATTAATATATTGACCGTATAACGCATAACCGATGATGGCGCTTGGACGCGGACGAGAGCTTCTCGCTTTTTTCATTTCGTTCATTCATTTTTGAGCTTTTCGTCGCCCTCCCCCGCCACGGGAGGGATGCGCGAGTCGACAAACGATATCCCATTTATCAAAGCGTGTTCATATATAAAAATGGAATATCGATGTATCATTCTCTGTATTCGGGAGAATTCGCGCGTGGCGAGAAATTAATATTTCGCGTGACATTTTGCATATTTTGTTGTGTCAGCGTGATGAAACTTGTTGCGTTCAAATTGCAATCACGCGCGCACGCGTTTTCATTCAATTGCATATACGTGTTTTTTTTAATGATATTTTTCTTTTTATAAAAAATGACTTTTAATATTTTGAAAAAAAAGAAAACAAAATTTATGTGTCTTTCTTATATCGCGGGCTGTTAGGAGTTAGGTATCTTCATCATAGTGAACGTCTCTCACCGATCGCTATAGAAATGCAACATACTCTCGCCTCTTCTCTCGAGAAAACTAGATTTCGCTTTGACGTTCTCGTGAAAATTCGGACATTCTCTCTTGGTTCTCAGAACCAAGACGCTTAACTGCGTTTAAGTCTCTAAAATACGACGCCGGTTTCCTAGGCGTATTACGAGCTGTCGGCTGTTTATCATCATTTTTCCATTCTCGGTTTCGTCGTGCCGCCGCCGTCGCCGCCGCCGTTTCGTCGCGAGGGTGGCGACTGCGCAGCGAGGCGAGAATTATTAATGATCATCTGACAAAATTAATACCTCCGTCCGGATAACATAGTGCCGCTCGTTTTGTAACGTTCGCCGGGTCTGCGCGCGGGTCCCGACGAAAGAGCGAGCGATAATCCGCGTATTCGTATCGTGATTTCTCACAATGCCCGCACCGTGTGCGTTTACGCGCGCGCGCGCACGTTTCGTCATATCGCACACACATCGATATTGCCAAACGCTTTTCAATAACGCGGCATTCATCAAACGAATTAATATACTACATCGCGTACGCGGTAATTCGCGCTCTCTCTTTCTCTCTCTCTCTATATCTCGTCCGCAAGTTTAAAAACGCGATTATTCCGCGCGATGGACCAATGACGAGATACAAGCGGGTCCTTGAATCCCGCGCTATTTCTTGTTTAAATTAAATGGAAACGCGCGCGCTAAAAAAAAGACACACTCGGCGGTTTCTCTCGTCTTGGTTTAAAACCGACCGCGTACGCTTTTCGCGGCGGCGAAGCCAAAGACTGTATTACGCCCGGCTCTCTTTCTCGTCGTGTTACATCGAAAAGCGCGGAATTAAATTATTTCTATACAAGAGAGAGAGAGAGAGAGAGAGCGCACACGGTTTTTCTTTGTTACACGCACACACACCGGGCTAATATACATTATTCATCGTGATAAAAGTGCGCCCTTGGGTTCCCGGGATGCTAAAACCCAATCCCGAAGTTCAGGATTTATGGCGAAAGTAGTAGTTCTGGAATGTAGATATCCGCGCCCGGTCTAGAGATACACAAGCTAGTTACATCCTACTTAGTTCTTCCCTTTCCTCCTTCCTCTCTCTTCGTCGAGAAAAAAATGAAGAGAAAACTCGCGAGCGAGGACCGGCCTCTTCCTCCATTGAACAAAATTCTCATTCGTGAAAACACTTCCGCGCCGTTTTGCGCGCGCACACACACACACACACACACACACACATTATATATTTTTTGCGTTCGTGAAATACAAAAAATAGAAAGAGAACCGATACGAGCCGCGCACACCGAGTGTCCGTGTTTCAAGGATTTGTTCGAAGATACGACGTTTCGATCCCTATCAGAATCTTCTTCTTCAGTGACTCGATTAAAGTAGGAAGAACTCGGTCTTTGAGTTCTTGAAACACAAACACCCGGTTTGCGGCTCTCTTTTCATTTATTTTACACACATATATATACACAGTCTGACAAAAATTTTGACACGGCCGAAGTGTGTCACAGACTGGGCCAATCTGAACTGAGAAAAATCATCTTGCGAAATTCCTCTAATATTGATTAAGATACTAATTAATTAATTCCGAACCAACGAGCGGGAAGTCCGAATTCGGGGGTTCGAATTCTGTGCATAAATTTTCACAGTTGACCCAATCTGTTGTTCGGCTCAAAATTTTCGCGGGATCAAATCCGTGTCAAGTTTTACGGAGAGATCGCTACCGAGATCGAATCAATTGCGCACACAATTGCATGTATGTACAAAAGCCGGGAGAGGGAGTAGTCTCAAATTCTACGATTTCGTTTTACTTGGTGCAAGAGAGTGCGATGCGCGAAATTGGCGGTGATGATATTATCTCGCTGCGATGTAATACGAATTGTGATTATTACGTAATATTTACAATATAATACAAGTGTGTTTAAGTTAAGAAAAAACAAGAGAATTACCTGGTCCCCTATATGTTATCCTCTCTTTTGTGCGGCGGGTTGTCTTTGTTACACCCGCCGGGTGTTTGCAGCGCGCGAGCAAGTTGACATTGTTATCGTGTGCGCGCGCGCGTGCGATCGCTGTACGTTGCATCTGTTACAAACGTCAGCGGGATATTGAAATTCGGCAGAATTGCGCGCGGTGCACCTAATCGGTCGGGCGTGTGCTTACTTGAAATAGGAGAGACGCGCGCGCGCAGGCAAAGGCAACAGTAGGCCCGGGATAGAAGGGAAGGGTTGAGGAGGGACGAGGGGGTGGAAGAGGGAGTTAGTTTCACGCTTTCGTGAAACGCGGTGTCGCATCCGTTCGTGATTTGAATTGCAAAAGCGATATAGCATCCGGCGCTAAGCCTACGGGTGGTTGCGGCGTTTAGCGCAAAGTGCGCTACGCCAGCGCTGCTCGCTTCGCTCTGTGATCGAAACCCCCGGGCAAAATCAGGTCGGGTCTCCGATATCGCGGGGGTTTACATTTCCTTCTCCGCGTATCGCGTCCGAGGGAATGTCGACCGTCAATTTGCATGATTAATGCCTTCCTGTACCGGAAGGAGAGGGAGGAAAGAGGGTGCTTCTTCCCTCGATGTCAACTTCCATCATCTTTTCGGCGAATCTGATCGTGTATTTGTCACGATCACGACGAATCAACTTGCGAAAAACAAAAAAAAAAAGAAACCAAAGATCGAAGAAGAGATTGTTTCGCTCGTTTTTCGAACGAGAAATCGCCGTGTCCGCGCCAGTTACCGATCTGTTACCGATACGTGCGTAAGGGACATATCGTCTGTGTCTCCCCGCTTACACGACACCCACGCTTGTCGCTTACACTCACCTTGTCCATCAGCTGGCGCACTATCCCGTTCCACTCGCCGGTCTCGTAATCGTAAACGCCATACTTGCCGTCCGGCACGAGTTCGATCCTGTAGGCGAAGCCCACCATGCGCGCTATCTCCTTCAGCAGGTCGATGCAGAAGCCCTCGTAACGCTCGTCCCCGCTGTAGTTGCCGCCGCTCTTCAGCATTACGTACGGCTGCTCCTATGGGGATCGTGAAAGAAGAAGAAGAAAAAAAAAGAGGATCTTTCTCGCTCGAGCTTTCACAAGCGGTTCTTTTCTCCCCGCGATTCTCTCTCCTTTCCCCGTCGCACTGTTTCCGTCCGTCTCTCCGGTCGTCAGTTTTCCCGCCTATTTTGCTTAAGCCCCGCGTATCTTTCGCGGGAGAACCGCGAATTCGTTCGGTATGGTCGGCGACGAGAAACGTCGCGCCAAACGATAAAGCGTTCACGTGGAACAATTTTACGGCCTGAATGTACCCTAACATTCTTTTTTTCTTTCTCTCTGGCCGAAGGGGAAACGCGCGCGCACGAAGATCGAGTTTTGCGGCTTCTGTTCTCGGGATTAGAAGAGAATTTCGGTGTTTTTCCGCGCACCACCGAAAGAGAGAAAGAGAGAGAGAGAGAGAGAGAGAGAGAGAGAGAGAGAGAGAGAGAGAGAGAGAGAGATAAACGCCGCCAGGCTTGATTAAAGAATAATAGATGAACGTGTTTTGTAATAATCGCGGAGATAATTTCGCACGGGGTTGTTTGTGCGCGTTTCAAAGTAAGTTGAATGAAACGGAAAAAGGAGATGTGCTCGTACAAAAAACCAAAAAAAAAAAAAAAATAAAAAAATAAAAAAAAATAAAAAACCAAAAATATATCCCGTAATGTCTCTTATCACGTTTTCACGGCAACGTGAGAACGCGTGACATCGGCTAGAAACGTGTTTTCCAGCATCCGAAACAAGCTATCTATGAATTACGTGAAAGTGACACCGTCACGCGGTGTAGAGTTGTCGGAAGTGCCGAAACGCACCACCGAGTGGAACGATAACAGGTCGTGCATCTTCGTGGCGGCGTGGACAGCTTTAATTGGTATTTACGACGGCGTTCCCGGGTGTGTTCGCGTATGTCTGCACTTTGCATGACGCACAAACGAAGAGAGGTAGAGAGAGAGAGAGAGAGAGAGAGAAATGCGAGCGCGGCTCGATACAGTCCTCTCGATACTGATTACCGGCTAAATGGATTGCTCTTCGATAGTCTATTACGTCGAACACTCCCACGAGATGTGCATGACGAGTTTCCGCGCCGTAGGCCTCAGGTGCGAGACGCGTATCGATTAACGGGGGCGTGAAGGTACTCACCAAGTTTGACTCGCTCTCTCCTCCGTTCCCACGTCTCGACGATTATATTGTGATTTTATGAGCGAAAGAAAAAAGAAAATAAATGTAAAAGCTCTTGAGAAGTTAGAATTAGGAATTAAAGACGAATGAGAGCCAATATACGGGATCTCAGAGTGTGTTAATTTTTTAAAATTAGTTTATTATTCCACCAAATGTCTCGATCCCTCGTTTGGATCTTCTTCAGTGGTTAACTGAATGTGGGAGAGAGACAATACAAATAATTATTATTAACTATTTGTATTTTGGTTATTATTTTTTATTTAGTTTTATTATTTTATATTATTATTATTTTTTATATTATTTTAGTTATATTCACAGTTAACCACTGAAGAAAATTCAAACGGAGGATCGAAACGTTTGGTGAAATAATAAACTATAATTAAAAAATTAATACACTAAGATTCTGTATATTGGCTCTCATTCGTCTTCAATCCTAATAAAAAAAAAAAAAAAAAAGAAAGATCCGAAATAACTTGGCATAAATATCGTATCGCTGACAATTTTTTCCCCCGATTTACGCATTGATAATATGATCGATGGGAGAAAGTTGAGGCAAGATGGATTTTTCTCGTCGAG
Organism: Pseudomyrmex gracilis; assembly: GCF_002006095.1. Taxonomy (NCBI): domain Eukaryota; kingdom Metazoa; phylum Arthropoda; class Insecta; order Hymenoptera; family Formicidae; genus Pseudomyrmex; species Pseudomyrmex gracilis. The sequence goes on along the minus strand of NW_018020591.1, from coordinate 425,417 downwards.
AATTATTAGATAAGTAGTTCAGTAGCGCGGATTTAACTCACTTTGTCATGTAGATGTACGTAAAAGTGAATAATAAAATATGTAACGGCTCCGAGTTTTATAAGTGTTTTTAAAGTGGCGTTTTTTTTTTTTTTTAATAGCGAGACTCTCTTTGATAAGCCAATAAGAGTTTATTGCAAGCAACTGATTTTTTTTTACCTCGTTTCCATCTTTTAACGATCCATCTATGTTGCAATTTTACATTTGTATCCTGTGACACCGTAGTTGCATTGACCGAAACTTTAAGCGTTTGCAATTGTAATTTACCAAATATACATATTGATAATTAATAATACACACTGCGATAATTAACAATACAACTTGTGCTTGTGGACTTCTATTGGCCTGACAGTCTTATCGCGTATGATGTTTTAGAATAAAATTGTTTCGCAGAGAATAAAATTTTCTAATTTCACATCTTCATCGCAATAATAATTTTTGTTTACGCGGCGTTTCACAAAGAAAGACGATTTTTTTTTGGTAAACACACGCGTACGTATCTCTGTGTCTCTTTCTCTCTCTCTCTCACGCGAAAAAAAATAATGGATTAAATACCGGATACGGCGCGCTCGTATTATCGATCTTCGCGGAAATTTGCAAAGGGAAAAGGGTGAGGGGGAGAAAAAACGGAGAAGCAAAGAAGGAACGGGAAAAATTATTCGAATTCCAATAATTGCAGAGTGTATCGGGTGAAACAAACGAACGCGAGAAAACTTCGTTCTGGTCGGGCAAATATTATCCTTAGGACAAAACGAGAGAAGGGAGGGGCTGGAAGGAGGAAGGAGTATATATGCGCGACATAGAGACAAAAAGACTGTTTTCAGGTGCGAGCGCGTTATCACGGCAGTCGTCGTATATTCAGGATCTACAGAGTGTTGAAAACTCGGAGCGTGCGCGCGCGCGCGCACGAGAGCGCGTGCGGTCTAGATTTAAATTTAAATTTAAATCGGCTTCTTGAAACGTAATAAAGTAACTTTACTTCATGAAGCTTTTCGCCATTTTAGATGAAAATGGGTCCAACGTGGCCGGCTGCGTTATGGCGAAAACGTGGAGAGATTTAATTAGAGGGCACGTCGACCAGATTTGATATTTACGGGTCGCATATGAGAATTTCGACCGAATTAATGTACTATCTATATATATATATATATAGTTCGGCGCGTATTAATTAAACTGCGTCGAAAAGCGATATGTGCGCTAAAAAGTCAGAAAGAGAGCGCGCTAATTCCCTACCGGAAAAAAGAGACAGAGAGAGAGAGAAAGAGAGATTTAAATCTCATTTTATATGATACAATTTTACATGATATCACATCGTTAACTTCATTATCTGCTTGTCATTATTTTTATACATTACAAACGCGAACAACAAAGAGACGCATGTTTTATACACATGCATGATGTATGTCTTCTGTTCGCTTGCAAAAACAAAACAAAACTGCACACACGCACGTGTACCGTGTTACATACATATGCATACGAAAAAAGAACTGCTTGAAAACTCAAATATATGATTTAATAAGCTGCGCGAACGTGCGCGTAAAAATAAAGCTAAAATCTCTCTCTCTCTCTTTCTCTCTTTCTCCCTTTCTCTCCGGCTCACGTGGAAATTAAAAAACTCCCGCGAGCGAAATATTATTTTTTGCACATCGAACAAATATTTGTTCGTAGATCTCACAAAAAAAAAAAAAAAGAAACATCGCGCGTAAAACAGGAGAAAGTAGCTTTGTAAATTAAACACAGACAAAAAATCCGATTAAAGTTGACGCCTTTGTAAATGACTGCCTAAATACACTGCGCGCCCGCACGCTACGTATATATGTACGAGCGCGAAACGGTAAAGACCGCAACCTAGAAGACAGAAGACGTGATATAAAATTAATTTAAAGCCAAGTCTCTCTTGATGGTGGCGCACGGCCACTTTTAACTCTTCTTTGAATAATTCATGAATCTTGAATAAAGCGGAGAAGTACGTGAAGCGCGAAGCCGTAAGAGCGTGAAAGATTTAACGTGAAACCGGTGGTAAAGGGGAGAAGGGGGAAGGGCGCACCAAATTTCAACCAACACGCCCGTAATTATAAAGCGACATGCACGTTACCTCGTAAGTATTGACGAGATAATTGCTAAATAATTTACTGCCTGTTCAAAGTCCGCGATCACAAAACACAATTTTCGCGTGTACCTGGCACAAATAACATTTATAAGAAATAAATTTATCTCGCTCTCGCGCATATTTTACGTTATTATTACAACAAACGATATTTTATCATCCGTCATCTGTTTACCAGTATTTTTAATCAACCACGTTGTTATCTCTGCTATTAAAATATCAAGTTGCAATTTGATATTTGCGTTCACATTGAAGAGCTTTGCGTTTACATCGCAGTCACGATATAAATTATTAAATAAATTTATTAAATAAATTATTTAATAAATATTGAATAATGTGCGCAAGCTGCTTCTTGGAGATCCGACAACCAATTTTATGGTTCATCTCTCGTATATAATTCGTTTATTAACAAAATTCCCTTATACGCAGCCGAATAACGCGCGCGCGCGCGCGCGTTATCGACTAAAAATAATAATTTGCACAAAAGTATTATCTTTTTTATATAAATTATTAATACGCATATGTATATATTATGCATAATATTCTGCAGGAGATTCGGATTTGACTTCTGACCGAGGTGTCTTTTTCGCAATGGAATTTTTTAATTTCCACAGCAAGTGTAAATTGGATATTTCACATATTCGTGATGCAAAACAGAGGCATCCTGTATGAATTTTCGAATTAAATTTAATTCGAATTTTGACGCGTGTTAATTTACACAATTTAGGAAAGTTAGAAAATAAATTTATAATTGCACAAACATCCACTACATGTACATTCGTATTGACCTTAATTGTTAGTTTGAAATTTGCGCGAGCAAAAATTGTTATCATGCGTAATATATTTATTTCAACCATTTATTCATACGTTTCTCGCAATAAAAATAACACAAGAGTATTAAATTAGCAATAAGAAGTTAATTTGTTTATGTTCAACTTTCTGAAACGAAAATCCGCGGAGAAATTTTTGCGACCGCAAAAGATCCGTTCCAGCTTAATGGCGAGGACCTCGTCGTGGGCCTCGCCACCAAATATGCATTAAGCGCGATTAGTAATTAAACTTGCTATTGATCGATTTACGATCTTATTTCACGTTGACTGGCATTTGCGGATTGCCGATGCTACGTGTGTTTCGACGTGCATTATGATTTACCTTTACACGGCGCAGAGCTCCTCTTCCCACAATACCATGAGCACAGATACCAGAGTAATTGATCACTATGAGTTACTAGGAGGATAGATTCGACCGGTTCAGCATAACAGAAATGTAACTAGATGCACAAAGAGACTGTAATGAGATTCGAAATGATGAGGAAAAAAACAAATTACCAACTATACAAAGCCGCAAACACACGCGCAGGATTTCTATAACTGTTGACGTGTATTTTTTACATAAATCTAAAATTACGAACAGCAAACTAGTGTAAATTATTACGTGGCTTTACACACACACACACACACGAGACAAATTGGAACAAGATAATTAATGGAATATTACTTGGCGAGGTACAATCAGGTCATTGTAGTTCAATTTCAAATATTGGTCGGCCCATGGCGCGTTATTATTATTGGCGCATCGTGACCGCAACGTTTGCGAATCTCCGATCATCAATGACGATCTGAATGCGTCACTACCGCAATTTTCCTATAAAACCAAAAAAAAAAAAAAAAAAAAATGTCAAAGTAACTAAAAACTATCGACAAAATTTTTCTTAAACTAATGCTGAAAGCGGTAATTCGCAGCGACTAAAGAGTTAGTCAATCGATATAAATTTCTAGCGACAGTGTACTCGGTGAGAGATCGCGCGAGTGAGTGCTCATCAGGAACAGGGGGGGGGGGGGCGGTGATAGACCAGAGAAAAAAAGTTTACAGACAGAAGAAAACGAAACAAACAAACCAAAAATCATACATGTCGCATGAGCTCTCTGACGATGCCGTTCCACTCGCCGGTTTCCGGATCCCGCGCGCCGTACTTCCTGTCCGGCACCAGCTCCAACCGGTACGAGAAGCCCACCTCTTTCGCCACCGCAGCCAAAAGGTCCACGCAAAAACCGTAAAACCGCGAGTTCCCGGTGTAGTTCTTTTCGTGGTGCATCATCACGTACGGCATCTCCTGCGCATCACCGGCGTGTGTGTCCCGTGCGGAATGAATTGGGCGAATCCATGCAAGAATAACGGAAAACGCTTTTGAGATACCGCCGTAAAACGCGAAATTTATGACGAGAGACACGTTGGCGCCGACCATATCGAGGAAACTTTTCAACGACCATTCTGTTTCGCGCGTTCGTTCGAACTCGCTCTCTTCCAAAATAGAAGGTAACCGACGATCGGTGCCGGAGAGTTGAAACAGTCAACGCATTATGCGACAAATCGATCTCGCACGTTGTTCACGTGCGTTTTTTTCTCTAGCCTCGTTTATTCGACAGATAGGTTTGAATTTTTTGTTTTTGTTTTTGTTTTTGTTTTTTTTGACAACAATTTGAAACAAATATCACAACAAGGCTGCGTGAAACACAACGAAAATAACAAGTGCTCGCCAACGGCGACTCACCAATATAGTGATCACGATCAGCGTCACGTTGCCGATACCAGGCTCGAAAAAGGCCGCGGTGTCTGTGACATTGACGCCGACGCCGGGACGCCACTCGCCGACCTAGTTTCGCACATACAATATATTTTATATACACACAGTAATGTATATATACATACATATCCGTAGTCCGTTATTATATTCGCCCTTCCGCAGCGCGCGCGCTCGCGCTTCCTGTTTTGCGCACGATAAGTCACGACGACGTACCTTGACGAGCGAGTGCTGTTTCAATTTCAGCAGATCCAATTTAAACTGAATTCTGCGGCCTTCTTTAAATTCAATAGGTCCGGAGATTCCTTTCATCTCGACCTGCAACAAAAACATTCGTTTGCAAAAAATTTGTTCGTTAGAGAGTTCGTGCGCTCTCTCTCTCTCTTTCTCTCTCTATCTCTCAGTGTGCGAGAAAGAGAGAGAGAGAGAGAGTTCAACGTTTTATTCAATAAAAACATCCGACTGATCAAACTTGAAGTTAACAAGCAATTTAGAACGGAAGGATGATACATACGCGGCGCGCGCGCACCCTCTGCATCTACTTTTTTTCCCATTTCATAAATTCTGTTATCGATATCGCAAAATCCGATTTGCAATATTACGCGGAAAAATTTTGCTTCGGTAATGCACACCCATCTGTGTTACGTTCAATGTTCTCGTCGTAAAATCCTGGATCAAATTATCCTTTCGCAGAGCGTGCGTGTGTCGTGCGCTTTTTTTTTTTTTATAGTCGCCGACGGGATAAGCCGGGAAAAAGATTTTCTTTCGTGTAAACTGTCGCAACTGCATTAAAATGCGCGATGCAAGATGGATGCGCGACGCGGATCTCTCTCAATCCGTCGGCGGTGCATCAACGCGCGCGAGAGAACAAAAACTCGCGCGCGCGGGGATAAACCGCGCGGCGCGTATTACCGCGGCTCACCGCGGAAATTTTTCACGAAGTCGCCGTGAAAATTTTCGCACTTAGAAAGTCGTTATCGCGTCTTTCGCTTGAACAGCGAATCCTCGCAAAGTCGTTAAAGTCGCTCGCCCTCTTCGCGCGCGCGCGGTACGCGTGCGAGCGTTTCTTCTCGTGGGAAGAAAATCTTCGATTTCGTTGAAGACACATTGGAAGAATCTACGAGGAGCGATTGTGATCCGAAACGACGCACCGTGTTGTCTCGTTGACGAGTTTCGTCATTTCGAGTGAACAAATGTCAAACGCGCCGGCTCGTTATCGCACGTGATGTTTGCGCGACGTATCTCGACGGTGTCGTCGACATTAGAGAAATATAATAAGAAAGTGATGCGAAAGTGAAGAAAGACGACACGCGAGGGTGAATGGATATGCGTGACTCGTCGTCTTTACGGGACGATCGTGGAGCGCATAAATTCAAGAAAAATCTTTGAAGCCGAACATCTTCCACATCGGTGGTTCTATTCGAGAGAAGTTTCTCAACCGCCGATATTCTTGCCGCGCAACAAATTCTCAAGCGAATGTAAACGAGTCGCGACAAGTTGACGATCGTTAAAGAAAAATTCGCCTAATTTTTCGCGAAATAGAAGAATTATTGACTGAACAGCAATTTTGATATTTTGAAAAGTTACTTTCTGTCATATTTTCTTCGTATAAAGAATAACTATCCGACCGCGTTGTTTGATTTTAACTTATAAAAGTTGATGCTTAAATTTGTTTTTTATAAATACTAACACAACACAGGCGCGCGCTATTTTATTTTAATGTGTTGTGTTAATGAACACAATCTGTCACCGCCATGACAGCTGGTATATACGTCTTACAAACAATATAATACACAAGATGTACATATGAGAGATGTCAGAAGTAACGCGTGAAAATCAAACTCGAAAAATTAAAGGAAGAGGGGAGAATAGAAAAACAACACATGACTAAAGTGGGAAAAGAGTAAACAAGAAAATATTATATATATTATATATGTATATAATATTCTATATCTATATATAATACACACACACATATATATATATATCGTAGTCGCGTGATCGAGGTCAGTGACTCCGCCGCGGTCGCGCGACTGAGGTCAGTGACCCCGCCAAGGCCGCGCGACCGAGGTCAGTGACATTACTGTAGTATGTACGTAATACATATAATACAATATAAAATATAATATAAATATATAATAAATTATATGTATATGTATTATTTAGTGTTATATATAATATAAATTACAGTCACGTTACTTTAGTCACGTGTTGTTTTTCCACTCTGTCCTGTTACTTTAGATTAGTCACGTTTTTAATTTTCTCTACGTATACGACGAACTGTCAAAATCGCTTTTCCGTCATTACTTACTCTCTCCCGGTCTTACCGATTCGATTCGACTCGATTCGACTTGATCAACCAACAAACCAATCGGCACTGCGGAAAGGAGACAACAATAGATGCGATACATTTGATATCAAAACGCGCATTTTGCGATACACATGAATGTTTTTATAATGGATACAATTTAACTCTTTGCTGCGTATTTTATTTCTATTGGTAACTATTTTATTGTCAAATTAGATTTTGTAAATAATTTTATAAATAATGTTTTATAAATATAATAATTTTTCTTGTAATTTGTTTCATCGAGCCGTTATTTGAATACTATTTATTTTATTTTATAAATAATTATGAATAGAATAAAGTTGTGAAATATTTTGCAAAGCAAGTTTATTTAAATGTATTTAATTTTGCAGTTCTATTATCGTCATATGCGCAAATGTTAAAAAAGTTATGCGACAAACGTATATATACATATACTATATATATTTTTATCTTTCTTCTTTCTCCGAGAATTTTCGGATATGATAAAGCGCGCCCTCGAGATATTCTCCGTATCCTCTCTTGTTGCATTATCCGTCTGACATGAAAGGAACAAGTAAATCGGAAAGAAATTGCAATTAACTATTAAAGAACCGGAGTTTCCGGATATATTCGAGCGCGCGCGTGCAGGAGAATTACGACGTATGACGAAGTACACGTAAAAATGTCGGCATGTTGTCCGACGAGACAAGATGCGCCTCGTAATAAGACCTACAGCAAATGATATTGGACGTAAAAAAAATTTACGATCTTATTCATATGAGGCAGGATCATAAAATTCGTCGACCGGCCGATCGTCGACGACTTACGTTACTCTTTTTCCGTGCTTCGATTCGCGAATAAAACCCCGTCGAAACACAAATCGCGCGAAAAAAAAACGCGAGTTCGCGCGATTCTCCATCACGTGATATAAAAATACGTCCAAGAATATATATGAAATCCGAATGAACGTCCGCACTTGGCGCGAATGAAAATACGTAATTTCTGGCGCGAGAGAACCGACGACTGGTTTTCTTGTTTTCGTATATTTTGGATTTTCGGAAAATGTGATATTATGCAAGAAGAAATTCACATATAAAGTCCCAAACGGGGCGATAAAGCGCGGTGCGGTGCGAGTGCCATCTAAAGTTTGATTGTTTCCATCTCGCGGAATGATGGAATTTATGATTTCTCATTTCGATTGTGAACACGAAGAATTTATGCGATTTTGGTTTCTTCGAATATAAACAAATGATAAGTAGTTTGATTGTTGCATCTCGCAAAAACAATGGGAGTTTTCATCTTTTATTTCGATTGCGACATAAAAATTTTCTACGATTTTGTCTTCGAATGTAAACACATGATAAATGACAGTAGAAGAATACACTTGTGATTATTCAATACATAAAATATTCAACAACACATATGAAATAAACATTCAAATATAAATTATCAACGCGTATAAAACATTTGTAATAAATATATTTTATATATTGTATATTATAAATTTGTTAGGATAAATATATGTACAAAAACGGAGCAGCTTTTTGGAGGTCAATGGCCTTGACATATGTTGTCAAAGACAACATTATTATACATTACAAAATTGTAATTTTTAAAATTTCGCGGTGGAAATGTGACAATCCATTCGCGTTTTGATTTTGCGCCTTACGCGCGAAAGTGACCGCGACAATGTTTTTAATAAACGCGAAATGTCGAATTAACGTACGAAAAGCGACATAAATTAGCGACATCGCGTCATTTTAAAATATATACATACGTATTACAACCCGGACGCTCAAATATTCATATAATGTAAATTACGTCATTACGTAAATGGTAATGTCATGACGGTTCGCAAACCGCGAATGTTATTAAATACCGCTTCACGTGCGTTTCGCTGAGCCGTTTTGCAACAAAATTAATAAAACACACACGGCGCGTCATGTGTATATATATATATATATATATATATATATATATATATGTACGTAACAATAAATGTTGCACGTGTTACAGTTCGAAGTTGCAAATACGTGTCCGAAAATTTGACACAATTGTCTGATGCCGAACGAGATTGACGCCGTTCATTCGTGCCCGCGCGCGAGAAACACCATCGACAAGACAAAGCTCTTCCTTTCCGCGATACGTTCGATAGTCCACTTCGAGAGTTCTGATTCCACGCCAGTCTGGAAGATTGCAGTCTGTTGTTGGCAGAAAATCAAGAGGAAGAAGAAGATCGTTGTGATCCTAGAAGCTCACCTAAGTATTTGAAATTATGGCAACGACGACGTCTCTATTTCTTTTTTGTTTTTCTCGAGGGAACTTGCCCCCCGTGTTTCATTCCCGAATAATATCGAGGGAATTCTCGAAAAAACAACGTTCGCGTATTACAACATCGTTTCCATTATCGAGACGTACGCGTATTCGAAAAACACACGGGAAGGGATTTGCGCGCGATTTACAATTCGAAAGAATAAGATTAGCGCGAAATCCGCGCGCCCGGTCAATTGTGTAACGCGAAAAGAAAAACAAAAAAAAAAAAAAACAAAGAAGTCGCCAGCCCGCGTGACATTTGATCGATGTAACAAATAAGCGGCGTTTGTAAAAATGTGTTCGCAAGAAAACGTCCTCGTCCTCAATTTTCTTCGCGAACGAACGAGCCAATCGAAATTCAGGAGTGCGAGAGAATGACTCACGTGGACAATGGGCAAAATTAGGAGAACGTTCGTTCCAACCAGCGCGCGCGCGCGCGGCGGTGGTTTCGTTTGCCGGTCTAATTAAAGCCAAAACGGAAGTTACCTCGGATTGTCGGGCGTGACTCAAATCGCGAGTGTTGTCTCTCTCCGTTCCGCGTTTGCAATTGCCGGGGAGAAATGTCGAGGGTCACAGAAGTCAGCGTTGGGATAATTGTAAATTGTTATTATTACGCGTGCGCCGCTCTCTCTCTCTCTCTCTCTCTCTTTCCATTTGTGAATCCACGGGATGAAATCCTCTTTTTCACGGGAACGGGAACCGTAAGGCGGACGAGAACGACGACGTTCGCGACGTCTTCTGTCCTTTTCGCGAGTCCCGACGTCGCGCCGCGTACATCCCCGGACCACGCGAGCGGAATATGAGAGAAGCCGTCTTAAAAGCGAAATGTCGCACGAATCTCGCCATCTCTCGCCGAGCGGTATACGGCGAGAGATAGCACAAACATAGACGATTTCACGCTGCAGCGTGAAAGCTCAGCGTTACTCAGTAGATTTTGTACGTTGAAAATTTTGGTTAATTTTTTTTTTTTTTTTTATCTCGGACGCACCAATATAGCGACATTTGCGCTCTACCGTTCGTCAATTCGTTAACGAGAATGAGATCAAGGGTGTAATTAATTATCGCACGCACGTCGTACACACGTCAATTTTTTACATAGCGTTACGATTCATCGAACGAGATAGTGAGCGTAGCGATTCGACAGGAGAGAGAGAGAGAGAAAGAGGGAGGGAAAAAGAGGCGGAATCGTTACGCGACACAATTCCATTAGTAAATTATTTGCAGTTCAACTTTGTCACTCCGCCATGAAGTTACTGTCGAACGGGCGCGGGATGCGCCGCAATTTTCGAAGCAATCAATAACCACCACCGGTCTCTCGCTTCGCGCGAGAGCACGTGTGTTTTCCAAAAGCAAACCGTATCGATACGTACCGTATTCAACTTCGTCTCTGTGATTTATTCGCCCCCTCGTAATGGAAGCGAAATTTTTGTCGAAAACACGCGAGCGAGATTTTCGCCGCGAGGCGAGGAAAAACTCGATATATTAATAAGAAGTCGGATCTTTTCCATCCGGACAGTTAGCAAAACACCTCTCTCCTCTCTCGTGTGGACTCAACACTCTTTTCCTCGACGACGACGTCGCGTCGTCGTCGTCGTCGCCGATAGACAGATAGGGTGAGCTCTCTCTCGTCGGTGTTGTAAAAAAGTCACGACCCTGCAGAAAGTCGTTTATTTTTCTTCCGCGCGTCCGTACGTGAGCACGCGTTGGGATTTTTTTCCTTCGCTGGTGACCGGAGATCGAAGTCGAAACATCGTCGTCGCAGGTCAGCCGTCACGTAATACAAGGTGCGCGCGGAAGGAGAGAGCGGAAGGCCGATAGATGATTTACGCCGATTGTGTAAATTGACGAGAACGCCGGGGAACACGACACTGACACGTCGCTGCGGAAGCGAGTTGTCAGATAAACCAAGCAGATTTAATTAATTAAATCATTAAGAAATTAAATCGCAACTCCGCGTAGATATCTCGCGCAGATTTTATTACGTCGAGAATTTGTTTGTTTTTTTTTTTTTTCAAGCGAGATATTTGCGAGGAGAAAAATACTTTGCGTTTCTAGATAGATATTTTATAAACGACGCTGCATTATATGTCGTATGAAAGAGAATATTTTGCTTGAAAAACAAGATGAGAGAATTGCGCGTGGATATACACAGGAAACGGTGGAGGTAAGCAGATATTTCGCATTTCGAAAAGATTTTGCGAAGTCTCTTCAGCGTGCAAGGGACGTCACCGTATCGCTAAATTTAGACACTTATACTTCAATCGTGTACGTGCTGAGACGGCGTCTCTCTCTCTCTCTCTCTCTCTCTCTCGCGCGCGCGAAACTTCGTTTTCGCAGATGAAGTGCGCGCGCTCGCAATCCGGAGATTTTTACTAGATGAAAGCTTTCGTCGAGACGCATACATCAGTCTCGAAAAGAGGGAGAAAAATGAGAGAAATAGTCTTGCAAACCGAGAGTGTACTCTGCTTCACATGCATTTCGTGCCATTTAAAAGCGAAACAACGTTATACCAAAAAGAACAACAAAAACAAAAACAAAAACCAAAGTTAAAACGCTCCGAACAACTTTAATTCGTACGGCGAACTATGTGCAACCGTGCCTGACGGAGATATTGTCGCGTTATTTTATTATTTTCGTATTTTGTGTAATTGTGACGCGGCCCGTGCCGGTATCTCGCAAATTTACACGCCGTTGACTATGAATAAGTTAATTTCGTAACACACGTGCCGCTATAACACATGATTATAATTTGATCGCGGGTTACTACAACAATCAGTCGCGCCGCGTAGATTTACTGATAAGTGTTGCGCAAGAGCTCATGTCAAAAAAAAAAAAAAAAAAATATATATATATATAAAAATTGTTGAAAAAGCTTTTCGAAAAGTTTGTCGAGATACGCGTAGCTGTTTTCGTCGATAGTATCGAGATAAAATTGTGTTCCTCAATATTCATATAAATTTCAGTATACACATACGATGTATACACAGTAAAAAAAAAAATGTTAATTTTAACATTTTTTGCATGTCCCAGGAGGCCCACTCTAAATTGTAAGTTAAAACAACTTATTCGTTGTGAGTCACTTATTGACAAACTAGTAAAGTCAAATACTTGACACAATACTTTACATTTATATTTGTTATTTTGACTGTAAGCGTGATGTAAAAATAACATATAAAATAATTAAANAAAAAATGTTAATTTGTGAAGTTAACATAAATTTGACACGTGAAAAGATTAAAAAAATAATAACATATCAGTATTATGTTAATTTTACATTGAAGTAATAATCAAAACGTCGTAACACAAGAAAAGTTCTACATTTTGACGCACAATTTTTTACTGTGTAATAATACATTATATTGCATACAGTAGACTCTCTCGTGTACTACGCGGGTCGTTTAAAGCGGATTCGTATATCCTCCGCGTTATACGAAGAGATCTATTGTGTATTTTTTATATACTACATATTATATTGTATATTTATATTGTTATACGTTGTTATATATACATAACTGCGTGTGTGTCGAATATTTTACAATGTTATAGTTTTAATAAATGGAATTTTTTCGACTACTCAAATGTGTGGATTTTATTTCTTCTCTCTCTCTCTCTCTCTCTCTCTTCCTCGCTAAAAATCTGACAATTTAACAAAATTATATTGAAAAATATATCTATTTCGCGAAACATCCGTACATCTACTCATTCAATTATTCACCGCGCGTCCGCGATATGTGCGCTGGTCGCTCGCGCGCGCGGATATCGATACGCGCGCACACATAGTTGCTAATATCCTCGATATGTACGCGATTACGTTTTCGCGGAAAACTCGCAATTTGGCGAATAATTCTCGTTGTGTCGTTAAAACCCGGATCGTAATCAGATAAAACGCCGAAATTCCGATAGAACGCGAAATTTACGTCGCTTTAGAAAACCGCGCCGTTTACAATCTCTTTCTCTCTCTCTCTCTCGAACCGGCGTTGGGGTAGCACACGTCCAAAAATAATTACTGCAAACGAAAGAAGTTCTCTCTTTGGAGAGATCCTCCCCTCTTTGAATCTCTCTCGGATTCAACTCATTCAACAACTCCGAGAGCGAGAGAAAAAGAGAGAGAGAGAAAGAGAAAAGAGAGTTGCAAACGCGCGCGTTGATCTTGTAAGGATTACTTTCAATCCCCTTGAGCGATTTAAGATTCCCGACAGATCCATTTGAAAATTAAATAAGATCGATAGGAACGGCGGGGCGATGGAAATCGCTGCAGACAAGATAGGAATCAATCGAGCCTGGCTTGTATGAAATTGAATGAGGGCTTACAGAAACGAACACAAATGGAATGCTGATCGTTTTATCTCAAAAAGAGAATTTCTTGTTTTAAACGGAGATATCGAAAAAAAAAAAAAAAAAAAAAAAAAGCTGAAACTTTGTTCCGGACACACTTCCGAGTGATTTTTGAATCGCCGATATATATAATCTTGACCGAATGAATATATGAAGAATAATTGCGCGATAATATCTCGCACCGAAGCGGCATCGCGAGTAAATATTTTCAACTTTGTCGTCGGTTAATGATGGAAAACCCGTGACTCTACGAGCTCTCGACCGTGTGTGCGGGATCGAACCAATTTTCAAACGTGTCTCGCAATAAAATCTCGCGAACGTCAATATTTGATGGAACATATAAATATCGATTCCGTGTTTATACACGCGTGTTATACACACGCGTAAATTCTATTTTCGCATAATGGTTTTGGACACAAGCTTGGCGTTGCGTGCGGGCGTTCACGAAGATTTATTTTTGTAACTTCCAATCCCCGCGCGCGCAGTATAACTCATATCCGCGCGGAGTTACACCTGTTATCAAGCGTAAATATCGCGTAACTCTATTAACAAACGTAAATGTTCTACGATGTGTGTTGAAAAAAAAACCCCATCGCGGTTTACAGCGTTTTGTTTACTTTTTTATTTATTTTTTTTATTTTTCCATCGCGAAAAGCAGAGGCGAATTAATTCAAATATTTTTCAACGCCGCCTTTTATTCCGCGGAGCGGAACAAGGTTCGTAAATTAATGAAAAGGAAAGACCCGTTTCCTGCCGCCCCAGTTGAAACTCCCGAAGTTGGACTCGAGTCGTGAAACAACGGAGGACACAACTTGCCTGGTGTTTCTGACGAGAATGGCCGAGGAGTCGAGTGCCGCGGTGCCCGTAAACGACCTTTAAAAACTAGCGCGGCCCTACCGAAAAGAGCCACCACGACTGGATTAAGCGGCAAACCGTCCGAACGTGAACACGTAATTACCCCGCGATGGTCCTCATCGCGCTTCTCCGAGTAAAGGAGTAATTGCGAGGCACGCTTTACACGCTGTTAATTTTTACTATCACAAAAAAAAGTACTTACGGACGGTACTTACGCGGTAACGTCAAACGAAGTTCGCGTCGTTCAACATATCCGTTGTTCTAAATTAATATCACTTTTAATTAGTAACGTATACAGGGTGTCCGGAAAATCGTATATACAGGATGTGCCTCATAAAAAAACGTTTTAACACTCGTGATAAACGCAACATATGTAGGAACTGCGTTCCGATGCTCACAGTGCTGGAAATCTGTGATATGTGAACTATAAAGAGCGCGCCTAGCGGAATAAAGTACGATGAGAAAAATCCCCCACGCGCGGCTTTGACTTTCTTTTCTAAGATAAGATCCAACTCATATAAAAGACTGTGCTGGCTTTAAGGCCCCTTTTTCCGCTGTTTTGAGATTATATCTACTAAGCCTTCTTTTATCTCATTTAATAAAAAAAAACAAAATCGCTTTTCTGCCCTAGCTCACGGTCACGTCTTTATAGAGAAATCCAAAATTTAGTACGTAAGCGTCTTTTTTTTACATGAGTTAGATGTTATCTTAGAAAAAAAAAAGTCACCTCGAAAAGCCGTGGGAGCATTTTCACTTCCATGCTTGTTCCGCTAGAGACACTTTTCAAGTGCTGGCAGTGAATAACGGGATCTTAAAGAAACAGAAGCGACGACGTCGCAAGATGTCGCGGCAACAAATATATATTTTGTCCTCAACGTCAGTCTTTCCGCTCGTTTGCAATCAACTGTCGATATACAATCTCGATATCTTACAATCACATCTCCGGGACGGGGTCTTCAGATCGCACGTTTTTCACGCAAACTCTTCCGTACGTATACGTGTTGGCCATTTTTTTTTTTTTTTTCGAAGCACTCGGTGTTTAATTAAATCAACGCTGAAACGTTTAATCCATTCCGAAGGATGAATTTGAAGTTGAACCACTTTACGTCGATCTATGAAGCGGGGCCAGATAATTTATCACGCAGTTCTATCCCGTCATAGACTTTGATGCGAGCAATTCCGTATTCAACAGGTTGTAAAGCGTCCTATATAGACGACCGCGCGCGGTGTATCATTATAGTTTAGACGTCACGCGATATATTAGACTCTTTCTCTGTCTCTCTCTCTCTCTCTCTCTTGCCTTTTCGCTCGCTCTTCTTCTTCGTGTGGAAGTGCAAGAAAAGTTACTATCTCGTAATTTAACGCGAAATCCACGTATAAATACCGATAATAAATTATTTAACGCAAACATACGCGTTTTCTCTCTCTCTCTCTCTCTCTTCTCGTTCTTTCTCAATTTCTCTATTTTCCGGAACGCGCGTTCTCTCGTTTCTCGGGCGATGGACGACGACGGTCTCGTCGGTGCTAAACGTATATAAACTGCGAAAGCGCGGCTTATCTGCGAACGCTTAATTAGGGGAAAGTCGGGCGGGTCCTCTCTCTCCACGGTGTAATCTTGTCTTCGTGCTTTCAGTTTCCCTTGTTCCCGCGATTAATCAAGCTCTCTCTTCCTCTTTCTCTCTCTCTCTCTCTATCTCTTGCTCTCTTTCTCTCTCTCTCTCTCTCTCTCTATCTCGTTGACACGACGTTGTCTCGTGTTTCCAGTTGTGATAAAAACGGGGAAGCTCGTTTGCACGCGTTTTACCGCGCAATCATCCTTCGCGCTCGTTCTCCCTTCTAAGGCAGTAAAGTGTACCCTTAATTACGCCGCTAATTGCGCCGTGAACGACGATGTTTGTACCGACGACGTTCAGCGTTGGCCTCGCTGAAATGCTATGTCATTGGCGAACGTCACAGTCTCTCTCGCACGGCCGTGTGATCTCTCCTCGTGAGATGATGAGAGATTACCGCAATGTCAATTGCATCGGCAGAACAATTAAGTCTTAGACGTGGGCGCGCGCTGACTGACAGGATGCCGATACCGAAACGATGCGGAATTGATGCGCGTCGCGAATTAATTGTGCGCTAACTAATTCGTTGTTATTATTACATAAAATCAAACGTCGTATTTGTCAGTCGAAATTACAAATCGACTACTTTCATTCATTCCATAACGAAGAGGGGAAACCGTCTTCGGACGGGGAATTGTCTTCTCGTAATCCGCGAAATCGCTCGCATCTCACGCGGGATTTGGACCACCGAGTCGGCGGTCCGGACTTCGGCAAGGAGCGCATTTCGTGAGAGAGAGAGAGAGAGAGAGAGAGCGCAGGGCTTTGTCACGGCAATTATTTCTCGTTCGGTTCAATTAAGCTACTCGACTGAAAGCCGGAGGAGCATAATATCGTTCCGGTTAGGATTTAGCGGAATGCCCCGTTAGGAAGCGGAACTCTCGGTTATACAGCGCGCGACAATTGCGAGCTTCGCCCTGGGACATTTCTCGTGCCAAGATACGAGCGTCCATTTGGAGGAACGACTCTTCCTCGATAACATCACTCGAGGGAACGTTCGTGCATAAACCGGGGGGAAATGTTTTTGTCACGGAGAAACGAGAATCCCGCGCACTCATATATTTCGCGACGCGTCGTTCGTTTTGAAGGTTGCGCAAGCTGTCGCAAGAAACTGCAGCTGCAATTGCTGGATGGGGGGGGGGGGGCGGAAAAAAAAAACAAATTTCGCCGTTACATGGCCGGCAAGAAAAATCTGTTGAGCCCACCGAAGTTTTTGTTTTTCACTAATACAAAATGTTACTTTGTTCGTACACAAAGCAACAAAATTAATGTCTTCTTTGCTGTTCGAGCAAAAATGTTTTCCGCGTGAATGTACAATCGACATCCATGTGTGTGTATCCTACACGTTCCGCCATTGGTTTACGCAACGCGACCCTCGGTCGATTTTACGAAGTTAAAAACAATGCGACCACAAACTTTTGCGAACATATTATGCGCGCAATTTCGATCTTGTTTCAACATCATTTTCAATCATTGATGAGCCATCGATATTTTTCGACGCAACACATTGAAATCGTATGAAAACGCATCGGTTCATTGTGGCCGTCGAATAAATCGCAAAACCGAAACAACGACCGACGAGAGAAAGAGAGTCAACAGAACAAAAAAAAAAAAAAAAACACTCTGTTGAAACATTTCCCACGAATGGTTTTTACATGCCTTCGCATCTTCGAACGCGCATTGCATCGTCCGGTAAGATCAGATAACGGGATTCGACGGTGTGTTGGTGTGCGTGTTTCTGAAATTGAATATCGACTATTGTTGTATACGTATTCTAAATGGCGTCAGTGCGAACAAACAATCGCTTGTTGGAGAAAACTCTCTCGTTTATTGTGGCACGTTTCCAAACGCGCTATATCTAAATAGACGCCAGCCGCGCGGCTGTCATTAGCATTGCAGAACGAGTGCGGGATCATAAATACGATTAAATAAATAGACCGTTCTTCGTCTGGGTGCGATCGATGTCGAACCCCTCTCGAAGCCAATCAAAACCCTCCCCTCGAAGAAAACGGAATATTATAGGTATCAGTTTACAGCGTCAAAGTGGGATCTATTTTCTCTCTTACTCCCTTACATAAAAAAAGAGGAATTGAGGTTCAACATCAAGTCGCTAAATTTCGACTTTCGGGGCGACATTCTGCGGAAAAAATACTTAAAAAATACTCAAGTCTGCAATATTATATGCAATATTACGCTCCGTTTTTGTTGTGTATTATTTTTTATTGTTGTTTTTTATTTATGATATCTATTTTGCAAACTATTGCTCTGTGCTTAAGGGTATCTCCTCTCTTGAGGGTATTCCGCAGCGCGTAATAAATGATGCTTTCTCTCTCTCTCTTTCTCTTCTGCAAAACAGATTCTCATCGTCTTTCAACGCGAAGGCACGTGAGGAGATCGCGCTCGTGATCGAAAAAACATCATAATCGCAACATTTTCGATTTTTTTCCTCAAGCGAGAAACCGACGGCGAACTCTCGTTTTTTCGTTAACTGCAAAATATCTCCGTATGAATCATTGCTATATACTGCGTGAAAAGCCGCCGTATTATTTCGTTCTCTTTCGCTCGTTAAACGAACGAAACGCGCGCATGTCGCGCGCGTAAACTAATCCCGATTCCTGCGCAACGATTAAATAACGTCCTGCGTTTAATAGACTTAGTGGCGGTCGCTTTCAACCTCACAAAGAACCAGAGAAGAGTAGCCGAGGACGGCAGGACGATACGCGTCGCGTGTAATCTTCTCCGCGCGCTCGACGAGCGCTTTTATGAACGATATTTATATAATCGCGTTATACCATTCCGTGTATGTATATGTATGTGTGTGTGTGTGTGTGTTACGCGCAGGCAAGTAGAACGAGAGCAATTTGACCCGGCGAGGTCAATCCTGTCATCCGCGTCCCTGCAAATCCGACCACGTTACGATGTATGAGCGCGAGCGCCGTCTAAATCCCAGGATCTAAGAGCCGTCACAGCGCCGGGGCTTAGACCGATGGCGCGAAGAATGAATATTCTAATCACTTAAGGAAGATCTCGCGTCTCAACGCGCGAGTAATTGACCCGTCACCGCGCGAATCTCGCGTGCGCGCGCGAGAAAAAGAGACGTGTTCTCGCGTTGACGAACGCGAAAAAGTTTTAATCTACACTACACCTCGCCGTCGGAAAGTACCTACTCAGCGCTGAGATAACTCTCCGAAGCATATTTAAATAAAATTTTACAGTTAATAAAAGCGAAAGAGACGGAAGATGCGCGTCGCGCAGTTTTTTTCGGCGAGCGAACATTTTTTCCCGGTCGAGCGGAAAGAATAGGAGAAGAGAAGATGAGGATGGATGGAAAAAAAAAGCAGACAGGTAAAAACCGAAGAGCAGATAAAACGGAGAGGATAATTTCAGTTAGGCGGTCATCCGAAACCTCGCGCGAGCTCCGAGCACGCTTTTTTTTTTAATTTTTTAATTTTTTTGAAAAGAAACAAATCGGAAGTTTGGAGCGCACCTAAATGTGGAACATATGCGCACAAAACGCGCACAGTCGTTCCCGCGCGCAATTCAACGATCTCGCATTCCGAATGTTATTTTTGGCGATTTCTGCGATGGTTCTCCGTGCGAGCATATGCGGCATTGCGGAATATCGAACAACGGTCATAAATATTGCGCCAAGCAAAAACAAACGGTCGGCGTTATTATCGACGATTTTTTTTTGTCACATTTGCTCGGTGTAATTTGCGATTGAATTGTTTGTTTCCGAAATTCTGTTGACGCAATAACGACGATAGCTAAATGTGCGCCCGCGCTAAATCTTTATGTGGGTAAAAAGCTACGTGAAAGGGTTTTAGAAATTTCGATAACGCGGCTGTGCGGAAAAATGCGCGGATTTCGATTTCAAAAGATTTTGTGTTTAATTTTTTTTTCCTTTCTTTCTCAAAAAATCTCGTTTGTTTATATCTCGTTCCGATAAGTCAAACCAATAAAACAGAATCACGTCAAAAAACGTGAAATTTTTGGTTATGCCGCAAACAATGAAACAAAAAAAAAACAAAAATTAAAACGTTATCTCGCAATTCTTTTCATAAACAAAGCTTTTCATGCTCGTTACAGACAATAACTACCTCTACGCGAATAACAAACTTATTAGTTGATTCTGTTTACTCTCCGTGAGATGAAATGTTTTTTTTTATCTGATACAATGACGTGTCAGAAGAGATAAGAATTTAAACAGCTGTTTGCACGAGAGTTTATAAACTCTTAATAAATATATTCACTTCGTCTCAATGAAAAAATCGCAAGAATGAATGTAAACCTCAGATCCGGAGAAGCAGCGATAAAAATTAAAGAAATGTAGATCTCTCTCTCTCTCTCTCTAAACGATTTATTTGCAATCGCTCGCGCATCAATTGCTTAACCAAGAACGATGGCGCGGATAGTCCATCGTAGAAAGTCGACGAAGATACACGCCGATCTAAAACTTTGCAATAAAACTTCGGAATCGAAAGAATTCGGAGGAACAATCGATTCGTCGAATTTATTATTCGCATGAAAAACAGATTACGTTTTCAAAGACATTATAAACGAATTAATCGCTCTATAGAGTGTGAAACATTTCTATTATCAAATCCTTGGAACACAATTCGAGTAGTAAAAAATAACAAAAAATTAACAATGTAAAATCTTATTCAATACAATAAAAGCTGGTTTATATTTAAATTTCATTTTACCATGTCAAGTAACGACGGGAGAACAAAAATATAAAACGTAAAAACCATTTTTTTTTTTTTTTAATTTGAAAGAATCTCCGCGATTGTGACGGAGATGTTAAAGCGAATTTTTGCGGGCGTATAAAAGAGACCAAGCGGCGCACCGAATATGTTTCTGAATAGACTATTGCAAAAATGGCATCACGGACCATGAAGGCAGTTACGAGATAAAATCGTGGCATCAGAGATATGGGCGGGAGCGAATACACGAAGCAAGATAATAAAAATGTGCGCGATTGTAACGCGGCTCGCGTCAGCCAGACTCTGTGTGTCTCTATATGAACGAAGTTTGTGTTAGCCGGATCGTAAAGGTACCGGGAATGTGTTACGAGCGCGCGGAGACATTCGTTTTCATAGGCCGTGCGCCATGTGTTAATTAGTCGCGGAGAGGATGATAGCGCAGATGAACCAGACGTTGGCGTTTTGTGAAGTCGTTAGTGAGAATTTATAACAAAATTGGAAAGATAACATCGGTATAACATAAAAATACAACATAAAAATATATGAAAAATTTGCATCTGAAAAAAAAAATAGCAAGTTTCATGCTTGAAAAGTATTTTTACACGCTTTAGTGATAAATAATTTTATACAATATTCTATAATACAACATTCTAACTTTTGTTTTACATACACGCACACATCGACTTTTTTTTGTGTGGAAATATTTAAAATATTGAAAAGTCAATTTCATATTATTTCAAGTTGTTTCAAATATATTTCTACCTATTTATAAATTTAATTCCACAACAATACAATAAATTACGATCTCTTTTCGACCGTAAACTAGCGGCAATATTTATTTACATTAGGAAAGATCGCACAAATAGCGATGCCCGCATGATGCCTCGACCGCAAACATATATCGCGCGAATTCCTGTTCATTTTCGACATCGATTGTATTTTATTGGCGAAGCAAAAATATAAAGCAGCGTAAATTACGATCCCTGCAAACACACATTCGCGTTCACAATCGACGCGATTTTCGCGTAAATTTGTGTTTCTAGAATCGTAATTAATTTACACAAAACAAGACGACAGAAAGAGTATCTAACTCAACCAATTTTAAACAATAAAATAGCGTAATTAACAATTACAAAGAAATATACCGGACGTAAAATGTTTTACACGGTTTTGATATAAAAAGTATAAATTTTTCACATACGACGACAATTTCATTTTCGTTCGTTTTACGTTGCGTGACACTTTTCCTGAACCCCTTTTGTTATCATCGTCTCTGCTGTAGAAGATCCACTCCCGAGATATAACGTAAAACCTCTTTGTGAAATATACATCTAATTTACTTGTTACAAATGTGAAGTGGAATCATGAAACGCGCTACATCACGGTGTAGAGAGAGAGAAACAGAGAGAGAGAGAGAGAGAGAGAGAGAGAGAGAGAGAGAGAGAGAGAGAGAGAGAGAGAGAGANAGAGAGAGAGAGAGAGAGAGAGAGAGAGAGAGAGAGAGAGAGAGAGAGAGAGAGAGAGATAGAAACCGTGTTGTATCTTAAAAACCACTTTAAAATTTTAATATTCCTGCGTGCAATTTTTTACCGCACTACGATCTCTCACGCTTTACGACCGTGATTGTAATTTTATGAACCACACGAGAGGATAAACAATTTTTCGAAAAACCGACTCCGCCGTGTGTACTAGAATTATATACGGGAGAACGCCGCAGTTAAGTTAAAGGGAATGCGCGCGCCCAGTTAAGATTTAATTAAACGAAGTCGAGTGCGCGCGCGTTTGCGCACGGCACACACCCACATACAAAACGAATCGGGTTGTAAATACACACACACATACACACACAAAGACACACGTACGAGCCGTAAATTTCTCTCGTCGAGAGTGGGATACACAAAAAGCTTGTTAGGAGTTTACTTGAAAACTCGGACTCGCGCGCTACTTGGCGCCTCAACAATCCGGCCAGCGTCGCGCGCAATATTCGTTTAACTTATTTATGGCAAATTTGGCGAGCGAGACGGATTTTAATTCGCGCGACCCACTTCGCGTCTGCCCTTGTCGCGGGAGATAACTACGGCGGGGAAAGGAAGGGAGAGAAAGAGAACTCAATCGGGAATAAGAAAGTAGGATAATGCTAGCGAGACAAACAGGAGCTCGCCGCGCGTGCCAAAATCCGCGCAAGTGAACGAAAGATGTTCGAAAGGCGGTGGACGGGGAAAAACGGAGACAAACAATGCGAAATAGCTAATCCGGCGGTAAAAACGCTCGGAAGGCCGCCAAGTAGTTTTGCGCGATGTCCTGTGGCGCTTTTGCTATCGGTGGGAAAGGGGAGGAAAGGGGTGAGACCACCCCCGCCCGCCCCCATATCGTAGACGCGTCGAAGTTTAGACACTTTATCTTCGCTTGTGCAATGAACGGAAAATTGTGCGTGTAAAACCACACGCATTTGCACGAATCAAAAGTTTGGAGAAAAAATTCACGCTATAATCGGCGAATAATCAAATTCTGAAGATTAAATCGCGGTTTTTTCCGCGATATATTTTACAATTCCGCAAATATTTACGTACAATTCAGAAAAACTTTTTTACGAACGCGGAGATCCATGAGAGAGAAACTCTGATCGAAATTGTGATAAAAAAATTCTGCTCTATATGACGCATTTCTCCGTCGCGGAGAAATTTGTCAAGTTAAGAGCTTTGTGTGCGATTCGAAACGATTCGCTCTCTTATCTCTTAGAAATTTTGCGGCGCACCGGTGGTGCGTTCCGTGGCAATATAAGCACGTTACTTCGTCCTCGGCTGCGCGTATCGCGGTTGCACGCGCGAATGTACATCGCGATAAGCTACACGTTCACGCGCGAATGTTGCGTATTCATATGACATATGATCTCCCCCCGGAGCGTCATACGCGCGTGCGGTTTATATCGCGTATCACGCGCGATATTTATCGATCTCTCCGCCGTGTGCGCGAGAGATTAGACACCGGTTTTGCGCGGATCGCGACATCTAATTCGACTTCGCGTATTCGACGTCTAACGGTCTAACGATCGTCGAGGCACGCCTGACATTGCCAGGAATTCCAGTTACGACGACGGTGCGAGAATATTTCCTTGGATCGATCAGATCCACACCCTTTCCCCATTCGAGACCAATATTGGAATATCGTCTCGACGCCATTAAATTAAATGATAACGCGCGCGCGCGCGCGTGTGTTCCGCGCGTCTTCTATTTCGAGATAGAATGCACGTTTAAGGTCGGGAAGCGCGAGAGATATTGCAAGAGAAGCGGAATTTCGGGACTTACCCTTCTCCTTGACTGTGGATGGTCAAACTTACGAAGCTAGGATCCGGAGTGGGTAAACTTAACTAAAACTAATTATGGATGCACGTAGCAAAGAGACTGTCTCGCATTGTGCGCTCCCGCGTCCGAAACACGCGACGTTATTTCGCTCATGGGACAAGAGATGAGAGAAGAGAGAGAGAGAGAAAGGAAGAGAGAGAGACGCGAGAGAGTGAGCGCATTTGCAATGCTCTTAAGACGCGATGTGCACTTGGGTTCAAGTTCCGCGCTCCCGGATTTGCCATCGTTCCTTTTCCATCTACGTGCGCTTTGACTAATTTTCCAAATATACGCTTCTCGCGCTTGGAAAACGTGCAAAACCACGAGGCACGTCTATTTTCCTCTCTCCCTCTCTCTTTCTCTTTTTCTCTCTCTCTCTCTCTTTGATATATCCGTGCGATAGCCGAGAGCGGGGTTTTTATATCGCTCGTGTATTATGTACCTCCTTGTTGCGAAAAGTGCACGGCGTGCGTTTGTCTTCTTCGCTCCTTTTCTTTTTCTCTCCGCCTTCCATTCCTCATCTCCAACGTTCGTCTCTGTTTCTCTACATCTCTCCTTTCCAGTTTTCTCGTTTTGTTTCAGCCACGTTCAAATTCTCCGATGGTCTCTCGGTGCATTTACCGTGCGAACTTTTTGTTTCCTAACAAGCAGCGCGAAAGTCACGTACGCCGCGCGCGCCGGGTTACGGAAAGTCTGTACAATTCGGGAAAATTGAACTCTATGCGGCCGCGCCGCGCCGGTTCGGATAGCAGCAGGACGGACTTCCCCGGTTAACGAAGGGTCGGCGAATCTCAAAATTGTTGAAATTGGATCGGACGTGTGTGAAAAAAGAAAGAAAAAAAAAAAAGACTCTTCCCCGTTAATGCACGTTTCGCGCGGAGAAAGAGAGAGAGAGAGAGAGAAGTCAGTTGCACAAGCACGTTTATTTTAATTATTCTCTCTCGAAAACCAGAGCGCGCGCGAAACAAACAATAGAATATCGAACAAAAATGACATGAATCTGTGTTACGCTATGCGCGCGTGTTACGTACAACTGAATTATTATCTGGCACCAAAACACAAACAAATAAATAAATATTACTAAATTATTACAAAAAAAAGAAAAGTTTATAAAATTTCTGTAGTATTATATTTCACAAATATTTTACCGCGCGCACCACACACATGTTTTTCTTTTTTTTTTTTAATTAATATTCTTCAAGTTTTTTTTCAGTCGGCGACAAAAAGTCGAGACGAAATAAATTTAGTTGTGTTGTAAAAGTTATTTGTTTGCGCGCGCGCGAGACGGGGATTAGCTCGCGCTATAATAAAATTATATATTATATAGAAGAACAATATCTCTCACGATATCTCTTCCCTAGTGGATATCAATCCTGAAACACTACAGCCGGATATCGCGCCTTGTCGGACACGGGAACAGGAAGAATGTCGTGCAGGTTGAAAAGGGGAAGTACAACATCACGGAAGGATTTGTGGCCGCTGCCTGTGACAGCTTCGGAATCGTCCATCATGGTATTAAACAATTTATCCGTCGCGCCGGGCTATACGCTACGTCGCGCCTCGTGTCTCGTGCTGTGCGACATGCGCGCAAAACGTTGATTGAAATTTATAGAAACGCGTTTTCCCAGGCGCGCGGGGCGCTTCTTTTTAAAAACCGGAATTGCTCCGCGAGAAACGGCTCGTTCGACACGTTCGAGAGTCTAAATAAATAAACAATCCGAGACGAGAGCTCTCAGTTCGCGCGTGTTCTAATTCGCGCGTATGTCTTTTCTCTTATCGCTGTTTCAATAATGCGAGATTATTACGAACGCGCAAATAACAACGAGCGGGGGGAAACGACGGAAACTTTTAGCGGGAGAAAAAAAAGGACAAGAAATGATGAGAAACTTTTGATTCATCTCCCGTGCGCTTGGCGCGCACTCACTCACACACACACACACACACACGTGATATCCGATGTTTCCTTTTCGAGTGGCGCCAAATATTTGCACAAACGAAGCGGAAGCGAATGTTCGCCACTATATCGGATATCGTTTGTTTTGGACATCAGCCAGATCTTAGCGTGGTGGTAATTTACGGTAAGCCGCCGCAGCACGTTTCTTCCTCCCTCGGGGATGTGTCTCTCCTCTCCTGGCAAGAGAGACGCTTTTAAAGAGCGATGGAGGAGCCTTTTAAAGCGCGGATTTTCTCCCCATCGACGACATTTATTCCCGGGGAAGAGTCAAGACGACAATGCCGCGATATTGCCGCGAACATATATACATGTGTGTTATGGTATTATGCGAGAAAAAAAGACAAAA
The DNA here is from genome assembly GCF_002006095.1 of Pseudomyrmex gracilis. Lineage (NCBI taxonomy): Eukaryota > Metazoa > Arthropoda > Insecta > Hymenoptera > Formicidae > Pseudomyrmex > Pseudomyrmex gracilis. Next base: position 398,925 of record NW_018020591.1, on the reverse strand, counting down.
AAAAAAAACCTACGTTTCCCGCGCGTTCGCGACTAGCGGCGCGAATAAGCGTTGTCGCTCGCTAACGACAAATCATTGCGATATTTCATCGCTCGCATTTGTGGCGCGGAAACAAACGCGCGAGATAAATTTTTGCGTCTCTACTACTTTTTACGTACGTTGTTAATTTTTCTCCTTAATTTTTCTTTGCGATATTTTTTCTCCGCGTCGTTTATTAAAAACAATTATTTGTTTTTGTGTAAATTAATTATTACCCACACACACGTTTCAAAAGACCGAGGGACTTTGAAAAACAACAGAATTCAAATAATTCCAAATTACTACTTCGTATCGCCTGAAAAGTTTGCATTTTAAGCAAGAAAAAACTCACGGAGTTGATGTAGTTGATGAGAGACAAGCCGCCGTCCCAGGGATGCTCGAGCTCGCAGGAAATATTGGCGGGTCTTAAAGCGTGGGATTGCTCGAGGGTACGTAATCCTACCGCGAACACCTGCACACTGTCGTACATTAGCGCTGGTTCGGCCTGCAAAAATACGAATCATCTTTGTTACGCGTCTGGTTTGGCAAAAAAAAAAAAAACAAAAACAAAAAAAAAAACGCGCGCAAGAAAACAACGCGCCGTGTCATTTCAAATATTTTGTTTCGCCGGCCAATGTTTGTGCGTGTCCTCACATGATCCATTCGTGGTTCTTAATCCAAGAATCCAATGCGCGAATTCGGACAAATTTGAATTCAAACGCATAGGATATGCAATGCAAATGATACATCAATATACAATAATATATACATGTTAATACAACAATATACATATATATATATGTTAACGTACATAACGTATTGAATATACATCACAGAATTTAATATCTTATTTGCATCACATTCAGCTTTTGGTTCAAATTCGCCGAATCCATGCGTACACTTTCGCCAATATATTACGGATTTCAGATATTTTCATCTCTCTCCGAAATTGTGCTCGCAATTTCGCGTGGAAATGTATTGCGCGTGTCGAACGACACGTACGTGTGTCGTCGTCGTAGAATCAATGAATGAAGAGAACCGATAATATTCCCAAAGAGCATTTCGATTGAAATTTTATGACGAATGTGCGCGAGAAGTTACATTTATTAAAATTAGAATGGCAATTGACGCGCGATTCGACGTCGCTTCGAGGTTTTCTAACAATGAAATTAAATGCGAAAGCAACGAAATGTGACGCGTGTGTGGAAAGCGGAGGGACTTTCGCGAAGAAGTGAACGCGCGCGAGGGTGCGAATTATGACGGCGACGGGCGCGTTTTAGCGAAATGCTCCGGTTATTAATTGTAACACCGTTAATAGCGCACGCGCGTGATTGTGTGTGTGTGTGTGTGTTTGTGTGTGCGTTTATCTCCACGAATTATGAAATTCACGGTACGTTGCCGCGTCGAAGTTACGCGCCAATTCTAATCTACTCGTCACGATGTCGTCTCGTCGTCTTCGTCGTCGTCGTCTTCGTCGTCGTCGTCGCCGGAAACGCCGACGGAAAATGTAATATTCGGGCGAGAAGAGACTATACGCGAGATTTGACGGCGTCGTGTGAATTAATTAATTTCATTCACACGCTATTTATCCCGTCCCGTCGAAAGCGCTCGCGCGCTAATGATACCGTAAGTGAGTTCCTTTTTACATCTCGATTGCGCGACTGCGCAATGCGCCGTTCAAGAACATTAAAGATATTATCACTCCGTGATCTTCGCGTTTAACAAGTAAAATATTTAACAAATATTGTTGAAAAAAAAGACAAAACCTAAACTCTAAATTGATTACTTTTTTTCAAACATACGATTCTATCAGGTAAACGTATTCAAAATTCGAATTGAATAACGATTCGGAATTTTTTCCACGTGTTAATTAATTTACCCGTTAAAACTTTATATTTCGCGCGTTACATTCAGCGCGCATTCGGTGCTCCCAAAGTCTTATTTACTTGTTTTTCAATTCTTGTTTTTGACACAGAAGCAATTATTGAAATATTGTCAGTTCGCAACATTGACGATATCGTATTTATAAGCGATTCCGATAAATTGATATTGCTTTTTGCCATACAATAATAAATTGATACCCCGTACCTGGATGCGCGCGAGTTACAAAGTTATTAAAAACAAAATAGTTTAATAAAACGACCGATTTCAGTTTGGCGCAAGTCCGTCCGTGCGGTCTTCGACAATCGCGAGACTTGATTTAGATTCGTTGTTCGGGTAAATTGAACAATTAAAAAAAAAAAAAANAAAAAAAAAAAAAAAAANAAAAANAAAACCAGAAGTCGAATTAAAGAGAAAATGAGAAACGAAAGATGATTTTGAAGACGCACTGAGACACAATCGCAGACAAGCTACACATTATTTTCCGAAGTGTTTTAAAGCGAGTGCTCTTCTCCGGCGATCGACGTCGCGCGAGACGCGGTCACGTCGACAATTGATTACGTTCGTATTTCAGAGTCGTGAAACGATGCTAAGCACGACGCGGCCATTCCTGCCTACGACCGCCTCTCTCGTCTTCATTTCCTTACCCCTTGCCTCGTTCTCCTCCTTTTCCTCCTTCTCGCAACCCTCTTCAACACGCGGCACGTCCCGGGGAAGGCACGTATTTGAGGCGGACAAACACGCGGAAGCATCCAGGGGAAACGTTGAGGCGGAGACCCGCGCTCAAGTCTCTCTCTCTCTCCTTCGTTATTCGCGTTTCCACAAACGCGCGCTTTTTGCCCGCGGAGAGTAGTTTGTCGAGCTTTAATGTTTGCCCTGGGCTAAAGTGCAACGTTGATCCAATATTGCGTTTCTATTGACAACGCGCGAATTTCGTTAGCGCGACTAATCAACTTTTCAGAAGCGCGCGATTTTAACCGAGCTTCGAAATGCCGAGACTCTCTCCGCCGAGATCTCAAGACGCTTCCACATCCATCGTCGGAATCTCCGGCGCGCTTCTCGAGACGAAACAGGTCTGATTGTATATCGGCGATTTATTACGGCAACGCCCGATCTAACGCGCGAAAATCTTTTTTTATCTTACGTTCGCGGGATTCCATCGCGAGACGAGACGTTTGAGCCGAAGAAAACGCGACGAAAACGAAAATCTCTCTCGATAACGGAATGACAAGTGAACGTCATCGAATATCTTTTTTTTTTTTTATTTTTTTTATTTGCTTTTTTATCTGCAAAGTCTTTTGTAATCGAGCCATTGTAATTTAAAGCGTGTAAAGAATGAAAACAAAACAAAAACCGCAAATAAAATGCAACCATACGTAATTTCACGCTCATTTTGCTCAAAATTTATGTCAGAAACCGCGCGCTTTGCAAGCGAACGCGAATAAAATCGGCGACGCGGAATTTCACAGACTCAGGTGTGCGATATCTCGGTTGAAATAATAATTATTACATAAAACCTCTGTATCGGAAAATCGCAACAATCGAATGAAAAAATGTGAAACAATTTGCCGAACTTTAACGATGCGCGAGTCGAGTTGGTTAGTTATGCGTGCAATTTCGTTCGATATTAGTTTATAAATTATCGGTCGCGTCGTCCGGCTCGTTGCGGTTTCACAATTACGCTAAAATCCTCCCTCCGCCGCCGCCGCCGCCGCGCACGGGACAGTAATAATTCGAAACGAGAATTCGTCGAAAAGTTTCATTCGTTCGCGAAAGTTGATGAACCGTCGCTAACGTAATTTATGCAACAGGACACACGGACGACTCGACGACTGACGTAGGGCGACGCGAAACGAACGAGGCGAGGACGAGACGAGAGAGAGAGGTGCGAAGAGACGCGCATCCCTGGCCTGTCTTACCTCCGCGCTCCGGGGCAAACAATAAAGCTCCGGCACAAACTATTTGCGAGGCGAGAAACTCGTCTCCGCGAACTTGAAATCCGCCGTGAAATAGCTTAAAGGCCAACTGCACGTTAGCAGTTATATGCTGTTTCTCTGCTTTTTTTTTTTTTTTTTTCCTGAGTTAAGGCTGTGCTACGAGAGAGCAGATAGATGCGCGCGCGACAAATGGATTGTGACATCAAGAATTATTCGTGATATTGTGGCGAGAAAACAATTAACGATTTTTAAAATGTGTTCTTCAAATAACGGTCTGATGAAAGCGTGACAAATATACATGACAAAACAAATATATATAAAAAACTTGGCGCAAAAACTCTCGTGCCTCTTGATTATTTAATATACATATTCCTGGCAAAATGGATTTTCTAACAATTAGTGTGTCGCTCGCGGGAAAGCGTTTTGCGCCGGAGCGCGTGCTACGTGTCGAAGTGCCGAGACTCCGTTATCGAGACGGGGATAATAGGACGATAATGTCGCAATCACGTCAACAACGTTCGTGCGTCGCAATATCAATTTCGATGGGGTTGTTAATGCGGCCGGATGGCTTTTGCGGCCAACTCAAATTATTGACACGCGTGTCACAATCAACGCCCAATGCTGTAACGGGATTTAATTTATTGTCTCGCGGAGAATTTCGATTTGTTGTAAATTACGAGAATGTGAGCAACTATGATGATATAACGAACAAAATGAAATTCACGGGCAAAATCGTTGCGACAATTCACGTCGAAACGCGCGAAGCGAGATTTTTCGAGCGCCTGAAAATAACGCGCTCGATGAATCGTAAGCTTCGCGAGCGTCGTCGCGCGCAAATACAAAAAAAAAAAAAAAAAAGAAGTGACGAGACAAAATGACAAACGCGCGCGTAGAATAATGCACTCATGTCGATACGCAAAATGATCGAATGGATTTTTCGAATTTTTTTCCGATCGCTGATTTCGCGACCGATCAATCGACGCGAGAGTTTATTATTCGCGAGTAACCGGCGAAATAATTTCGATGTAAAACAAAAAATATTAGCTTTCGCGCGCGCGAAAACATTTTACGCATGGCTTGCATTTGCGAACAGATTTATTTTTTCGCGATTTTCGATTTTTTTTTTTTTGCTTGCCGGCGGTACGACAGTTCATACGTCACGTCGTAATTGAACCGCGTGTTATTGAATTTGTCCTACGCCTCGTGACAATCATGCGAACTGCTGCGAGCAACTGCAACGACAACGGAATCGCACAGACACCGAGGCCTCGCAACGTCCATGCCAATTTTATACACGTATACATATTACATTTTCCCGGTCGGCGCGTCGCCGATCGGACAACTGCCGGCGACCCGAAGCGCAACGACGCGCAAACAAAATAACATAACGGGTGTGTGCGAACGCACACGATACTGCGTACATATGCATTTTTTTTTTTTTTTTTTTTTTTTTTTTGTTTTTTTTTTTTAATTGCGATCAGTGAAAATATAATAAAATCGCAATCGTGGATCGCCGGAAACGGCGAGTTCTAATCGAATGGCGCGTGATCGGTTTATCGGCGATAAATGACGGAAACTAATAACGAACGCGGTAAAAGTCGAACGTCACCAACAAACGCGGGAAAAGTTAATCCCGGATATCTAATGCTGTCCCAGACAGAAACGGAGAAAAATTGTCGACAACAAAATTCGTTATCTCGCTTAAATATATTATATATGTTTCGTCGTGTATTTCGCGCCCCGTTTCTCTCTGCAAGATGACAATTTTTTCGTCGACGGTTTCGACATTATCAGACTCGCGCGCGCGCGCGGCGTACACCGTGGCGATGCAATTGCATTGGAGAGGTGGGTGCGTGTACGCGAAAAAATTGCGCCGAGTGAATTCGGAGAGCGGGAGAGAAATTAATGGCCGGCGATAGACGACGCGCGGTTGTCACTTTTTTTTCTGTTTCGTTGACCCGGAGGGAATGTCGGTCGGGTAACACGGGATCGCGCATCGATTGCGAGCTGCTCAGCCGATATCAAAACATTTTATCGCGGACCCTCATGAGATCTGACAATCCAATAAACCGTTTTTTTTTTCGCTCGACGAGAAGACCGTCCGGAACATCCGTCGCCGGGCACTGAACGCGATTGCATCGCGCGACTGTACATTTAATTCTATTCTTTTTTTTTCTCATACGCACACACATACATTCGCGCGCGCACACACACACACAGCCGCGATTCGCATTTAATTTCACTCTCTTTCAACGAAATTGAGTGGATTATTGCGATCAGCCGGTAACCAAATTTCATACGCGCGTGCGGATTATTTTATTTTATATTTTCGCGAGACACGCGCGCCGGATTTCAATCACGAGTAAATAAAATTTCGAGGAAAGATTTTCAATTTGTAATGTACACAAAAATATATGTTTGAAAATCATGTTCGTTACATATTTTATTACGCTGTTTTAAATAACTTTTTTACATGAAAAAGAACGCCGGGAGAAAATTGTACAACATTACGTGTGTCCTTCAGCGCAGCGAAGAAGAGAGAGAGAGAGAGAGAGAGAGAGAGTTGCGATAGGGTTTTCATCCTGCGATAACTCTCCGTCATTGGTTAATCCGACGTTGTTAAAGTTTGTCGAAAATTTGTTTAATTTAATTAAAATATAACACCGTGCTCTCTTCTTCTCTTCCTCCTCCTCTTCCATCAAAGCTACATCCTTCGGGCGAGAGGAAAACGAAGCGGAACGAAGCTCACGCGCTTATCAGAAATCTCTTAGTAGGACGGAAGTTGCGATAGTTGTTGCACCGTGAATACACTCTAGTTATCCGGGGCTAATTGGAGCGTGCTTTTAATTAGTCCGAGTTCAAGCCAACGCAACGGACAGAAATGGCGGCGGCGGCGGCGGCGGCGGCGGCGGCTCCGTCTAATTGCATTTAACTCGAATGTTCATTGAAGCAATTTCGAGGGCTATACATTTTTCGCGCGCGCGCGCGCACGCGCGTGATGCTCCCCAATGAGATTCGTCGACATCTCGAGATGCGCGGGGAATATCGCGCGCTCTCTCAAACACGTAAATCGCGAACGTAATAAGATTTGTAAGACTCTTAACGCGATCGTGATATATTTATGCGCAAACATCCCCTCGTAATGCTACTTAAAGTTTTGATTAAACTGAGGTTTAGAAATTCTACTTCTCTCCGATACATCTCTCTCTCTCTCTCTCTCGCGAAACTAGCAATTTCCGCGCGCAAGGAATATACAGAGTGTCTGAAACATTTCGCCGAAGTATGAGAATATATTGAATCACTCTGAACAAACATCATTTACCATTTTGCAAAATTCCCAACATTGATTCAGTTGTTAATTAATTAATGCGAGCCAATAAGCGCGCAAGAAGCGACGTATTAAAATTATAGCATTACGATACTTTATCCTAAATACACCCGTATCTGCCTCCAGCAGATTTGTCAAATAATTTGTTATTAAAAAAAAAAGACCAAAAATCTAATCCGCGTTGCAATTTCGCGCGAACAAATATTGCGGCAAATTGTTTTCGAGCAAAAACTGCGCCGCAAAAACGAACACGATTTTGATCCAAAAAAACAAGCCTTTCGCACAAGTTTTTGTGACGTTGCGATGTAACACGTTTTAATAATGCGGTCTCGTCGATACAAATGACCGCGCGACACCGCGCACAAATTGTTTCATCGGTCGTGCCGCACCTTCTTGACATCTTGGAAATTGGCAATCTCGCGTGAATAATGAAGAAATCTGCAGCTATGCATACGCGACAAGCAAGTGTCCGCTTCTCTCTCGGTTTAAATCTCGTTCCGGGTTGAATGGATCGGCGGTTGGTCGTCGGACGTTTGCGGCTCTCCGTGAGTTTCTCCGCGCCAACATTGCGGACGTGTGCAGACGCAAAGAAGAAGACGAAACTTCGCTTCAGGCCCCACTTAATCCGCGATTCGCCTTCCTGTCCCGGATAATCGCACCTCGGAATTAATTCGAAGAAGGTCTGTCATTTGTCCGGCTCGTTCCGCCGGCCCTTCCTCTCGCATCTTTCTCGAAACGCGAGTCTAACTTGGCTACGAGCCCGCCTCTTTCTCCTCTCCCTTTCCCTCCCCCTCGTCTTCGTGCGAAGGATCAGCCTGTTCATTAGCATTTAAAGCGAAATGGAAATGCCTCGTCAGCGCTACTTGCTGTCCAGCAGCGCGAGATCTTCACCTTTCCCGTCCGGTTACGTTGCAGCTGAGTTATAACAGACTCACCCACGACGAATGACGATTAAGTTCGGCTTCGAGGCAAGAAACATATATTTCAAGACTCCGCGCTGACGCGAGACCTCCCCAAAGTCTTGACGCGCCTATTGCTCGCTTGTGCTTTTATATTCAAAGCGCGAGAAGAGCTCGGTTACACGCTCGAATAGAAAAACGAACGTTTTTCGGAAAACAAACGCAAAGTGCGCGCGACGGATACCTTACCGCTCGCGCAACACGTATTTTCACTCATCGTAAATTTCGCCACCGTGCAAGATCCTTTTAAGTAAGTGTCCATTTACGCAACGATGCGGCGTCTCGCCGAAGATCCGCCGCTATCATGAAGATCGATGCTCTATCTTTTAGCTTGTGACGTAATTGAAATAAATATTGTACTAAAACCTCGGGACTCTGGCGCGGAAACAAATCTTACTTTGTGTCGCGAGAATCCGCGCGCGAACGATGTGTGTTTCCGTGCACGCGCGCGTCGGCGAAAATGTTCGGCAAATAGAAATTTCTTTACGCGAAGACGCCCGCGGCTTAACCGATGTTCCCGCGCTCACACAAACGATCTCCCGGCTTCTTCTCTCCCGGTCTTCCGGATAACCGAAAGAGAAACGGTTATGGTCCTTATCCCGACACTCGCCGAGAGTCGAGAGACCCAATTTGTTTAAATCTGAGTGGATATGTCCGCGCGAGACGACTACCCTTCTCTCGAGGATAAGCTGTAACGTATCTCGATTGGGATTCAAAACTCGCGCGCTTTATCACCCTACCTCGCTGCGACGTCTATAAAACAAGAAAGGAAGTGTTATATCCCGTTTTCACGAGAGAACGATCTCTCTGCGTCGACGCGTTTGTATTCTTACAGTGAGCGCGACAATCGTATAATTTTACACCGCTTTTACTGACGGCAGTGCATGCTTCCTACGAAGCTCCGCGAGAAGATTTCGAGATCCTTGCGTTTTCGAGAAATTTTGAAGCTTCCGAGTTATATCGTTCCTCTCTATTTTAAAAATCAGAAAGAGAGAGAGAGAGGGAAAATGTAATAAAAAAAAATTGAAATACCTGTTTTTAAAATATATTCTACAAGCGATTTTTATACCGCGATGAACGTCAACGCGGTGGAAGCGCTCTTTCAGCGCTTTCGATTTCGAACGGACATTTTCCAATTTTATATATTGTAATCTCTTCCTCCGCGCAGAAGTGCCGGTGGCGAAAAGCGAAATGACATAAATCAAAAAGTTTTGCATTTGATGCATTGCTTTTTTGATACAGAGAAAAAGCTCGCGCGATACGTATAATATTAATATCTAGCAACAAATCACAGAATGTTTATCACTCTGTGTTGACAAACGCAACACAGAGAGACACACTGCGCGTTGTCGGATTCGCGTTGGTTTCCTTTTTTTTTTGTTTTTTTTTTGTTTTTTTTTTTAAACGGGGAAAGGGTTGGTTTCAGCAGTGTGTGGAGCGGGAATATCTACAAACAAAATAAAAACAAAATTTCCATTCATTTGTTTTACGTCCGATATTTCATGGTGTTCCGTAAATTTACACGTGAACGTGGCAAGTTATATTTTTTAATCTCGTGATTGAAGGAGCGCCACAGAGAATTTCTACAACGCGCGCGCGCGCGCGATTTTTCTGTGTTAAACCGCAGCGTACTTCGGAACTATCGCAAAACCAATTTGGTTAATTGCGGATCGATCGCTGATGAGTTGCGCGCAACCGATCGAGTCGATTCATATTGAATGTTGCAAAATATTATCGAATTACGCGAAGAATTAAATTAGAAACAATCATAATGAGCAATAATGAACACACACACACACTTTTGTACACTTTATGTGGAGAGAAAATCTCCGCAAATTTGCGGCGTGTTTCATATAATGATTCGCAATAATACGTTAAGCCGCACCGATCGCGGCGGTCGCTTCGTAAATTGCTTGTTTGTAAACGACCTGGTATTGACAGTTTAGCAAGCAACGGGTATATGATTTACAACAGAGCGGAATGCAACTCAATTTGTTCTGGCGATGCTAGTCTCTGGCGCACGCCATTTTTGCGGCGCGAAAAACGGGTTTTGCGGAAAATTCGACTATACCCGCGAATCGGATTAGATTTTGTATTTCAAACGCCGAATATGATCTTCTGACGTAATGACAACCGCGTAGCAGATTTTCTGGTTCAATATTGACGAACTGAAACAAATCCGAAAAGAGAGACCAACATTTCACGAAGCGCGTGAAACGAACATTGAGAGAGAGAGAGAAAAAAAGAGAGAGAGAGAGATAGTCGGTGAAACGCGCGTTAGTCTTTGGACTTGTCGGGGCAGATTTTTCGCAAAAAGACTCCTCCGTCCCTTCCCCGGCCGGACCAATGTCGTCCCGGCCATATTTCTGGCGAGCGACCGCGCCGCAGTGAAACCTACCTAGTATGACTACACCCCCGGGGGTTGGCAAATAAAATAATAAAACCTTTCGAGTGCGAGATAGTCTGATTTATGGCGCCAACAGCAAAGGTTATCCACCGTTGCGCGAGGAATTCAGTGATTCATTGGCCGAGCGGATCGGAGAAGAGTTAAGAGAAATATGAGACACGGAGAGAGGGAGAAAATCTTGATGCGCGCCGGGTTCTTCTTCCTTCCCTTTCTCATTAATCCGCACATTAGAAGAAAATTCGCAATTAATGGCGCCCGCTCGCGCCTTTATGTAACATGTCCGAAGCGGGAGGGGGAGGAGGGATGGGAGGAGAAAATCAGTAGCTCGCGAATGTAAAGCTACTTTTCGCTTGGCGGACCGGAGAAGGATAATATTTCCACCTGTGTTATATCGCAAGAGTGAACTCGTGAGAACCGGCGACGAGAATCTTTTGCGATTTCATTCGCGCGGTACAATTCTTACAATAATTGAAAATTCAAAGCTCGTTTTTTATTACCGCATAAATCCAGTAGAGTGATGTTATATACTTTTATATCATCGCTCGCGGAACACGCGGAGTTTCGCTTTTTTTTCTCTCTCTCTCTCTCTCTCTCCTCCCGTCACGAGAAGTCGTTTGAGCTCACAAAATCTCTCAATTAAGCGCTATCCACCGGCGCCGGTAGTTTCTTCATCACGGTCTGGCGCAAATCCCTCTCATTACGCCGTTACATCAGCGGCTCGCACACGTTCGTGCGCGCGCGCTCTTCGCGTTTTCTCTCGTCCGCGCGATACCGAAAAAGTCCATCTTGCCTCCGATACGCTCGCCGAGAAACAGAGATAGAGATAGAGAGAAAGAAAGAGAGAGAGAGAGCGTGAAGTAAAAGACAGAAAGCGAGAACGAACACGGAAGGGGGTGAAACCCTCTCGCTGTGTCGGTGAGCGCGATCAGTATGCATCTGCGGTTTCCTCGTTGGTGTAACAAGCTTTTTTCTTATCCGACCGCATTTTCGTCTTACTCGCTTCTATTATGAAAGAGTCGGTCTGTTTTACTCACGCTCTTTTTCATTCCGCTCGCTCTTTCTTTCTCTTTCGAGAAGCTTACGCCTTTGCTCCGCACTTGTATCGCGCGCGTTTATACGTGTGTAAGAAACCACCCCGAGTCTGTAATATGTTTTCCCCGTCGAAGCTACCGCAAGTAAAAGAGAAAGGTATGCTTTTCTCGGCGCTGTTCTCTCGACGGCTGTTTACTCGCTGGAAACCGCCTACTCTCTTCTCTTTCTTCTCCCGATTCTCCCGACGCGCCTAAAACCGCGCGTCTTTCTTTTTCTTTCTCCGACGAGCGTTGATTGTGACCGAGCTTTTTGTGCTCGGAGCTAACTCGGTCGTTTAGCGGCGCGGAAAAGGAAGAGAACGCGACTAAGAGGGTCGCGAGAGGGTCGCAAAAGAGCGAGGCGACTTGACGGAGGACGGGCGACGCGAACGGAAAAGAAGAGAGACGGGGGGAGGAGAGGGAGGGGATGCGACGCGACGCTTTCGAGAGTGGCGTCGAAACAAAAGCCACCCGCAGGTAATTTCAGCCACAGCGGCTTGCGTAGGTGTTGTGCGCGAGCAAACCAACGATGCGAACAGGTTGTCCCCGACAATACGGAAGCGCCTTGACAATTCGCTCGAAAGTGAATAGGGAGTATTATTTGGAGACCGCTCGAGAAAATTGCCGGCAGGCTCTTAAACTTGTGGTGCGCGCGGTCGATCGTGCGCGCTTCTTCTTGTTCTCTAAAATGCGAACTTTATCTAAAATTGGATTCTCTTTGGTAACTAAAAGTGACAAATAACTCGCGTTGCGACAAACAAAATAAATTATTACAAACGTGTGCGCGTAATATTTTTTTTTTGTAAAATTAAGTCGGACAGACCTGGGAGAAGGATGATCACTTTTAAAAGCGAAAAGAAGTCCTAGAAAAGCTCGAGCGTGTGCATTTTGCTAACAAGATAGAAAATAATAACTGTCGACTCTAGTTTCTCTGCTCTCTTTAAATATAAAACACAATTACGATTATGAGATAAAAAAAAAAGAAAAAAGAAAAAAATAGAACCAACAAATTTATAGAGCTCGTGAAAATGTTCAGCTAATTATTTGAATCAACGCGCGCAAATATATATATATATACACAAAGATATTTTTACTATTATCTTGCGCTTTATGTTACTACACCGCTTTAAGTATTTTTTTTTTTTTTTTTAACTACATTGAAACTTTGGTATTTTAAGTGGAGTTTTTCACAAACACGTTTTAAATCCCCCTCTTCCCCTTTATCTCTGGCAATATTCCCGAACAATTGCATGGACGTTTGCGCTAAGCGGCGGACATTAACTTGAGTTGTTTCACTGATATCCGACCACTGTCTGATAACATTTTTGCGAGCAATTAGACCGGCCCGAAATTGCCTCGTAATCCCGCTGCTCGCGGCGTCCAAAATTCCGACGAACAATAAACGCGAGAAATTCCGTTACGAAACGAAGTGACCTTGAATATAGATAGTATGCGAGATTGTGTGTGTGCGTGTGGTTTTTCGCAGAAAATTCAGGTTTTCCGCAGAGGCGCGGCATCGACATCGAGAAAATAAAAAAGAAAAACATTTCACGGAGATCAAGAAAAAAATGTGTTTTTTTTTTTTTTTTGTTTTAAAGAAGAAGTTTTTAAAGCGAGTTTTGAAGTCTGCTTTTAAGATACATATTATTAACTTCCGGAATATATGTCCTCTCTTCGCGCGGCGCGTCGCTTCGAGAAGTTCAACGGCTGTAGCGGAAGTAATTAGAGAACTCCTTTTCTCGTGGACCTCTGAAGTCCCTTTTCCTCTCCCCCCCCCCTCTCCCTGCATTCTCTCATGAATTGTAAATGCGGCCAAGTTTTTTAATCTCAATATCGCATCTAGAATTTCAGATTGTCTATTTACAATTTGTCTTGCGCCGCGGACTTGACAAGAATCAGAATATACTTCCGATTGTCTTTAAACTGAAATACATTAGGAAATTCATAGTTTCTATATCTCATCACGTTTTTTTTCTCGTAACTACAAATCTCGTTAAGTAAATTAGTTTTATAAATTATTACCACTCCACATAAGTAATTTATAAATTATTATTTACACGTACTTTATTTTTATATTTTTGTAATAGGCAAATATGTCATTAACATAAAACATCAAATAAGAGATTATCTTCTGTTGTTCTTTTTCAATCGCAGACTGTGCGATAACGAAATAATGACATTTCCTTGCAAATACTTGTCTTTTTCCCGCAAACGGAAATGCAAATATGCATTTCTACGAAAATGTTGCTTTACCCCTTCCGGATGTTCGTTCGGACAAAAGAGATCGCGTTTTTCCCTCCGAAACCCGGCGGAGTGTTCTCGGAGTTTTGTGTTATACATGCAAATAACCCTTCAGACTTCCCGCCATCCCCATAGACGAACGAGAGAAGGGAGAGGAGGGGGAGTTGCGAAAAATAATACTAATCGTAAAGGACGTCCGAGATGCAAACGCGGTCTCGGATAATACCGTCTTGTGTGAAGCATTAGCGGCGCTTTCGACGAAACGTTTTGCGCGTATTGTGTTCACAAAACGTGTTCCCGTTCTTTCACTTATCGTAAATATTGCACATTTTTGTCAGAAAATCGACGAAAGGTTGCGCGTTCGCGAAACGTCTTTCGTTCCGTGAACGCGATTCGCGTGCGATATGCACATTTTTGCGGAAATTCGAAATGCGAGATCGCGCGGAAAATCGGTTTATTCATTTGGGCTTCTCAATCCGGAAGATTATTTTCCCACAATTGCGAGGGAAAAAACGCGAATAATCAAATAGAGAGAAAAAGAGAACCGAATATTAATTACGTAAATCGTTTCGTGTTTTGGGAAATATTATATTGCGACAAGATAATTCGCGCGATCTCGATAATCTTTAATCAAAACAGATCTTACTTGTGTAATGCGTGTCTTCATGTTGCGCGATCAGATATTCTATTTGTTTCCACGAGTGCTCTCTTCATCGCGAACGTAAGGGAAGGTCTAAGTAAAAAGCTCTAAGAGGAGAGGAAGATTCGAGCGCACTTGGCGCGTTTGAAACTTGAAAATTCAAGAAGAAGTTGATGACTCGAGAACCTCAAGAAACCGAGAATTCAGAAGTGCCTCTCGAACTGTCAAAGACGCAACAACTTGAAAATTGAAGATACCTAACGTTAGATTATTTTTTGAGAAACTCAAGAACCTAAACAAAAACCGCCCATAAATTTATCAACGAACAAGTTGGACGTCGAGAGAGAGGAGAGAGAGATCGAAATGAACAAACACGTTCGAGGGGAACAGGCCGATAAATCGGGCGGAAGCTCGATTAGATACGCGCGCGATTTTCTTCCGCGTACGTACGGTGCTTCATTGGCACGCCATTCACACATTCCGCACTCGCATCTGTGCACGCATATGCGTGATGCGAAACGCGATTACGATACGCCGCCGTGTCGTCGTTGCGACGCGCATCGGTCGAGTTTCACGACGTCGCGACGACGACGACGACGACGACGACGACGACGACGACATTCTGATCTGCATCTAAATTGGAAAAAAAAAAAAAAGAAAAAACGTTTAGCTTCACGCATCGTAGACGCGTTGCGACGTGGACGTTGCGCTCTCGCGCGGCCGGCCACAAGAAATTTTACATACATAGCGAATGTTACGCGCAACGTAATTCTGTTACACGTCATCAAGCGGGAAAGTTGCTTCCCCTTCCGAATCTCATTTTTAGCCATGTAAATTCGTAATTATATTGAGGCTGCGTTCCATCCGCGGCGGTATTATACGCGGTAAAAAAAAAAAAAAAAAAAATATTAAAAAATATAGAAAACCAATTTTCTGATTTCCTGCAAATTCATATTGTTATTAATATCGTTCGTAATATAATTTCAAAGAAATTACTTTGTTTATATTTCTGTATTTTGTAAACAATAATTTTTAATAAATACTTTGTACGTTCTCTGCGCAAACGTTAACAATTTACGTTTTAGCGCGTCGTGTATGGCCAATGAAAATTATTCGCGCAAATGTACAAATAAAACACGCGTTATCTCAATGTGAACACCATTAGTCTACTTTGTAGCTACATATGTGTGTGTGTGCGTGCGTGCGTTTTTGGATACAACGTTATACAATTTAAATGCAAATGTAATTTGTTTTTCCACATTGCATTTACGAAAAAGAGAAAATCGTTACACAAACTTAATAGAACCATCGAAATATGGCTAGAGGAACACGTACCTACCTACATTCAAAGCACAAAGTCAAAGGCTACATTTCCATTTTCCGATATCTCCCTCTGTCGCGTGCCCGCGCGCGCGCGATATTTGTGTGATATTTTATGTAGATTTCATGACAGAATATACTTCGACGTCAGATCAAAGCTGATAATGCGAAATGACGGTAATACACTACAATAAATTTATTTAACATCGCGCTTTTGTGTGCGTTTCTCTTCTTCCTTTACACGCAGCTAACGGCTAAGTATTTTGTTTTGTTTTGTTTTGTTTTTTTTTTTTTTTTAAATTGAAAAACTGGCTATTGCACAATGAAGAAGTTTTCATTCTGCGTTTTTTTGTTCAACCGCAACTTAATTGCGCGGAAAAAAATATTCGCAGTTGCTTCACCGGTTCGTTCAACAATATGATTCTCGTTACCTCGACGTGCGTGCGCGCGCGCGTTTGTTTCGACCGGCTTTTAACCGATTTTATGGACCCATAAAGCATTTGGCAGCGTTAACGTATCAACACCACCGACATCGTTGCGGATACAATAACGGATATGCAACGCGGCAATAAATTGGTTTACATCTTTCACCGAGATGTTGCCAATCTCTCAACGGCGCTCCGGTGTCATTGGCTACGAGCGCGAGAAATTATGGCCGATAAAGCGTTATTGCGAAATGAAAGCCGCCACTTCGACAACCCACACGTACACTTGTTACGCTTTACTCGAAGAAGAGAAGCGCGCATCTTGCGAACTATCTTACACGTTCAGACTTTTTTAGCAGTACTAAAGTTTTATCTGATCGTAAAAATGCCGTTCGATATGTATATATATATATATATATGTATGTATGTATGTATATCTCTGAAAGTACGTGTTTCTTTATAAACACGAAACCGAAGTGCTCACACATGCGCTTTACCTGAATGATTCTCGACTTATTGAGGATCGTGTTTCCCGACGGCTGATAACGTTCCATGTCCCTCAGGATGCTACGTACGCCGACGTCGTCCGCGTCGACCAGACGAAAGGCAGTGATATTGACAAAATTGTACTTGAAGTCCTCGAGGTCGAAGGTCTCGATATCCTGCGGAAAAGCGAGCGAGTCTGCGGATCGAGTTGCGAACCGAGTTGAATTTTCACTGTGCGTTTCAATATCCCTGGGGTACTTACGAAAGTCGTGAAGAGGTAGTGGTACTTGTAATCATTCATCTGCAGCTGCAGGATCTGCAAAGGTAACGTGGAAAAGCGATACGGTCAGTCGTGCGGGAGATCGTTCTCGCGAAATAGAATTATATGAAGTGCGCGCGAGTCGATTTTTGACTCTCTCTCTCTCTCTCTCTCTCTATCTTCGAAACCAATTTTCAACTTCTTATCGCTCTTATCACTCGTTCTTTTAGTTTATTTGAATTTTTTAACATGTGAAATATAGTTTCAACATTTTTTTAACATTTAAGTTACGTTTTTGAAAATAATTCTTTTTCGTCATTCTAATGTGACATTCAAACTTTTTAGACAATGTTAATTAGATTGTGTTTGCCTAATTTGCAAATTAAAAAAATGGTGAAATAACTTGATACAACATAATTTACGTAACGGAGCAAACATTGTGCGCTACATTTGTGTGCTACACAGTGACGTACCACTCGTAGGAAGTGGTGCATGTTCTCGGGTCTCGTGTCCACGATGAGGTTTCGTATTTCCCTGCTCTTCATTTCGGAAAGAACCTGTCTGTACGAGTCGGGATCCGCCTGTCTGACGTTGACCTCGATGTCGCGGATTTTCGGCGATCTCACCAGCTCCCGAAGCTTTATTAGTCCTGGAAGAAGCACGAGACACACACACACACGACATCGTTGTTGACCGAACCGGCTCTCGTCTCGATATTGCAAAATATCGAGCGATAGTTTTATAATTTTAATATTTTTTTTCAAAATCAAATATTTTCGCGTTGCGGAGTCATTTATTTCGCAGAATCTCTCTGCAGAAATTATTAAGTCGGTCGCTTAATGGCACGGAAACCCGTGAATCGCGCTACCCGATAAAATCAATACTCCCTAGCGCCTAAGTAATCAAGGTATCTGACTTGCGGGTCTTCCGGGGAGACGCGCGGGTCTCTCGCTCTCTCTCTCTCTCTCTCTCTCTGTTAATGCTCGCGCATGAGTTACCGGAACTTCGATTTCTGAGGATTCAGGCGCGCGCGTGACGGAGACGGGACATTTCGGGTCTGTCAGTTTCCCCTCGGACAAGAAGTGCCAAAGTCGGGATATAATCTTTCGAGGTAAACTCGGCAACGATCAACTGATTGATGCGCGACCCCGAGTTTGCGCGAGAGCTCTTTGACGTTCTCTGTGCCACATACGCGCGCGCGCGCGTGTGTGTACATACGAAGTATACACGTTCGTATAAACGGATTACGCGAATTGCTTCAAATGTAATAATAATAATAATAATTATAATTAAAATATTTTAGTAACTTTATTAAGTGCAGCATAATAAGCAAAAATAAAAATTAATGAAAACAGGATTAACAGAAGTTGCAGACCTAACAAATCTACAGCGAGGCTGCAGACCGTTCGGACGCGTCCTGAGATTTACAAAATAAAAATAAAAAACCGACTAGAGAAAGAGAGAGAGAGAAAATCAATAAGAAAAAATGTAGTCGCTAATTAAACTGAGTAAATAACGTACGAAAGTGAGCAAAAACAAAGAGTATACAGATTGTGCGCCACATTACCGCGGAATATAATTTTCTATTTGTTCCGCACGTGTTTAAAAAACTTTTTTTTTTCCACAAATACATCACCGTGCAAAAACAAATTTTACTTTCAGAGTGTAAATACGCCAAGTGTTCAGTTTCAATTTTAATTAAAAGTTTGTTTTTTGGATTCGCGCAAAATATATAAAGCCTCACTCGCTGTGAGATTTAAAGAGAATATTACTGTAAAAAAAAAAACAAAAAAAAAACAAAAGAGAGAACTGTAAACGAGAGCTTCTTTCGTCCCGGGCGTTCGACTTGTTTTCGGCCAAGTGTTACACGGCAGTAATTAATCCGGGTATCACACTAAGAAACCGAGTTTAATTGAAATCGTGTAGACGGAAACTCGAGTAAGACCAATGTTCTCTCGCGCAAGCAGAGATTTTGCATTTCGAGAGACAAACATCCTGTTGGCGAGCACGAGCTCGATGAGTACATACAGTGTGTCGAATGTGCCGCAATAGCTCAAAGTTAAGCGCGCGCGTTTCGTCGGTCGACCGCAAGCACGACGACGACGACGACGACGCCGCGTCTTCGTAAGGACCACGTCGCGCGTATTACGCGAAGAAAACAATATCGCCGGTAATGGGATTATTTGCGCGCGACACAAATTCGACATTCAGAAGTAATGATTAGACGGGTTCTTCTAAAGCGCGTTTAACACCGCAATTGGAGGGATGTCGCGTTGGCGCGTAATCGCCATTCTTTTCAATTTAATGGCAAATTGCCGCAATTAAGAAAAGGTGGCGCGAATTCTGGAAAATCCCGTCCGTAATTATTCGGAAGCGCTTTGCACACGCTAGTGAAAGGCAGTTAAAGAGCTATTTAAATCGTAAAGAGAAAGAGAGAGTGAGAGAGAGAGAGAGAGAGAGAGAGAAAGAGAGAGAGAGAGAGAGAGAGAGAGCGACCGCTTGAGTTGAAAATAATAAGTAGAATATTTCTTGCGGTTTGCGATGTGACTCCCGGTAGCAGCTCTCGCGAATTATTAACACTTCGCGCGCGCTCACTCCTCGGGGAGGTCTTTCACGGGGAGTCGTTTGAAACAGCGGTTTTAATTAAAATAGCATTTTGAACGTTCCGCCGCAACACAACAGAGCGACGGAAAAGAGAAACTGGCGGAAGGAACGAGAGGAAAAGTGGCGTCTCTTTTATGAAAATTGACACACACACACACACACAAACAAGCGCGACGCGAGTTTTCGCGCGCGGTTTATCGCGTCTCGAGATGTTACAAGTTTGCGAACAATCGTCAAACCGGAAAGAGGAGAGCACCTCGCGTTCACGAGGCTTGCGTAAACGTGAACCGCTATTTACAGATTGCCCTATAAGGGATTGGCGTTGCGCCACTCAAACAGGTGCTGTTTAAGAGGAAGATTACGTTTCCGAGGAAGAGACGTTGTCTATCGCGCATGCATGCGCGCGACACACAGACGCAATGTAATTTCTCACCGCCTGTGTCGCGGTTACGCGAACAATAACGGCGCGCAACATAAAGTAGTCCGGTCTCCGATAGCACGATTGACAAATGCGTTTCGGGAACTTCGTTGCGCGATACGATCGTGTTAAAATACGTGTGTGTAACGATGCGAAACTTCAAATTCGACGCCAGCGTAAATTTGTGAGTCAATTTCGGAGCAGGAAGAAAAAACTACACACATTTTGTAGCTTATTTGTACGTTCAAAGGTCCTGTTTTGTTTTATAAAATGTGTGCGACGACGTTACGCAACGTTTAAGTTACACTTAAATCTACCGTGTAAACTTTTTTTTTACATAAATATAATGTAAGAAAAAATAATAAACAGCACAACGTAAGAAAAAATTGTTATAACGAGCAAAAATAAAACTGGGAAACGTTTCAAGGGAAGGAGCGAGCATATTGTCGTATCACAAATCTTGAAGAAAGAGACCTACCCCCCGGGATAATTGGCTACTTTGTAAGGGAACCATACAAAGAGCGGAGCGAGAAAGTAAAAAAAAAAAAAAAAATAAAAATAAAAAAAATTGCGAGCGGAGGATAATTTCTCCGGGGAGTTTGTCTGATGACGCGCGCGGAATTGGGATCGCATTTATTCCCGGCACGAGGACGCGTTATTATATCGGTTTTTATACACTCTAATAACGGCCACTTACGGATCCGTGGCTTTCTCCAAATGTCGATACGCCCTGCTCCGAACAGCGAGTGAGAGACGAGGGAGAGAGTGAAATATTGCGCTGAGTCGGCGAGCGCGGAAGGAAGCTGTCACGAATCGCGCTCGTTCTCACGTTTTTCGCTTCTCGGCCTTGACGACGAGAGTTGATCGCGCGACGACAGACGACCGAAATAATTGGATCGCGCTGTCTTAAACATGCGCACTTCGAGAGAGAAAGAAGAGATGCTCGGGGGCCATGAATATTGACGGCTCGCGCGCGCGCGCGAACGAGAGAGCGAGCGAGAGGTTCGATTTTTTATAAGTGTCTTGAAACACAGCACTTTGGAATATATATATATAAACCAGGCTTTGATTTTGTAAAAGATACTCAACGGAAGTTCTTATTAATATTTCAGAAAAGAAAGACAACTTTCTCTGGCCAAGTTACAAATTATATTCGAACAAAGAAAAGGAAGGAAATGTAGCAATCGCTTTTGTGTAGATTTTCGCGTAAAAGTTGCGTTGAGACAATTCCCTCCCACCCACCCCTCCTCACCCCAAAACTTGCTGCAATCTTCCGCACGATATTTTCAAGGATATTTATTAAAAAATATATATATTAAAAAAGATTGCGTTTAAAAATTTCAAACAAAGAAACTTTCCATATCAATTGAAATTAAACGTCGCGACACTCGAAACTGAAATATTTCTCAATCGTGCGTTTAATTATAGCAAAGGGTTAAACGTTCTTTTACAGAGAGAGAAAAAATACGCGCATTGTTTTATTTGAAAATCTGTATCAAGGCGCGTAGGTTTTGTTCGACGCGGAAAACAAAGAGAGCGAAGGAAAAAAGAGCGAATCGTCGTGAAACCGTGAAAAAAAGCATATGGTATTTTTACGTTGTATTTTTTCTTTTCTAGAGCACAACCGCACTAAATGGACTACACAACGATAGTTGTTAAAATATTGGTGTTTCGCCGAGGACACTTCAAAGGACAGTATTGTAGAATGTAGTGTGTATCAACTGCTCTAAGCCAGTAAATAACAGAGAGAAAATAACAATTTCAAATATTTTTTTTCACCATACGCGACACTTGATTGATTTTGTGCGCGCGCGCGCGCAAACACACTTCTTTTTTCAAAATACAATTTGAAAAAATCGCTGTAATTCGATAACCGAAAACATTCATTTTGGAATGGGACAATTTACGACGATACTGTCGAAAGAGAAAAGTTTCAATAAATGTTACATGTGCGAGATGAGTTTTTTTCGCTGTCCGTGTCAAAGATCCCAAAAGGGTTCGCCGTTTTCGGTAGAGATTCCCTCGTTTCAACGCGCGGGACCGGCCGATGCAGGGACGAGCGGAAATATCGTCCAACTTGGACGATCGTCGAGTTATTCGAAAAGTTTCCGAGGACTTTCGCTGCGTCTCGGTGGAAACGTATAAAACGATCGAACTTCTCTCTTTCTCTCTCTCTACCTTTCGTTCCTCCGATGTGTGTGATTTAACCGCCGTGTAAAACACGCGGCGCCCAATCTGGACACGTTTCGCGTGGAAGGTCGTAAAATTCTCATTGTGAGATCAGGAGGAAACGCGCGCGAGACGAATACACACGACCCGCGTATAGCGGAATACTTAAAAATCTCCGCGAAAGGGGTCTTCGCAAAATATGGCGCGTCTCGTCTCGTCTCGTCTCTCTCTCTCCCTCTCTCTCTCTCTCTCTCTCTCGCGCGGATTCTTCAAACTTTCTCGTAATTACCGAATTATAACGTCCGGATCGTGCGGGGAATTTTACGGAGGTTCGAAAAGGGGCAAAATCATTTAGAACACGTGGCCGAACACGCAGCGGGGGGTTTGTTTGACGAAATTTGAAAATACGTGAGAGAAATTATCGATTGCTCGACAATATTCGAGTTACGTGAGGGAAGTGACTACCGGCGGCGATAGTCACTCGAGCGAGATTATTTAGAACACGTGAGGAAAATGACTGACGCGGCCGATTATCCTTACGATAAAGGTCGATGAGGAGCGGGCGTCTTTCACAAATTGCAATACGAAAGCGATGAGCTGCGCTAAACGCGCCACTGTGCGAATTGTATATTTTATAATTTTAAGAGAGAGAGAGATAGAAAGATGTAAGATTACAATTTTATACAAATTAATTCAAGACAATTTACACACGCAATAAATAAATGAAAAACACCGTTTCTTTTGCCACAGAGTCATTTTCCTATATCTTTGAAGCCGTGAAAAGTGATTAAGAACAAGTTGCAGTTTGTTTTCAACTTCATTTCGTAAGCTAAGCACGAGATGCTTCAAGTTTTCCGCCACATAGATCTCGCAGCTCGCAGAGAATTATTATACGAGTGCTGTCACCTTCAGTGGTTATAAAAATACAACACGACCGCGCGCACACACACAAACACAACACACACACCTTCTGGTTTTGACAGATCTCACATAAGAGATTTGACGTTTCGCGCTTGAACCAGTAAACTTTACGAGAGCGAACCTTTGGAATAACAAAAAGAGTGTCTCACATAAGCGCGATTCGCGTATTTCGCGGGTGTGAAGACAAAAATAATTCTCATTATTCCTCGCTCAATATCGCATCATCAATATCAATTTGTGCGACACCCACAAAATAATAATAATAATAATAATAATATTCACAGGCGAGACACAAAAATTTTTCAATAAAAATGCCGGCAGAGTTTTTTAAGAAAAAAACCGAGAGAAATACGAGAGACTTCTCTATCTCTGTTTCTCTTTTTGCACCGCACTTCTCTGCATCGAAATATAAAAATGCAGGGTCGTGCGTTCACGGCGTGACGAGTCGTCCTTCCGCCAGCGACTCCATTATTCCGGAGGTTTCGCGAGGAATGCGGATGGTGAGGAACAGCGAGATGAGCGAAGAAAGAGGTGGAAGAGAGGGTCGCGAAGAGAGAGAGAGAGAGACGAGGTGTTCGATGGGGTGAGAGAGTCTTGGAAGTTCCACAATGGACTGTGATGGGCCAGGTTGAAGGTTCATTGGCGATTCTCGGGACGTAAGGACACAGAATCAGATCAGGCGGGACTGTACGAGAAGCTCGAAACCGTTTCGACCGCTCGACATGTTCCTTTTGCCCCCTTTACCGAGGGAAGGCAAAAAGATTGCGACGGGGGAAAAAAAAAAGTCAGCCCGGAAGTACTATCATCGCGTGTGCGTTAAATCTCCCATTCTCTCTTCTCCACCGTCGAGACGAATAAAAAAAAAAAAAAAAAAAAAATTTGTATTTTTAACTTTTAATCTCATTAACAACGTCCAACGATGGACGACCACGGGGTATCCGGTCGGATCGAAAATTGAACGTTGAATTAATCGCGAGACATTAATAATTCGCGCGCGCGATGGTTTCATCATCGCGCGGCGGCGCGCTCACTCTCATGGTTTCTGAATGCAATTACGACGTCGGAATCTCGCCGTCGACTTTCCGCTGAATAATGTCTGAGGTGGTAAGACGCGGTGAAGAGAGAGAGAAAGAGAGAGAGAGAGAGAGAGAGAGAGAGAGCGCGTATAATTCAGTATACGCGCGCGTGGAAGAATGTTCGCTTAATATCGCGTCGCGTTACGGTAACGCGCGCAATGTGTTATTATCCCCGACAATTTCAATCGGAAAACTCTTCTTCCTCGCGCTTTTTCAGCCTCGCGAATTCAACGTCACCGCATGTGCGCGCGCGCGTGCACGTTTAACGTTGATTAAATGACATTTCGAGCGAACCGGGTGACATCGAAACAGACGGCGCGGAACGTTGAGAAATCGATCTTATATATATTTCTCTCGGAAACGCGAAGAATGAAAGTTCGAGCGGTTTCGCGAAGCGCTACAATCCGTAAAAGAATAATACTTAACTCCGAGTGGCCTGTAACTTTTTTGAAATCGATTCCACTCGATTGAATGATTTCGACTTTTATCGTTTTTCTTTCCGTGCCGAGAGAAAAGAAGAAAAAAAAAAAGAAAAATCGACGCTGATCGATGTCATTCCGAATCGGAATTGATTCCAAAAGGTTGCGCAATAGCTACACCCCCTCCCCCACTTCTTTCACCCCGCAGTTGTATATCGAGATAGACGACAGCGCTAAGCCGAGTGTCTCGGTGTGAAATCAGACGGTTAACTCGCGCGCGCAGTCACGATTTACCCCCGGCGAACTCGCCGCCGTTAACGTCTCTCAGCAACTCCGTTACATGTATATATGAGAAACTTGGCGTTGATATTACACCGTGCTACGGACACAGGGCCTCATTGTAAAGTCTATTCACTGTCTGCCAGACAAGTTATGCGGTGCGAGCGAGCGAGCGAGCGAGCGCGCGCGCGTTTATTGTGACGCGAGGAAGGTTTCTAACGCCGCCGACTTGATTTCGCCTCGTTTCCGCGTTAATGCGTAATATCTTTCCATGCGAGAGGGAGAGAGAGCGGATGAGCAACTCAATTAAATTCGCGAAGATAAGTGCAAGCTTCGCGGAAACGTTCGAGCGAACGCGCTTTCAGTGTCAATTATGTTGCGCGCGCATTCAGCGATGTTTCCGTGACAGAGAGGATCTCCTCGCACATATTCCCGATTCACACACATTATGTAAATATCGATTCTCACCTGACAATTCAAAACTAAATCTCAATGCGAATGGAGAAGAAAAAAATCGCAAATTATATTTTCTTTTCTTTATATGAATACGATATATTTTTGATTTATAAAAAAGTCGTGGTGGCTCGAAGATTTCAAATTAGAATGACAAAATAAACCAATGGGAATACAGTTGATTGTGTGTTGCAAAAGCTATAAATATCGTTTTTTGCTTCAAAAATTCAAAATTTATATCTCAACGCAGATGTCGAGACAAATCGCAAATTTATTTCTATATATTTTTATATTATTTCGATCATTTTCGCGTACAATATATTTTCGATCTCGCAAGTTGTAGCGGCTTCAAGATTTCAAATTAGAGTAAAAAAAGAAGTTGATGGGCGCGTCACGAAACCTTTATTATGTAACGCTGATCTATATGTTATTATTCTAATAATTTAAGAATAATCTAATTTAATATATTTTTTTTCGCGTCGAATGACTTTCGTCATATTTGCGAAATCATCAAATGTGATGTATAACGCGTTTACTTTGTGTAATGTTACTTCATGAAACAAGACGCCGCGCCGTTTCCGTCGTAAAAATGCGGGAGAAAATTCTCACGATCGAAAAGCTCGAAATTCTTCGATATTCTTTGAACGTGTTTCTATGCACGAAATTCCATTTTCCATTTGAAATTGCAGAAGCGGCCAAAGATGTTTGAACTTTTCGCCGAAAGAAACTGAATTGACATTCCGTAGCAGTTCAGAGGCATACAGGGAATAAAAGATTATGGCATTTCCAGTAGCAATCTCGCGGAGAAGCGCATTCAAAGCGCCCGCGTATCATTTATACTCGTGTACACGCGCGAAAGTGTTGGGAATAAAATTAAATACGTGCGATATACAGAATGTCCCGTAATTGCCGTACAATCTCTCAAAAAAATAGGGAGAAATGCAAAAACAACACGTGACTCTACTTTAGTCATGTGTCTTTAAAAACGTGACTAAATTAGTCACGTGACAGGGAGGAGAGGAAAAACAACATGTGACTAAAGTCACGCGACTTTAGTCACGTGTTGTTTTTCCACTTCTCTCTCTCTCTCTCTCTCTCTTTATTTTTCAAGAGAGTGTACGACAATTACGAGACACCCTGTATATGTATATTTGTGCGCGCGCGAGGATCGAGAGATCTTCGCTCGGAATTATCTGCGCAACCAGACGAGAAACACATCCTCGTCTGATTAGAGATGGGACGCAGCGATTCGCGTAATGCGTAAAGTGGATGCCGGTTGTTACTGGTCGGGCAAGTTTCCGCATCGGCGCGGTAACTTTGCGAGACGGAAAACGAGTAAAGTAATCGCAAATCGATATCAGTGGCTCTCCAAACTACTCGAAAGTTCAAAGAGAGAGAAAGAGATAGATAGATAGATAGATAGATAGATAGATAAATAGAGAGAGAAAGAGAGAGAGAGAGAGAGAGAGATCAGCCGGCGCTGTCTTTTGCTTTGCCGAGAGATCACCGCACCGCGGTAATGAAACGCGCGTTTGCTCAAATTATTCAGAGGCCCACTGGTCTCGCAGAGCCTGAGTGCAGAGCTTATACATAAAGGCGAACATATAGAGGTCTCGAATCCGCTCAACACTCTAGGAGATTTTTTCCGGACCGATTCCTTTCAATCGAGTTAACCGGTTGAAAGGCGAACTGAATCGCCGCGAGCCTCTCCGATAAATTAATTCGAATAAATTCTTGAATTTAATCTCTCCCGAAAACGAATCTTAGTCACGTCAATCACTTGGAGCGCGAGATGGTGGGAGGCGTCCTCTCTGTGAAAGACGAACCGATTGGTAGAAGTGTACTATTACTGCACAAAGATTAGAAAAAGGAAAGAAAAGTATGTGAAAGAGAGTTATAGATTCAATTGAGAAGACAATGTGCGTCGGTATAGCCAAAACTACCGTGTAGGTGGCTGAACGCACTCAAATCCGTAACAGAAATAAATCAAATTATTCAGGAGCGACTTGATTCCGCAACTGTTTGAAGTTTGCCGTTCTTGTTTTGTTTTTTACATTTACTAGAAAAGCAAACTGGTATCCGTGAAACGGTATACGCGCCGAGTCTCCATCTCTTCTCTTGATTCACTCGCAACTATTGACACACGATCGGACACGCGGTTGATTTCGACCAAAACCGATATCGAACCGCTCCTCCCCTCCTCTCCCTCCGTCCCATCCTCTTCCTCCTTTGCGACGTGTCACACACCGCAGGACGACGATGCTCAATTCTGTGGGGAAAAGCGAAATTCCTTGAGTCGCGGGCTCGTAAACGGGGCAAACATGCCCGAGACGTGTACGATGTCGCCGATCCGGATCCCTTACACTTCGCGGGTACATTGCGCGCCGGAATTGAAAGCGGAGGAAACACGAAGATCCCGGAGACCCGGTAAATTTCCCGAGGAATTCTCGGCCCCCGGAAAACACGGCGTGGAGAAAACGAGAGGCGGGGGGTGCCCCAGCAGGGGGGACCGGTGGGAAGGAGTCAGGGGCGTTCTAATCGGCTTGTACGTGTGCTTTCGCACATCCACACACAAATAGCTAAAGCTCGTTGTGAAAGACGGTTAAGCTCGAAAAGAGAGATGTTTTCATCGGAGGGTGGTGGTTAAATTCCGAGGAAATCTCTCGGTGAGAGAGACACGCGGAAATGAAATTATCGACGCGCGCGAGAACAAGTATTCGACGGGAGAAAAAATCTGAAGATTCCTCCCGCTTTGGGACGCCGTTTGTTCTCCCCTCTCGGTGAGAGGGAGGAACGGAGAATGCGTTTTGTTTCACGGGAACAACCGTGTGTCGTTTGTGTTCGATCGCACAATCCATAACATGTACGTAACAATGACGTCGCTTATAATCGCGCTCGGATCAGATATTATTTGCGGGAATTCTCGAATCACGCAAATTCGATCAATAATTTTCGTTACCGATTTCACGTTTCGAGACACGCTACGGGGGAAGAGATTAATATACAAGGGAATTAAACTTGACCTAAAAGGTTGGTAATTCTCTGCCGCGGTCGCAATTGAATTTTAATGAAAAGTTAATTGATACAGAGCTCTCTCTCTCTCTCTCTCTATCTATTTATCTATCTATCTATCTCTCCTTTCGGTAATAATAATACAACGATTCTATTGTTCACCGCGGCTGTTGTTGTTGTTGGCTTCCCGAGGCGGTATTATTATGGAATTCTCATGTAGAACACGATTCGCATTGGGAGATTACGCAGTTCTGTTACCGTGTGATTACGTACTGTAATTAATTTTAAACATTCGCGTGGCACTTTCCGATTACTCATTTCGTTAGTTCGTACGTGTGAATGTGTGTTACGGTGAACTTTCGAGTTGCAACGTCAACGTGTGCAAGACACGCGTTTATTTATCGCTCTCTCCCTCGTCCTCCTTCCCTTCTCTCTCTTTCTATCTCTCTTTGCGCAAATATTCCAATATATCTCTATTTCAAAACCAACGCGCTCAGAAGTCAGACGTCGCGACAATCGCGGCGATTTGTTTCACGCCGAATTATACGGACACATATGTAATTCGTAAAAAAAAAAAAAAACCGCCGCGGAGACGTTCCGTGAAATATCTCTCGCGCGACGACAAATGGCGCCAGACGGCGGCGGCGGCGACGGCGGCGGCGGATTCGGCGGCAAAGTACGGTCACGTATAAACGTCGCGACGAACCGCGGTGACGACTCACGTGCCGCGATAATCAGTCACGGGGATATTCCCGGAGTCCCGGAACGTGCGTTTATGACGTGCGATTCTTCTTGGCGTTCTCCGTGTTATACGTGTGTAAGCGCCGCGACCTTTTCTAATTCAGGACGCAATCGCGCCCCCCCTTCGTCCGAGAGAATCGCGCTTGGAACCGCTCGCTGCTTTTCTTTTCGAATTTATGACGAGAGTGAGATTCGACGAGCGCACGTTTTCTTTGCGCAATTAATGCGCCCAGCGCGTAAAAGAAAGATCGCGCGACGAGCGAAGAAATTTGACACCGTCGCGGATTGGAATCGACGAAACCACGTGGATTTCTCAAATCCACGATCTGGAAAAAGTATCTCAATCCTCGCGCGCGTTTAACAGATTAGAATAACTGGCTCTATAAAATTAAATTCCCCTCGTAACGTCTTCGAACTAAGTTAAACGGATCCATTATGCGAATTAATTAAATCCGCGGGGGAAGCAAAAAGATGTTCTCTTTCCTACTGGAAGTAGAAAAGAACGGTTTCATTTTTCCTACGCTAATGTTACGAATTCTCCGCGCGAGTTTTAGTCAAAGTATCGTATTTTACACGAGAGATAAAAACGCCCGGGCGAGCTACAAAATTTGACACATTATCTCACTCTCTTTATCGGATTGCGAAACGCGCGCGTATCCGCGCGCATCAAATTTCAAAGAATTTCCAGAACCAGTTTACGCGTTAACGGGAAATTTTATACCGGATTTAAAATTGTGTTCAATTGTGTTCGCGTTTCATTTAATGCTCGCCTTTCAGCAATGCTCGCTGTTAAAAATAGGAAATCGCTCTTTCTCCTGTGCTTTTTTTTTATTTAAAAAAAAAAAAAAAAAAAAAACGCGGAGGATTCTCTTTAATTTACTTTTGACTTCCGCGGGAACAAACGCAACAAGCGTTTCGCGATAGAAGCGCACAAAGCGATGCGAAAGAGAGGCTTGTAATATTGTTGCGCGCTCTCTCGGCCATTTAATCCGCTGAAGTGGTCACGGATTTGTTCGCTAGTCAGACGCGATGAAGTTAACCGTGCATTTTCCTCCCGCACACGGTCTATGAGCAAAAACATCCGGAAAATGTGTATGCAAACTTCCTCTCCCCCCCACAAACACACATTACCGTTTTTCATTCTTCCGTCAAAGATGGGTTTTCCGGCAAAAATACGAGAGTTCTGCTGCCGCGTGTTTTTATTATTTATTTACGACCTGTGTGTGTGTGTGAGCGCCATTAGCGCGAGTCTCCGCGCGCGTTAAACATCCCGAGGAATTCTACCGAGTGCGAAACGCAAATTTTGACAAATGCGTTCCGTCGGTTGCAAAGCGAAAAAAATTCTCGAAACGACCTGCTTTTCACATTTTACACGAGCAGAAAAACACCGAGGCGTTTTCTGCTCAACGCTATAAGCAAGCGCGTCCCAATACAACGAAATCTCACACTTCTTCGCGCACTTTCCGCTTTTTTTTCTCGAGAGTCGTGAGTAATCGAACCCGTTGCGTATTAGCGTTTACACACAAATATGCAACAAGATCGAAAATACATTAAAAAAAAAAAAAGTATCAAATTGTTATCACCGTCACCCACCGTAGTCGTCCTCGTAGATGATCGCCACCTTCGTCCAGTTGAGGAACTCCATGACGTCCTGATACGCGGTGTTGAGCAGACTTTGTGCGGGATAGAGATTGATGCTGAACTCCTTCGCCTCCGTGTCCAGGTCCAGCCTGGCCTCGAGATGCGGTATATCGAGGGCGTCGCAGATGCTGTGAATGTGCTGGCCCAGAATCGGATGCGAGGGCCCGAACACCGCCTGGACACCGTATTTGACCTGCTGACACGCTGTAATCAGAAAAAAAACAACACCGTTTCACAACTGTTTTTAGCGCGCGAGTACAACGTGGCAGATGTAATCGGACGTAAAAAAAAAAACAAAACAAAAAAACGCGCTTTCTCAAAATAGATCGCAGCGAACTCAACGAGCGCGCAGCTTGGAAGAAAGGTCGTCCCCGTCGTCGCATCGAACGTAATCCTCTCAAATCAAACCTTTATCGTAAATAATGAAAAAAAAAAACGGTAATTCACTTAAAAGAGAGAGAGAGAGAAAAAAAAGAACGAAGTCGAGAAGCGACGTTGCTGCTTACAACGCTTAATTGGACGTTTTCTCCACGCAATTAACGTCTACGCGTCCGTGGCTCTCTCGCGAGAAAGAAAAGAAAAACCGATTAACGCGGGAATTACGAGTTTCTCGCCCGCGTAACGCCAGGCGTAATGACGCCGTGTCACGGTCGATAATCCCCCGTCGTGGCCGAGAAGTCCGTCGTAAAGTGACGCGACGACAACGTCGTCCGTACCTAACGCTACACGCCGCAACATCCTATCCCTCGTGTTACTCCGCCCTCTCTTTACCGTTTCTCCGTCAGCATAAGAGCCCGAGCTCGTTGTTGTTGTTGTTGTTGTCGTCGTTGTACGTGCGAAATGACCAAAGCTGGAGAGCGTGCTGGCACCATCATCACCGGTCGTCCGCTGTGGGTTATATCTACTTCTTCCCCTTCCTCCCAAGTTCTAAGTGTTGCCGCATGTCCGGTCCCAGGATTAGGACGACGAACCGAGTCCAAGTTAGAGCATCTCGTCGTCTCCCGAAACCAGAGCGCGGAGGCAGAGAAACAAACCTCTCCGCTTGGTTTGCGTCCTTACATCGCACAAGTTAATTTACGTTGTCGCGCGGACGGAAATCGATTTTCGAGCTTGCCGGGCGCACAACGGGGAGTTATTGCGCGTCCAGGAGAGAGGGAAAGCAACAACGAGACAGCGGTGTTCGAACCCAAGTGCCGGGAATAGCGAATTTCGGTAAACGTGGAAAGGGAGAGAGAGAGAGAGAGAGAGAGAGAGAGAGAGAGAGAGAGTGTGTTGGATGGTATCGTACTTCTGAATTGCCGACGACCTCTTCTCTTCCCTCCTCCCTCCCCCTCTACTTCTCGTAATCGCGCTTCGACAACAAAACGCAACGTGTCGATTGTTGCGAAGCTGCGCAACATTCCGATAACAAGCCGAATATGCGCGATCAGCGTTTTATCAGCCAAAGTAGCGACGCAAGCGAAAATGAGAATTGGCGATTAATATCTTTATTGTTGATTTAAAAGCGAAATCGCCGGGAGAAAATTTACACACGTGTCCCGAATCACGGGACACGCTTAGGAATGAATTTGGACGATCTTTTATTACGAGCGCTGCTGAAAATGTTGGGTCATTTCGTTGCCGGCCGATTAAGCCCGTCCCGGTTAGCCTCCCCGCCGATTATCGCGAGAGAACAGCGAAAAAGATCAACGGAAAAGCTGGGAAACCGGCGAATAATGGCTTCTCGCGGGCGGGAAGATAATGGGTTTCCGAGGTTCCATTATCATTCCACGTTGCGGGGAAATGATATCGCTGTCATTATACGCGGATTACAACAATCTTGACGGTTTCGTTCTTCGCGTTTCGTATCGTTTTTATCCGCGCGCCACTATATCGGACGCGGCGATATAAAGCCAAAGAGAGAGAAAGAGAGCGAGAGAGTGAGAGGGAGAGAAAAAGCCGGTTAAATGAAATTTAACACACGGTATTACTTCGATTTCCGAGAAAGTGAATTTAATAGGTTTTAATAGTGGACATTTTACGTTTTGATTTAAATCTCACGTTGTTTTTGTGCATAAATTACAATTTATCACGAATTTACAAAAAAAAAAACTATGACGGCGAAATATCTTTGAAAATTGTTGACACTCATTACGAGTTTGTTTGTTTACGATAGGGCTCTCCTCGATCGTTAATCTTCTTTTTGTTTTATATTTGCATTTTGATATCAATGTGGATCAAATCTTGAGAGTCTTGTTGTGATATTAGCATTATATGTTGATTTTGAAACTAAATTATCCAATATGTCGTGCAAAGATTAGACATTCGATGATTCTGACTTAATTGCACAGATTGGCTCGATGATGATGACAGAAAGAAATAAATGATCGAAACGTTTCAAAATTGTGAAAATCGTTTGTTTATTAAACATTTCCCGATTTTAAGCTTTCAAGATCTACTTTGACTTGAATTTGAACGCATATAGTTTCACCACATCCGTTAATTTGAAGAAAAACGTTTTATTTAATTTATTTTTTAATTAATGTAACAATTAAAAAATTAATTAACAAAACAAGCTTTACAGCTGCAAAAAGTTTTAATATTTCACGTTAATGTTTTTTCCCTGTTGTTAAAATGTGTGAAACCTACACTCAGGAGAGATTTATGTAATTCAAAATAAAAAAAATCTCAGAGAAATCCGTTTATGACGAATTTATTTTATGACGGATTTAGTTGTCGTTTTAGTGAATATTATACATAGATAAGCGTAATAAATAGAATTGCGAGGCTGGTAAAACCGTCTCGCGTTTGGAACCGTTGAGAAACGTAATCAACTGTATGTATTACAATATGTGCAAATATATTCGGTAAAGCAATGTTAATTTAATGGCAATTTTGAATGCGCAACATATTGTAGAGCTTTGGTCTATATGCTCGGTGTATTGAGAGTTTACCTTATTATTAAACTACCATGAACCGAGTGCGCGCGCGCGATAGCAAACGGGGCCAGAATAAACTCTCGCGACGTACCGATCGTCTATACGCCGCCGCGGCGGCGTTCAAAGAGCAAAGCGCGGAAAAATCAAGTTGGCTGTAAACGAGTCTCTCTCTCTCTCTCACTCGCTCGCTCGAAAGCAAACGAGGTTTAATTCGTTGCTTAATGGGGTGATCGTTAGCCTGGCAAATGCTTTTGCTCCCCTTTTCTATGTACTCTCGTTTTTTTTTTTTGTCCATTAAAGTACCTCGCCGTATATATATAACCTCACTCCGGAGGAACAACTTTGAGAGAAGTGTGTTTTATAATAAATCGAATTTCCGCCCGATCTCCCCATTTGGGTTGTTTTTATTCTTTGCGCGCGCGCGCGAATAAAATATACGCGCAATCGATTCTTTTCTCATTTGATTCGTTCGCTCTTAAGCGGACGCGATTGAACACAGGATGTAAAAAAACAAAAGTTACGTTGAAAGCAAGTGTAAAAATAAAAAAAAATAACGTATAAGAATCGAGAATGTTAACAAAAATATACAGCTATCTCCTCTTTCTCTTATCTCAACAAAAGCTTTAACACAAAATTGAACTTTATCTATTCCCCGAGTCCGCGAGTTTTCATTTTTCGATTAAATGGCATTTCATTTATTTTTAATATCCGCGCGCGGTCGATTCCTTTTCAATTCAGTCGTGTTCCGGATATTGTCAAGAAAAAGAAAGGAACACGGCGGACGGGGAACATCGGCGCGATGGGAATAGAGATGAGAGCAGATGGGACGGAAAGCAGAAAGTAAAAGGACGTTAGTGGGCAGCTTGAATAGCAGCGTAGGAAATAAAAATGCACGTCGAAAAATGGAAGCGGACGCGCAACGACTCTCGTACCTAAGAGGAGAGAAGATGTGATGGAAGAGAAGAGAGAGAGAGAGAGAGAGAGAGAGAGAGAATACAACGGCTCTGGAGAA
Organism: Pseudomyrmex gracilis; assembly: GCF_002006095.1. Lineage (NCBI taxonomy): Eukaryota > Metazoa > Arthropoda > Insecta > Hymenoptera > Formicidae > Pseudomyrmex > Pseudomyrmex gracilis. The sequence continues at coordinate 364,291 of NW_018020591.1, read as the reverse complement.
TATAAGAACCAAAGAGATGGATCAGGAATAACGCGATGCGCGTTGATGCTCGATCCATCAACTTTACCTTTTCCTATTTCTCGTAGATACACTTCTCCGCCTCCGTGACGTTGACGTCTGTATTATGTTTCGCCAAACGCGATGCAATTTGTGTAAGAATAGATTATTATGTTATAAAGTGTGTATATATATATATATATATATATATATATATATATATATGTTTTATATAGATACGATATAAATGGAAATCTATACACGTTATGAAGCGCGCGCAGATCTGGTATCGATATATTTCGCTGCGCGTACTATTCTCTCTGCGTGTGCTTCCCTCGTATTATAATTTATATTACGATGTAACTATATATCGGAAAAACTTTACGATAGTTATTTTTCATGTGTGTAAAACAAAAACGTAGCCAAAATATTTCCGATCCCTTTAGTTACATCGCTCTTTCGTTCAAATTCGATACGTTGTAATTTGCGACAAAAGAAGAAACTTGAACTCTTCGCAGATAAGATTTCTTTTGGTCTACATTCGCGCGTTTCAAAAGGAACGCCTGTAATTTAAAACCGCGAGATTTTTTTGTTCTCCCGAAATGTCGCGTTGCCGCGAGAACAGACGAGCCACAAATTTCGCGACAAAAAAAAAAAAAAAAAAATAAATAAACGGCCGAAGGATAATAGAACGGTCGCGCGAATGCCGCGTGTAATCTTCCGCGGGATGAATATCGTTTCGATATAAAGTCGTTCGGGCGGAAATATCGAACTTGTTGCGACACGAATACACACATACACTTATATATCTCGATGTTCCACGCCAGCAGAAAAAAAAACAAAAAATTGTTTCTTCACGTAGTAATTCCTCGTATATTCCGTTTACGACACACACACGTGCGCGCGGGCGCGCGCGCACACACGAGAGAGCGTTATATTTCTCGCGCAATGTATCGCGATCGGCGGACGATCGACAAAGCGATATATATAAGTCCGACGCGTTTTATTGTTTTCGTGTCCGATGTCCTACCGGGAGACACGTTCGAAGGATATAAACCGTGGAGAGTATAGGAAAAAGCGGAAATGTGCTTTCGGGATTATTTGCCAGCCCGAGCCGGAACGACGGTCGCAATTTCGACGTTTCGCCGTGTTTACTGTTTCTGCAATTAATTTCGGTTACAAAGTAATATGATATCGCGTTTATTTCGGGGGAAAAAAAAAAAATCTAATTAATCAACATTCGAGCTGAACATGTAGAAACGATCATCACTAAAAGCGGCATATTTTCAGCGGAAATCAAGTTACGATTCAGCCGCTGAGTCGTAAATTCGAGATAAAATAAAGCCAAGCTTTTGTGCGAGCCGCCTGCTGCGAAACGCGATTCTTTTTATTACTTTCCAAATAGTCGACACATAATAACCTCGGAAATTATTTCGAGAGAGCAAGAAGCGCCCTTTCTCTCTCTCTCTCTCTCTTTTTCGAGAGCGACTGGTAAATAAATAAAAATAGACGTAACTTAAAATAAATGTAAATAGATGTTACACAAGCATACATATATGTATTTTGTTTTAACTCGAAGCGCGCGCATTGTCTCTTTAAATAATTCCTTCATGCATTGAAAAGACATTTTCCGCGCGAGCGGAAAGCTCCTCTTTCTTTTGTAAAAATTCCCTCACATAATGAATTATTTAAAACGCAATAAAAATATATATTAGCCGTTTGACGTCGATCGGTCGCGTTTGTTATCCCCAAGAGCACACAGAAAGAGAGAGAAAGAGAGATAAAAAGAGAGAGAGAGAGAGAGAATCCAATTTATTCGGGTCGTGACGGACAGTTTCAGAGTTTCTCTGTTCGAGTTTCTCCGCGACGACGACAACGTAGCCTACAGCTTTTGTCGCTGATGAGGTAAAAAGTATCTACGAAAAATCCCGAGAATAAACGCAATTTCGCGCATTCATCGAAATTTGCGAGATAAAACTGTGTGTTTCGTATGGAGAAAGTTCCATCCCGCAATATCAATTGCAAAACAACCTCTTTGTGTCAAACAGTGCGCAAAATTTGCGTATTAGTAAAAAAAATTTTTTTCACTAACTTCAAAGTTTTCACTTTACGTGTAAATCGTACACACGTGAAGTGTACATGTAATAAATAAAAAAAAAAAAAAAAAAAAAAATTAAAAAGAGCTACAACGCGAAAGCAACATTTTCAACACGCAAGATCAACGATCTCTTTCCTCTTTCTTGAGGAACTCATCACTGTCGCGTAATTGCCGTTCTTTTGTTCGAACCAATTGAACCGACTAGCTCCCATCTGCGGTTCTCCTAAGCTTAAGAACATTAGTTGCGTTTCTGAGTTTCGCACTGATAACCTCATCGCACAAGCGCCACTTCATTACCGCGAATCTCTAACTTGACGCTATCCAAACGCCGGCAGTCAATCGCTCACAGTGTCCCCGATTGATCCTATGCATAGTCGAGCAATCCGAATTCGCTCGCCCGCTTCATGTTAGTAATTACATCATCGCCGAGAGACGGACTTTAAAGCGCCAATTAAGTGCCCCGCCTTATCGATCCCCGGAGTTACAGAGTCCTCCGAGGGGTGCTTGAGTCGAACAAACCGCGCAGTTTCGGCGAGAGGCCGCGAAGCGAAAAATCCAATTTGTTCGAATGCCAATAAATATGTTATCCGGGCTTCCGCCCGGGGTTTTATCCGATAGAGAAAGTCGTGCGCATCGATACGTACAAAGTATATATAGAGGTATCGCGCGAACCACGAGGTTCCCCCCGTTCATTAATCCTTTAACTCTCGACAGTACTCACGGGCGATGTTCGTTTTATCGTCTTCGCGCGACTTCGGTCGGAAGTCGACCAACTCGAGCCCCCGATAAGCTCCACGAAATGTTCCCTCCCCGTCGTGGAAACACACTTCAGAATGGGGGGAATTCCGAGGGAAGTGTACGATTTTCGTGTAACGATTCCGCTTCAGACGGAACCCGTTATCCTTGTTGCACGCGAAGGGCAATGTTGGCTGGCGGTCTCTATTTCAAGGGCGCAGTAGTTCCCAGTCTCTGGATGGCAGTAAATTGGAAAACGGAATCGATAGCGACGATAGCGGGGGTATGGCGTATTTTCGCGGTGGAGAAATGTGTGGAGCGGAGGGAAGAGGAAGAGAGAAGGATATATAGATCGATGTGGCAGACCACGGGGCGTCCGGAAACGCGACGAAAATAAGAGAAGGAGCGGAGGCGAGCGGAGGCGAGCCAGCCAGCCAGTCAGCCAATCGTATCTGAATTTGTTTACGACGACAGCGCGCTGTCGAAAAAGTTTCTGTGGCTGACGTCAACGTCGTTCGCGAGAAATACGAAAGTTAACCCATCTCTTCTCTCTCTCTCTCTCTCTCTCTCTCTCTCTCTCTCTCTTTCCTCTTCATTTATTCGTCAGCTCGACGTTTATGGCGTACGGATAAGAACACACCCTCTCCTCGATCTCGCTATCGTCGTTTTTAGAGTGAGTTTCAGCGGGGAATCAATCATATCTCGAGAGGATTGAAGACGCTACCGACGCTCCTCTTAAGACTTCGGGGAATCCCTCCCCCCGTGCCTGGAGGTCAGCTCCATTTCCAGGATATAAAAGTCCGCGCGTTTCTTGGCCGTGAGACGAGAAGATCTCATCTGCCGAGATCCGTGCGATCAAAGTTAACGTCTGTTCGGCCGGCACAAAAGGCCGTTAAGAATTCGTACGTCTTTCTAGCGCGAGATTCCGGACAATAAATCCGAAAGGAAAAGCGTCGCACAATGAGACTCGGAAGGGCCATCGGCGCCTGGTTCGAGTCGCTCCTTTTCTCGACTCTCGAGAGGGGTTCCTCCGTTCTATACGCGACGATTCTTCGATCTATCCGTCGACGACGAAAAACCGACCGACTCGAGATTGTCGCGAGAAGTTCTGATACGTTATGAGCTTGGCCGCTGGCCACGAGAGAGCCCCGCTCACTCTCTCTTTTTTTTTTTTTTTTTTTCTATCTCTCTCTCTCTCTCTCTCTCTCTCTCTTTCAACTCGCAGTGCCAATGGCTCTCGCGATGATGAATCTAAACCGTGCGAGGTGTGACTCCCGCTGGTTAGGATTGTGCGGAACGTTCTTCCTAATTTCGCGCGAACCGAGCGAGATAAGAAGAAGACGGGGAGGGCTGCGTTTGAATCAATGGCGCGAGAAAACCGGAGATAAAGCCCGACGCGATGCCCCCTCCCCCCGCCGACATGAGTGTAAAAAGGAGTCATTACGCGCGACGATTACGCCTCTTCTTGTATCAACTTGTGCCGCTTTAACGAATCTTAATCCGGCTGCAATTTAAAACCGGCAGATATCCTACTAGGACAACTTTCGACGGTTAATCAAGTTGATTAGCATTTCGCGCGAAGTAACTTCGTATATAGCGTTAGTTTACGCATTCAGCGTTAATAAGTCATTGGGTGAAACAATAGCGTAAATCAGCGTGTCTCTCTCTCTATCTCTCTCTCTTTCAAAAATTTTCTTTCTAACAGCGAGTTGAGATTAGCGATCGCTCTCTTCCTGAGGAAGAACAATCCTACGCTAATCCATATTTTACCTCCGGTATTACGACGCAGTATTTTTAGAAATATTAAAGCAAACTGCTCTCCGTGCAAATCCCAACGAGAAATTATAAGTAGGGGCGGATGGGCGACGTGAAAATGTGAGCGGCCGGACTCTCATAATTATTCTCCCCGCTCGTAAAAAGGGTCTTGCCGGGTCATTGCCAAGACATTCTCTCGAGACGCGGTAGATTTAAGCCGCTGTAAAGAGGAAAGTGGTCCCCTCCCCCTCCTCCTCTCTCCCCACCTCCGGTTTCTTGCCAAGAACCGGAGTGAAAAATCTGCGTGATTTGCGGTGCATATCCGGTTTAGTGACGATGATTGTAACGTCGGATGTTTTTTTTCTTCTTTCCACTTTTTGAGAGACCGCCATCTGCGCTTTTCGTCGAAAATATTATACACCGCGGTGTGTTCTCCGTCGAGAGTTCGAACGTTTCTCGTAACTTTACGCTAAAGAGGTATAAGAGTTTTTCGAGTCGACCTCTATAATATACTTTTTAAGATTCCCTTTGTGGTTCGAAAACTTTATAGTTTCCTAGGAGGATAATGCAGGAGCGTATTATTTTACGGCGCCGCGGCGTATCGCGTAACTAGCGGCCTTATTGGCGCGCTCTTTCTTTTATGCTTCTTTTTAAATTATCGTATATGCATCGAGACCGGGACTTTAATAACCGCGCATGTCGAGAATCCCTTTCCTCAATTTTCTCCCTGTTGAAAAGAGCGCCATACTAATTGAGTTCGCAACTTGTCGTAACGTTTCCAATATAATTATTGATTCTGTTGGCAATAAGATACGTGAACATTTCTTTCTCTCTCTCTCTCTCTCTCTCTTTCTCTCTCTCTCTGTTTCTCTTTCTCTCTCGTATTTTTCTCGCAACGACGCTCGAATCTCTGATGACGACGGAAGGGAGCGCGGCTTGTTAAAAATTTGAAATACGAAATGACAGGAGTGTATCTGACGGCGAGCGAGTCAGAAAATACAATCTGGTGTTGGTCTGTTTTTTTTTTTTTTTTGACGTCAAATCACATTGACAAACCAATGGGTGGAACCCATTTCTTCTGTTAAGTTTTCTTTTTTATTGCTCGCATTAAATTAGCGGCTTGATATAAATTAATTAAATTTTAATTTATCATAATTTTAAAAATATTAATTTTTAAAAATCATTGTATTACACCGAGCGAATGTATCTATCGGATCGTTTAATTTAAAAGTTTTTGGAGTCAGTGAACACGTGCATCGACGCGCGTAAATTCAGTATTCATCACATGTGTGTATTATAGTTATGCGCAATGTTAATAAGTATGTAATTATTGCGTAATAAACTGTGCTGTTATTAAATTAAATTATTAACAACAGTTTATTGAATTCTGTTAATGTTGTTTATAAAAGATGATATAGCTTTTAATGTTTCAATCTATTATTTTATCATTCACAATAAGTGCGTGTGTACAACAATTAAAAATTAAATCAACATAAAATATATTCGAAAGACTACTTCAATTCTCTGTAATTTGATTCTCTTTTTACATTTATATTTTACATTTATATTTTCTACACGTATATTTCCCACTACACACAAAAAAGTTCAAGAAAATAAAAAAAATTCAAAAAACGCGTTTAAGACCTGTTGCGAAATTGTCAATTAACTTCTGTATAGTTACGCGTGTCTTTATCGCGGAAATATTCATTACGCTCGGGGTGACTTCGCAGCAACGACATCTTGTATTTGCAAGTACAATCGGGCACAGTCTCTCATTGCTCCGAACCGAGCAAAGTGTAATCGTTGTAATCGAAGTTTCGAATTGGCAAACTTTCGCGATATAGTGTTTTCTTTGACTTGATCTTTATACACTTCGACTATGTTCTCTCTCTCTCTCTCTCTCTCTCTCTCTCTCTCTCTCTCTCTCTCTCTCTTTCATCTATCTCATCTTTAAACACGCGCGAAATTTTTGTTACGCGATAACTGATAAAGCTTTTATCTTTCGTCGTAAAATATTACGATCCATTAGGAAACAAAATAATGCAAAAAAAATATATATATAACAAAACATTCGCGAATATTTTATTGATGCGCTATCAACAATGCCAGAATTGGAGCAGAGAATTTTACGCAACAAACAGACACACGAAAAATATGGAAATAATTTACATCTTTTCAGTGTATTTTTGCGCAAGACGCGAACGTGCTCTCTCACGGTTTGTGATGCGTTTTGCATTAAATAATCGCTCGGGATGCTTCGAATCCTCGGTGGATTACGCGTGCGAGTTTGGAGAGCGAGGCAATAGCGAGAGACGGAAAGACGGCGCCTCGTTTTGACGGAACAATGTATGTATCCTGCCGTAAGGATGTCCAGCGCTCTTTTCAGTTGCCTTAACGAGGAGTCGAGCACCGGTCCTTTTGATGTCGGCAATTCTCCCGTACCGTCAGACCATCAGTTTCGTTCAATCAGAGTAATTGCGCGTTAAATCTCTTTGCTCGACGTTGAATCAATTTTGCACCTATTCCGAGGCACGTTCGTATATATATATATATCGCTGTCGCTACGATGTTTCTCCGCAACTTGTTTCTCTCGCTCTTGCTTCTCGCGCGAGGCGAGTTTGATTCCGTTCGATTAGTCAGCTGAGGAGAAAACGAAAGATTCGACATCGCGGCTCTCTCCTCTCCCGTTCTCGTGCATTCAAAGAATCCAAGAAATATTGCCGCAAATCTTATTCGTCTCGCATCTCTCGTGACGTTGCAAAGAGTTTTGTGTGCGCGCCACCAAAGATAAAATAATTCGATGATACACACGCGCGCGCGCATAAATAAAAAAAAGCGCGCGTTCCCGGTATCGGAAGAGAAGAACGAGAAGGTGGAAGCTGCGCGTAATGACATTATTGATTTAAAGTGAGCGCGTGCTTTCAAATCTCCCGACGGAGCGCAACGCTTTCAAAGTTCTATCTTGGAAATAAAAAATTTCCTCGGCTGAATTTGTTAGAGGAACACAGCGCGAGAACGGGGAGGGAGGGAGCCGCGCGATGGAACGCGTGTTCTCTCTCGCGCATGTTTCCGCACGTTTGCGTGCAACCGCGAATGCAACTCAAGGGGGTAGAGAGGGAGGACCGCGCGACTCGGGGCGTCTGCCACGTTTCTGTCGATACTGATTTCGGCAGGGTATGTATCTATATGTATTTTATATATATGCAGATATATATATGTATATAATATATATGTATACATATGGCTGGTTTGCGTATCCTTCCGTCTGGCCCGCTCTTTATTTTGCTAACTCGCGTCTCTATCCGCCTTTTCCTGCTTTTTCCCAGTCTCCTCCGCCAATCCTCTCTCCGCGCGCGCCGCGCACTTTCCTCCACCGCGCCGGTACTTTTGCCCGACTCCCGGCATCTTCGCGAGTCAGGATGAAAACCAACGTGTGCACAAAACTGCGGCGGAGTGACGGAGAGAAATTGAAATTTGAGGAAGCATCGGCAAAGCGCGAGAGTCGCCGCATTTTTCTCATCCCGCTCTGCGGGTCGGAAGTGCGCGATTTTACAAAACGGATCGTTGTTGAACGCTCGACCGCGCGGAAAAACTTTCTTTCTTGCCGCGGAAAACGAACGAGAAAGCAATCGCGTAATTAGCAACGCGTTGTGCAAACGCGGTGTTTACGCAATTTAATAAAATGCAACTAACAAACGTGAAATTTCTATAGAACACACGCTGTTTTGAAAAATGCCGCTGTGAAGTCAAACTTACAAGGTTTTTTTTTTTAACAAGAGAATTCTTTACGCGACAGCAATCGACGAACAAAGCGCGGGGAATTTAAAAAAAAAAAAAAAGAATCTCTCTCTTTCTCTTTCGGATACGCGCGCATATATATCGACGATGGAAGGGAAGGAGGAGGCGCGGTGGGAAACGCAGATTAAGACTGAAATATAGCCCTAAGCTTTTTATTCTGCTGTCGGTATTATATCCGGGGATTTATTCACACGCGACAGCAAATCCGCCCTCGCGGCAGCAAGAAAAATTCGAAATCGAGTAATCGATAAACATAATTTCCGGCCTCGTGTCCTGGAGAATTTGCGACGTAGATTTTATATATACATATACGTATATAAAGAAAGCAACGAAGAAAGAAAAAAATCGCATCGACACATCTGAATGCGGCCAATAACCGGATCGGACAATATTATTATTGATAGGAAATAAATTTTTCTCGCGAGACGGTCGAATAATCTGTTACACGCGACAGCGAAATCGAATTAATTCTTCGCGTTTGTATGCGCGTGTGTGCGCGCGCGCGCTTCCGCGGATCTCGGCCGATTATTCGCGACAGCGACACAATCGTAACTCTTCTCTCGCGTTCCCCTCCCCTCCCCCGCCCCTCGCAAAGTTTAAATTGTTGAGCAAGCGGTGGTCCGCGACAGCTCTGACGGTGAACTAAACTACTCCGAGGATTAAACTGAAAGTCAAATTCGCGCGGGATTTGCCGCGGGTATCCATTATTTGCAGATTTCATCCTCCCTTCGCTGCCATATTCCAGCGTTTACGACGCACAAAAGATGCGGAAACAATAGCCGCGCGACTATAAAGCTAAGAATGTGACGCGGGGGTGACAAATGAGGCTTTACATTTGCCTCTACGAATGACGATACCGCCCCTCAAATGCTCTTGTTTAAATACGCGTTTCGTATATTGTTCTCGTTCTTCTCTCCGGAGAAGATTTCGCGCGAATTTTTCGCCGCAAAATCCCTTTGTGAATGTTCCGCGTGCATAATACATCTGTTACTTTGAAGCGAACAAGTCGAATTAACTGGCAATGTTTGCCAAGTTTATTCTCGACGATGTACAATATATTTCACGTTTGCGAAGTCTGTGAATTGGAATTATTTAATTTTCCACCGACGCGAAAGCAAGCGTAGTTTTTTTTTTCCTCAGTTCATCTCAGCTGCAAATTAAATTTCTATTCTTAAATTAATATCTCTATCAAATTCAAAGAAAACGTTAATTTTCATCTCAAAACGCGTTGCATTTTTTTTATCGAACAAATAAAACATTCTACTTTTTCTCTGTTTCCGTCAGAATGTCTCGAGATCCTTCTGTTCATTAAAAAAAAAACAAAAAAAAACTCGAAAGTAGCTCATGGTCGAGTTCCGAAACGCAGCTCGAAAACCGTGTTCGGTGTAATCGTGACCGAGAAACCTTCGCATCAAAGATCGAAGATTGAGAGCACTAGCGGTGCATGAAGTATGCGGTGCTTGTGAGCGGAATCGGGAGCACCTCTTCGATGAGAGCAACTCTCGAACACGCGACATAATGCAACGACGGCGCTGAATCTTGCTGGTTTCCATCCGACAACTTCGGAAATTACGTGTTTATGTTTTGCGCAAAGTCCCTTCGTTAGCGAATATCCCATCGAACTTTGCTCTCTCTCTCTCTCTCTCTCTCTCTCTCTCTCTCTCTCTCTCTCTCGCGCGAATAAAAAATAATTAAAAAAATTCAAGGTCAAATATCCGACAAATTAAATTTGCAAGATTTTAAGTTACTGAAAATTTTGATTTTTTTCTACATTGCATCGTTGTCGTTTCGCGTACGCGAAAAATCGAGACCGTTCGCGTAATCTCTGGCGCAACTACTGAATGTAAAGGACCACTTTCAGACGCGCGGGCAAATGGCGTGTGCAATGTGTGTGTATTATGAGAGCTCAACGAGAAACGGAACCCATTGGCTAGCGCCGACTTGTCACGTTGCCATAGCGCGAGAGAACGTAGTTTGCATGAAGGAGAATACACACGTAAAAACCTGAGACACGCGCCGGTCGTGTAAACGAGCGATGTAAAGACGCGATGATAACCCGGCGAGAACGAGAGTAAACCACACGACGGCGTCGTTGCCGTCGAAAAATAGTGTTATTTGCGTCGAAGAATGCAGGTGTTCAGATTTTTACGGTTATACGCGTACGTGCTATCGTACGAGGTTCTATCGAATTTCCTGCGAGACGCTTCGACGTCTGCTACACTCGAAACTTGCAAACCCAGTAAGTTTCTCCAGGGGTGTTTTAAATCGCCGAAAGATATAGATTTTTCGTCATTAAATACAATTCGTGTGGGAGAATTTGAGCTGACAACGTCTGAAATGATGAAAAATATTTTTTTTTTCTATTTTTTTACAGTGTTTTTTTATGTTATTATTATACGTCTCTTAATTGTGCAAGGAAACATTACAAATTGCGAAACTTTTATTCAGATAAAATGTAGGACTGAAAGAGAGCGAAAATATTTAAAAAAAAACAAACTCGTTCTCGTTGCGAATTTTAATAAGTCGGATTATAACAGAAAAATCCGACGTTGTTCTCATCAAAATGTGCAAATATCAGAATTAATTATTTTTTGTGTTAACCGTTGTGATAAATGAACGAGCTTCGGGGTGAAAAAAAAAACAAAGTAAGCTAAAGAGTATCTTCTATCCTACAAAGCAAGACTGTGGGCGAACTATGACACGAACTGGTTTCGAAGTGGCTTCCTATACTACACAGTTCACAATACATGTATATATACGTTTTATCGATCCGCGCGGCAATTCCGAGCCAATGCCACCGGCAAAAGTTTCTCCGGTTGCACGCAATTGAAAGTGTAGATGCATGTTGCAATATTGTTCGCACTTGGTATTAACCTCACATGAGTTAACCTGATTTATTGCCATCAACAATGTAACGCTGTACATATATATACATTATTTATATTGTGTATATATATATACACATTACATACGCGTGTAAATAATCGAGCCTGTCGAGAGAAATTATCAAGAGAAATTATTGACTGCTACAGAGTTACAGTCTATTAAAAAAGAGGATAACGTGACCGTAAAACTGTCGATAAACGTGTGACATAAAACTGAAAATTAACAATTGCCTGACGTCTTCGAGGCATACTTTTCGCTAACTCAAAATACGTTTCTCAAAGAAAGGTTGTTTTGACAATAGTGACGACTGAACGCAAAATTAATACAAAAACATTGTTTTGTATGTATCTTTGGTTTTTAAATAATAAAGTTTTCTATAAATTAAAGTCGGTCAGGTGCTTCCTTGATAAACTGTATTTTAAACGAGAGAGAAGTTGTATAAAAAAGATACTGTGTATACTGTTTTGTATAAACAAGCTGTACGTCGAACAATTGAATATTGTCTGACGGAAAATATGATATCTGTTCGCGCGCACTTTTTAACAGATGTTTACACGTTTCTTTTGTTTCAACGTTGAGAGCGCGAATTTAATAAATAAAAAATTTAATAAAGAACGTAAATAATAACTTCGAGATGAAAAATGTTTATAAAATACGAAAAGTCCAATACCGGAAATCGAATTACTACACACACACACACACGCACACATAAAAGCGTCGGGAATATTTATATAATGTAAAATAGAAATATATGAAAGAAAGAGAGAGAATGCGTATGTTTTAACGGATTATGTTAATAGAAATTGATACTAATCGGATTCCATAAATGAACTTTTCACGCTGCGCACGTTATAAGAACAAGAGAATATAATGAAACCGGACGTTTGTTTTTTTTGTGTTTGTTTTGTTTTATTTTTTTTCCAAATATATTAAGCCGTTAAAAGAGAGACAGAGATTGCGTTTCTTATATTTATACAACTATGGCACCACTAAAATTATGTAATATCACACGCGGTATTATCGCTATCCACACTTTTCAATATTTTTACGAAACAAAAAGAACGTAATGCCATTTATAGAAGTAAAAGTAAACGAAGATAGATTCCATTGACTGTAAAAAATCTTTTATTCTGCTGAACTTTTGCCCCACAAAGAAATTTTATTTGATAAAAAAAAAAAAACGTTTTAAAAGAATTTTATTTGTCAGAAAAAAAAAACAACTATCGACCGTGTTGCGATTGGCACGATTAATGAAATTGAAAACGCGCGCGCGCACTTTTGCTATCTAATTCCGTCTATCAATATCAATCAAAATGAGCATTCTGTGCACGATCGAGTGTATACCACATGTCCGCACAATATGTTCGTGCGTTGCCGCTCGCGCGCGAACATGATTAACTATAAAACTCTATTTCGAGGGAGAGGAGAGGAAGGTGGAGAGGGCGAAGGATCCATTTTCGCGGAATAAAATAGTCTGCTAGCGTGATACGCTTTGCGAAGAATTATGACGGAAAATCCGGGGGACAGCTGCTGGGGAAAAAAAGCGAGAAAAGAGAACGGCAAATCTACTCGCGACTGATTTTGCTACTGGGATTAGTTGTAAGCGCTCGTGTCGGGACGCAAAAAAAAAAAAAAAAACCAACGCGACTATAGCGGATTAATTGCAACTATGGCGTTTTTGTGAATCTCATGGCGAAATCGTAAAAAGAGCCGTTTTCGAGCATCTTCCAAGAGGGAGGGGGATGAAAAACAAGTCAATGCTGCCTCTCGTAATCGAAGAATGATATCTATTTTGTTTTTAAAGTGATTAATTATTTCAATTGTTTGTCTGTGACTAATTATGTTTTACTATTCATATTATTATTATTATTATATTAGCAACACAATGAGAATCGCATTTTGCCGCCGACAAAGTTCTCGCGAACAATATCGCGAGAAAAATGAAAAATGATGAATTTTTATTTCTACATTTTTTGTTTTTCTTTTTTTCAACTCACTCCGTACAAGTAAAGCAAAACTTTTAACGATGTCAGAATACAAGCCGGGATAATGGTCCAAAGTACATGTTCGATAGCCAGGAGCCGGAGAAGGATAATAACGTGTATGCTACTTTAATAACGGCGAACGGCGAGTAAGCCTGTTATTCTTGGTTAGTTTATACACGCCGTCAAGACGATAAATTTTGCTTACGGTAACGCCTTACACCGCGTATAGAACGCCAGACTGGAAGGACTCTCAAGGATATATTCAAGATATTCTCGAGTGCTCTCGAGATTGTCATGATTTTGCCTTGATAAAGCGGCTCTTTGTCTCGACTTAACGTCGAACATTGCGTCTTTTATAGATCACCTTTCGCGCGCTTCCGCTTCTAATAAAATTATTTAAAATTAATTATATCGTTTCCCGATACAAAACTATTAATTGTTCGAAGCAGTTTTGCGACACTTTTGCGAGTGCCGACATAAACAAAAACATTTCGCAACAAAGCGCGCGCGCGGTGGTTGTCTTCCTCAAAATTCTCGAACCGCAATAAAGTAATAGGTCAAAAAACTTCGTGTGTTCGCGCCGAGCGATAAACCATGTGCACCGCATCTAAACATTTTGCAACTTTCCGTAACTGCGCGTGGAAACAGAAAAAAAGAGAGAGAGAGAGAGAGCGAGCGAGCTTTTCGAAATAAATCATTTTTGACACGGGCGCGGGGGCCCGCCGTGAGATTAATGAGCGCGAGATGTTTTTTAACGCCCGCGAAATTTCTTTACGGACGCGTGTGCGCGATGCGGCACAACGGCGTCGTTTCATTACACGGCCACCATCATCCAGCCGGGAATATTTTCCACGCTGCTCAAATGTCAGTCCAAATTGCTGTTTTCTTGCGCCGACGTGGATTACGCGTAATAATGCAAATAAAAATGCAATTAAACGCCGCAAATAAGACGCGCGCGAAGAAAAACCTGATGTACAAATTTGTTTCTTTGTTTCCGTGTTTTTTTTTGGTCGCGCATACACGTTTCGCATATTAAATTTTTCCAAGATACGTGAGATTTTTTACCGAGAGAGTTCGGGGGGATGATAATATAATAAAAATCTCGAATTATACATTAAAGCCGCGTTCAATCGCGTTTACATGAAAAAAAAAAAAAAATACACAACGACGCGAATAATAGAGCGCTTACCCTTCTTCGACGCGTGGAAAGAATCATCTTTTGGCACGTACTGGATGTCGTACTCCAGCGTGGTCTTCGGCAGGATAATTTTGTCCTTGTTGATCTTGTAAACGGCGTACTTGAAGGCCAGCTCCGTGCTGCTATCCTTTTGGTCATGAGTGAATATAGCACCTGCAAATGTAAGCACAAAGAAAGGATTTAAGGATAGCGTTAATCCTTAAAGTGAACATTTTCATCGCCGCACTGATAACACACACACACACACACACACTCTCTCTCTCTCTCTCTCTCTCTCTCTCTCTCTCTCTTAAACGATCAAAGTTCGTTCATCTACGTTAATAAACTGTAAGCTCCGAACAAGGTCGAATCTCATGTAACGGTGTTTACGCACAGTTTTGACGTCGTTTCCCGGGAAATTTGTTTGCGCGTTCGTTGGACTCTCTTTATATGATGCCATATTCATGTTACATTTGGATCTCCGTGTGTGAGAGAAAAAGAGAAACAAAATATATTAAAAAAAAAATATTAAATCGATAAATACTAATTGTTGGAAAAAAATTTGTTACAAAAATCAGTGTTAAATGAATGTTTCTTTGATTGTTTTTGATGTGCTTGTGTGTGTTACCGAACACGAGAGCAGTGTCAATTTAGATCATAGAAACGAGCTCGCCAAACGACTAGCTGGTCTGTTACTGTTGATTGATATCGCAGAATCAGTCCATTTGCGCAATATCAAGGCTATTACACATATATTAAGCGCATAATATCCTTGACATGTGATTACGTGTAGGTTGTCTCTCGTATAATATATGCCGTATAATAATTGCGTAGCGATATAAACAAGCTACTGTACACGTCATATATACAAGGTGACGAAAAAGTATCGCAACACCTGAATATCTCAGAAAATATAAGTTTTACAGAAAAGTGTTTCAGACAAAAGTTGTAGAGTTTAAAAAGATCTATTTACTGATTGTATCGCTTGACCTTGCATGGCGCCGCCACGGTCAGGTCACGGTCACATCGATTTTAAATTAAATGGAACTTATTTTTTATTGCAAATTCCTATAGCTTAATTCAAGAGCTTTCCAAAACACTGTGCTAAAGTTTATTTTCATTAAGTACTTTTTGAGTTATGAAGAGTGAATATTAGAGTTACCCTACAACTTTTATCTGAAACACTTTTCTGTAAAACTTATATTTTCTGAGATATTCAGGTGTTCCGATACTTTTTCGTCATCTTGTATATCGTATGTTCGTACGATTGACGTATATTATCTCGTTTAATGGCAGGCGAGAGGTGTAATATTTTTGCTGAACATATTTCACAACCGTGTACAACCGTCGTTGCGACGTGTAAGTGCAAAATCCTGAAAAGTACCTCGCGTTTTTGAAAAAAAAAAAAAAAAGATTCGTCTACGTTAAAAATCGCTATGCGCATATTTAAGCGACATGCTCGAATGGAAGATGCATTCTAATAAGACCTATTCATCGACCGACACACCGATTACACAGCCGCCGGGTATCAATAGCGCGTCAAAGGTCGTGCGCACAAGACTTTTTTTCTTTCTTTTTTTTTTTTAAAGAGGTCACGTTTGAAAAAGTCTCAAGAATACACCTCCAATTTCATCGAACAAACCGTGAAGACTCTGAACGTGTGTCAACCCGCTTATTGCCAACTCTGCGGTCAGGTCGTTTCGTTTTCTTCGAAGACACGGAATACTTAAAGTTCCGCGCATTGAAGATGGATCAGTCTCTCCCTTCCGGTATTCAAAACGTAGCAGCGAAAATGCCCGGAGTCGTTTGCTAACTAACAAATGTTTTTTTTCCGACGCGATAAAAAAAAAAAAAAAAAAAAAAAAAAAAAAAANGTCAGGTCGTTTCGTTTTCTTCGAAGACACGGAATACTTAAAGTTCCGCGCATTGAAGATGGATCAGTCTCTCCCTTCCGGTATTCAAAACGTAGAAGCGAAAATCCCCGGAGTCGTCTGCTAACTAGCAAATATTTTTTTTCCGAAGCGATAAAAAAAAAAAAAAAAAAAAAAAAAAATAAAAGCGACAGAACGTGTACCTGACCTAGCACCAGGGGCGATTTTATGATTTAAACACGAGCGCTGATTAAAAGCGGCAACCAGCGTCACCGATTACGTCGACAAAAATACATTTTTTTTCTTCTTTTGAAAACGAAAACTTGTGCCGTGTTATTGCCGTTTAATGGACTATTGTATGTAATGCGTGAAGTGCTTAAAAAAAACACTTTTGCTTTAAAATATTTTATTAATTACATTGTCGCACATATGCGAAGAAGAAAAAAATACATAAAAGTCATACATTTGTCTTAATAAAACAATAGTTTTTTTTTTTTTTTTTTTAAATTAAAACACCTTTTGCCATGTAATATACATGTCGAGTGCAATGTTGCATCCAAAAATATTATTACATCCATAAATGATGAGAGATGTGGAGTTAATTAAAATTTTCACATTAGATTTTAATGCTTGAAAAATAAACGTATAACCGCCAACTCACATATCCGTAACGACGTGCGTGATTTGTTTGCATAAGGAGGAGAGAGGGAAAGAGGAAGGTAAATCAAAGATTTAAAGTAATTTCGTTTCGCGCGCATCGGGAAATGAACATTGAGAAATATATATTCAACGAGATTGAATTTAATATCGTTAAAAAATTGTCATTTTATCTCGTCATTTTGTCTCGTTCGAGTCTTTTTGTGTTTTGTCGAAGAGTATCGCGAACGTTGAAACGCCTGCTAATATTAATTACTTTTTTCCGGAGATAGACAGAAACGGGTTTATTCGATCGTGCAACAGAATGAATAGGGTACATCGTGAGCGGTAACGAGTTCTCTTAAGTATTTACGCCCCGCACGCCAAATCACCGGTTCTCTCCATTCTTCGCTTTTTTTTTTTATCGGTTCTTAACCCTTTCCCTCGATATTTCTCTTTCTCTCTCTTCCTCTCTCTCCCGAGTCCGACGCTCGCTCTTTTACCTTTCGTTTCGCCGCGCGCTCGCCGTAACTAGCTAATCCATTTATCTGTAACGGAGTGGATGCGCATTAGCCGTCTTCCATCTCTCATCCCGCAGTATTGTTCGCCGTCACTGTGTAACTTCTCTCTCTCCGCGCCCATTCTTTTTCCCGTTTCTCCGCATTTTCGCTGTAACACGTTAAGCACTCGGGGATCCACCCGGAAATTCTCGCGACGACTTCTTTCCGTATTTTCTTGCGATCCCCATCGTACTACAGACCTCCCTTTCCCTTCCCCTCCGCGTGTACTTACGACCCATCAGTTACGTTTAAATAAAAAATAAGATATACCTCAAAATACGTTCGCGTTGCTTTCAACGACCACACAGCACGATCTCACGGTTATCGTTTTAATTAAGATACGAGTATAATACGCGTAATTATGACACGCGTAAATAATAGCACGAAAAATTATTTATTCGTTAATTACAACATGCAAAGGCGCGTGTGTTTAATTGATTGTAAAATATTATCAATTAATACATATATACGTAGTAAATATACAGTAAGTGTACTCGCTTTTGTATATATGTATATGTAACCACGTGTGTTTATTTATATTTGCCAAATACCAATTATAGTATTAGTTTTTAGTTAATTATAAATTTATTAATTAATACTTTGCTATTTCACTCACACGCGCGCACACACGCAGATGAAAGTTAATTACTGTGAGCGATTCTATCATACAAATTTCGTTAACGGAAGAATAAAAATTATAGAACATGTGAAATATAAAAGAAATGTAAATACTGAATAATGCGCAAAAATGAGAAATTATTCTCCATTTATTCTACGCTATTTTTCAATAGAAGCCCCTGTACATTCATACTCGGTCGTATTGTCAGTATTACTCATAAATTCAAAATTTCACATATTTACACTAATTGGTAACCAGAAACTAAAACATGGCAATGTTCCGGAAAAAAATTTTTCTATATGTGATCTCTGTTCCCCACCGCAAAACTCTCCCCCTTTTTGGGCTTCATACAAACTTCGAAATTCCACATAACATGTATGTTATTAATATACACGAATTATTGAGAAAAAAAGTACACTATCTTAATGGAAAAATGCCGGCGGTCTAAAAATTAACGGGAGTATTTGCTCGTAAAGTTAAAGTTCGCAACACAAATAAGGTAAAATAAACGTAAATGTATAAAGATAAAAATATGAAATATAAAGATAAAGCAATTTTTTTATGATATGTGTGTGTGTGTGCGAGGGCGTGTAAAGATTGATATTTTACAATTTAATAAAAACTTAGCAAACGTTTCTCCTCCACTCTGTTTGAGCCGCTCTCGCAATTTTGCAGTGAATTTCCCCGAATTATTTTTCGTCGCAAGTTTTCATGCACTGTTTTTCCAAAAACTCCTGTAACCGTACTAGCGTTAAATCCGCGGAAAGCATTTTTGAAACACGGCCGGAGATTACCAGCGGTACAGGGCTGATGTTCAACGTAACGCATCGCTTCATTGTGACATTCATGGGCTTTGTGTGCGCGCATTATAAGAACCGGTAACAAAAATATCAGCGTGAAGGGGATTTTATTTCGCGAGTCGCGCGAATTTTTATTGTGTCGTTTCACTTCGATGTAAAAATTCAAAGGATATAAAGAAAATTCCCGCACTCTATTATAAAACACACCGGCAGGAAGCGCGCGCAAAAAATATAATTCGTCAAAGTAAATTATAATCTTTACTTTTTTTTTCATCGCAAATTTTTTTTTTTTTTTTTTTTTTTGTAGCAGTTTTCCAGTTTTACAGTTCGCGATGCCGTTAATTCGCGCCTCACCTTTTCGCTCTCCCGTCGTACGCGAAGTACGTATAATACAATACACACGACGTATTCCATACGTGTATGTATATTCATAGCCATCCGCAGCCAATTCGCATGCTGATCTCGGTCAATCTCGTGGGATCTGCGGCAGATTTACGAAGGATCCGCCGGGTTAATATCGCTAATTCCTCTCGATAAATGATAACAGGTTTCGGAAAGCAAGCTGCGCACGTACGTGTATATGAAGCTTAAGATGCGTTTTCCCACCGATAGAACAATTCGAACGTTTCTCCCGTCGAATATATCCGGGAATATACACTGCGACGATACGAGCGCGGACTATCCCCGGAGATCTCTCGACAATTTTCCGAGATGGCTTTCGATATATACGACAGAGAGAGAGAGAGAGAGAGAGAGAGAGAGAGAGAGAGAAACGAAGACAGAAATATTACACGCAAAAGAAAAGACCAAATGGCGACCGCGATACGGGATTATCGCCAAATAAAAGCGCTCAACGCTTTTATTTATCGCCTCTCTACATAAAATACACCGATAATTGTTGCAATTCCTTCGGATGTTGTCAAACTCCACGCGATAAATTGCGGAAATAAAAAAAAAAAGAAGCGACGTCTCCACATTTTCTAAAATCAACTCAATCTTCTTTTCCGAGAGAACCAGCTCGCTTTCTGACATCGATTTTCCTCACTTTCTCTTGATGCGCAATTTTCGCGCATAGACGTTCCCGATATGATACATTTTCAACAACAACGGCGCTAACGAGAAGTACGTCGCGCTTGCTCGTTACAATGCCTTGTGATTATGTACGCGTACATGAAATTAAAGGAAGAGTCTCTCTCTCTCTCTCTCTCTCTCTCTCTCTCTCTCTCTCTCTCTCTCTCTCTCTCCTTCTCCTTTTCCCTTCGTGATGAGCAATGGGAGAAACTTCGGGACGGAGAAATTTACTCTCTCGAGTCGTAGCTGCATTCGCATTTCTCGAGATACAATTTGACGCAGCTTGCACGAAGTATTAAAGCACGCTCCGCACTTGTGCACAACACTCGACTTTAGTTCTCTCTCTCTCTCTCTCTCTCATCTCTGATCAAACGTGTAACTTCACGGATCATGAGGTGAACGCTTGATCGCGTAATTAAACGACAATTAAATCGAGTTCTATTCAAGTTAAATGATTATTATCGCGCAAAGTCATCGAAAAGTCGTTGCGTTAATACAAAACTACATGAATGATAATAAATACAGAACGCGCGCCTGAATGCGCCTCCGAGGCGCCATTCGAGCGATATCGTTTGGAACGCCTGAAGGCGTCGATAGATGACGAGACTTGGTTAAACGCCATACACCGAACTCTGAAAACGCCTGTAGGCGCCGAAATATCAGCGAAAGGGTTAAAAGTAAAACTCTCAAACGTCGCGCATTTTCTTAAATTTACTGATGTCTACAGAGACATCGCTCTTATTTCGTCTGGTCAGAAACAATAACAACCGGAAGGAGACATTGACGCGAATAGTTGGGAAGTTTATACGACGTCGGGGAAAGAGAGAGAGAAAGAGAGAGAGAGAACTCGCGACATTCAAGTCGCGCAGTTTCTTTTTCTCGCAGATAAGCGATGCTGTGTTTCTCTCTTTCTCTCGCTCGGTCTTCGCTCGATTACTTTTATCAGTTGCTCGTGGATAAAACTTCGCTATTTTGCTACATAACACGACAAATTCAATCTCTCTTCTTGTTCGCTCCCTCCCTTTTCCATAGAAATGGCATTATTCCCCGTGGAAACTTTCTCTTCTCGGAATGTCGCGCAGTAAAATGGAACAGCGCAAATTTTATATACTTGATTAAGAAACATCATAATAATAAGGAATTCTTGTTACGGTGTTTGCGAACACAGCGATGGCAATACCAAACCGAGTTTCGATGTGTTTGCCAAAAAGATAATTCAATACGCGCGTATCGTATTCGTTAATAAAATTCATTTCTGTATTCAGAGACAGTTCCCGATCGCGCGGAGATACTACGCAAGCATACTTTATATCTCTTTCTCTTTCTCTCTCTCTCTCTCTCTCGCAACTCCCGAGACTTTGTCGCGAGCATCGCGAGCTTAAATTTTGATTGTCCCGCGTTTTCTTTGTCCTTCCATTTCCGCGACGAAGAAAAGCAGAGAGTCGGATTTCCTCTTCCAAACAGGGAAGAGGGAAGGAGAGGAGGGGAAGACTCGAATTTCATCGAGCAAACGACCCTCTCTCCCATCCAGATAAGACTATAAGGCGCGGACGAGTGCGATGGTGAGGGAAAACGGAATAAAGCGGCAGCTGATGAAGAGAGGGTTGACAAAAAGAGGCACGAGGAACGAGGACGGCCCCACGTCGGTTCTTTCAGACATTTTAAAAATCACTCTTCCCAGCCGTCACTCCCCCCTCCCCCCGAAACAAGAATGCAAAAACCTTCTCGGGGGGAGGACGGGGGAGGAGGAAGTCAGATCGGGAAACGATTCGCAGTAGATACGGGGAGGATAAAGTGAGAGGCGCGTGAAGACGGAACAAAAAAAAAAAAAAAAAAAAGAAAAAAGATGAGCGACGGAGAGATAAGAAGATGAGCGCAGATCAGGGGCACGGTCCTCGGAAAAGTGAAGTGAAACTTTTTTCGCGAAACTTTTCCATTTGACCGACGGATTATACGGGAGTCGCGAGAACTCTCCTTCGCGGAAACTTCGGCAAAAAAAATCGGTAGGAGGGGGCAGAGGGGGGATTGCTGTGACAAGAAGTTGATGAGTGAAGCAAAGTACGTTACGAAACTTAATGACAATTGTGCGATCTTGAGGAAAGCGAACGCGTGTGTATTAGCATAGTACTTTTCGAACAAGTTTCGCACGCGTGATATGAGTAAAATCAGCGGAATGGGTTATGCGTAAATGAAGAAAATCAACACGGAGAAACGTCAAAACGGTACGAATGTGAAATTCAAACCAGAATTACGTAATCCTAATTCGATACGATCGGAGAGGTGTGAGTTACCGCCGAGCGGTTTCTCCGCCGGAACGGATTTCCTCCGCCGCCGTCGCCCAAAGTCGATATAACGCAACCAGTTTGCAACCGAGATCGCGGTTTATCCGAGAGATATCTGTCGCGATTTGAAGTCATTAAGTCGCGCGGCTACACGCGGCTCCCGGAAGGGGAGGTTTTATCATTTGTCGCGAAAATTCGCGAAATCATCGACGACAAGGTTTATTTTCAAATTCGCACATTTGCCGCCCAACGCACAATAGCATTATTCTATTTGCACGAAACATTGAACTGAACACGCGCTACGGTGATTAAAAAGGAATCAACAAAGAGTGAAATAACTGAATTTACGAAACGACATTCGCTAACGGCATCACATTGCGTGTTCATTAATTACTTATGTCGACGTAAAAGCCGATTAAAACTCCGTCGGTGTGTTGATGGATAGAGGATTTACCGCGCGGAACACACACTCGGGGAACCCCCGCCGCTAATTCTCTCTAACGAGTTATTAAACTAATGTCTCTCATTAACAGAAACGCTCCCTCGATTGCGGAAGAGCGGTAGCGTGTGAGAGAGCGAGCGCGTGCGCGCGCGATGCTCTCTTACGTGCTGATGCGCGCCGGGCGCACGCGAATGCGCCGAGCGTGTACGTGCCACTTGAAATTGGTCTCGTTAGTATGCCGCATAGTTTCAAGTCAAAGTGCGTTTGCGGCAGCAGCTACTCTGTCACGCACACGGAGAAAATCGTGTGCGGGACGAGTTTAACAACGCGCGTCGCCCCATTAAACGCACGATCCGCACTTGTGTGTGACGCTCGACACTTTCTTCCCGTTCCGGGAAAAGTCGAATATTTCTCTTCAATTTTAAAGACCATCTTATCTAGTTTTTTTTTCAACAGTTTTTAACACAATTTATTGATGACTTTTTTTGCGAAGAAAATGCGATCTAGTTGACATCCAGTCGGTTTCAAAAAACGTCGACAATTATTCTCTCTCAAACTTAAACGTTGGTTAAACATTAATTAGCGCACTAATAGCGCGATGTGTGCGATAATATCTGTGATTACGCCTGCACACGCGTAATTTAATTACATTTATTTATTTGTATCCGCATTCCCGGGAAGCGCGCAACTAAAAATGAAATTTTTCGTCTCTCCGGTTTTTGTTTTTGCGCGCGCGCGCACGAGATGTGCCTTTTCTCCAGAAACAATTTCGCGCACATTAAATAATTTAACGTGCGGTGCGCGTTACCGACGCAAATTTGGGGAGACGGAATTGAGCACTGTGCTCTATCCATTGTACGTTGAAGTGCAAAAGAACCATTGCCCAGATGTAGTTATCCGCGAATTATGCTGTTGGCGGTCGTGTCTGGCGATTCACTCGTGGCGAAGCTTCCGCATGAGCTTGTGGTAGTCCGCAGAACCACACTTTGAGAGGCGCTGTTCCGCTAATGCAATTTCTGGCACGATCGATCTGACTACACGCAAAGACCCCCTTCCCCCTCTCTCTGTAGAACATGTCGAATTTATCGAACATTTATGCAAATTTGGAATAGATCTCGATCACGGGCCCGCGCATAAAACTTTCTCGGCGTTTTCGCTGGTTACACAATTACGCCTTTCAATTGTGAACGTCACACAAGAGAAAGAGAGATGTGTGTGCGCGCGTAAAAAAAAATTCTTTTTTTCTACGCGCGACATCCCCACACATGTACTCGTAGATAAATTACGAATCAAATAAGAGTCTAATTATCCCAACGTCTGCTTAAAGAAAAAAACGTTCTCTCTCTCTCTCTCTCTCTCTCTCTCTCTATTCTATTTAGAAAAAACAAATATTTCTCTTAAATATAAAATCTCCTAACAATTTTGCATTCAATACGTCATAGATATACGTGCGTTGCGTGGTAGGTGGAACACCTTGAATTGAGTTGGGATACATCTCTCCCGGCGATAACACGCTCCGCATTCGGTTCGCGGATTTCGTACGTCGAGTTCCAATATGTGAAAATTACAACACCATACGAAATCGAATGAGAACTTAGTTCGCGGTTGTGCTATCAGATAACAAGACGGGGATTAAACTACGAAATGGAACATTCAATGTTCACGGTTTCATTTCTCTCTGTGAATTACACGCGGTTCAAATTTTTATAACGATAAGAAAACTTTGTGCAACACGATTCGAAATGCTCCGAGAGAGAAAGAGAGAGAGAGAAAGAAGGAGAGAGAGAGAGACCGGCGTAAGAGATATTTCCAGAATAATACTAGAATAATGACGACGGGGTATTTGCAAGACGATCACAATGGCATTCCAATAACCGCGACGGTGTATCTTCTGAATTCTATCGACAGTCTCTCGTTAGTGTGTGTGAATGTGTATGTGTATGTATGTGTGTGTGTGTGTGTGTGTTCGTGTTCGTGTTCGTGTTCGTGTTCTCGTCGAGCAAGCTCCGGGGTCTTCCGGCGAGTGTTACTCCGAAACCGCAGCCCACGTCGAGATTGAAGGAATCCTCATGCTTCCCATGAATACGGAATCAGGGTTTTGTAAGTTCCAATCTGCCTGTATCTAGCATAAGCGAGCTCTCGTACCTACCCAAAAGAAACTGTCTGCGAAGATATTTTGTGGTGGACCTAAGTAAATCGAATCTCAAAAAACAATACCGGTTTTTTTTTTATACAATAAAAAACAGAGAAAGAAGTTTTCTTTTTATTAAAATATCGAGAAGAAAAGCGAGGTGTTTTTTGCTCGACTATTCGAGAAATCAGAGACGCAATTTTAATGTCTTTTTTTCTCTAAAAAAAAAACAGAAAAAAAAAACAAATTCCATTGACTCAAAAAATATTTACAGTCTGATAAATAGAAGAACTTGCGATTCATTGGGTGAATTTTTTCAAAACGTTTGCAGACGTTTCAAGAAGACTTGAAAGACTTCGCGGGGGAGGGGGAGGCGAGGAAGGGAAAACGAAACAGAAGGAAGCCGGAGTGCCAACGAGAGTTAATTTAGTTCGTTGGATTGCGAGCGAAAGTCAGCCGCCAATTTAATGGCGGGACCGAAAGGCGAGGTATTTAAATTAATGGCGCCGACAATCGGCGCGTTCCCGCTGCGAGGTCTTCGAGGTGACATCCGGTTGCCGTAATTCATTTATGGAGAGAAGACCTCCCCTTTCGTAGCGTATAAAACGACGATCTTTTCACACGAGGCAAAGCGTAATCGATTTCTCGTTTTCCGACGTCATTTCTTCCCCGTGGAAAATAATTGCGTGTATAACAAAACGCCCCCGCGTTGAGAAATGTTCCGTGCGAAACACGTCAAGATTGGGGGAGGAGTGAAGGCGCGATATGTCGCAAATCTTTCACGTTGTATTTTATCTTTCCCAGCTTATTAACGATCTAACGCGCGCTCACGTATTCACACACACATTAATTTTTTTTTTTTTTACAATATATTACAACAATAATATTTATATCTCACTTGAAATTCATTACACGTAGCTTCGTCGCCGTGTAAAAACCTCAATATAAAATTTATTAATAAAAAATATAATTTATAGAACACGTGCTTATATAATTTGAGATATAATCTCGGGTCAATTTTTATTCTCATGCGGATTAGCATTTCCAATATTGCCTCTCGTGGCTAGATGAGAAAGGACATTAATCGATCATACACATGAGAAAGGGAAAGAGTGCGGCGCGGTAGCACTCTGCGGTATAAAATATCACAGAGATTTTCATTGAAAGTTAATAATATTTTCTTTTAACATTCAAGAGTCTCTCGATCGAGCACTTCGATCAATGAATACGTAAAAATGAGAATAATGAAAATGCGCATATTTAAATTTCATAAATAATTGTCGCTTATTATAATTTCTCTCTCGAATGTGCGTGTGCGACAAAAAAAACACGACGTTGATTAAAGACTGCCAGGGGGGTGGGAGATTATGTCTGTCGCCCCCGTTCGCGGCGGACATTCGAGTTCGAGAAACGAACACGCGATGAATAATTCGGCGGCTCTGAATCGCGAACTCAATCGTCGGAAACTATTGCTGGCAACATCGAACGCGTTTTCACCGGCAAACTAACGCATCTCCGAACTAGCGGGGGGAAACAAATCCGGGGGTGTTGAATAATGCAATATGCGCCTGGTACCGGATTAATGTGGGTTGGTACCCGCGCGCGAGTGTAAACTTCATCGATGCGTCGTGTGTACGAAGTAACTCTGGATAATAATAAACATCTCCGAGCGGTTGCATAGAGCTCAGAGAAAAAACGAGAAACGTTTGAAAAGACTTGATTTGCCAGCTCGCGGATTTATGTCGACAAGAATAAGAATCTGACAACTGATCGCATTTCTACCATCGTATTTTTGTTCACAAAAATATTGAAAATATGTAAATATGTCATGAAAAATTGAAAAATTTCAATTTAATTCTCGCAATTTTCTCTATTTAGAACACATACGTAAAACAAAAAAACTCTGTTTAACAATCACAGAACAGACATGTTCGGTGATCAATTACACGCATCGATCTATTGTGTTTTGTACGTAAAAATATTTGCGGCAATATGTAGCGTGTAATTCGTCATAAAAACAATTTTGCTTCAATTTTTGTATATAATTTTATAGTTAAAATATATAAAAAGGAAAGGGCACGTGTTTTGTTCGTAAAAATAATTGAGGTAATAATGTAATATATAATTTGTCATTAGAAAAAAAGAACTGTTTTGAATTTAATGTTCGTAATTTTATATTTAAAAATACACACGTGTAGATAGAAAGCGCCATTGAATGTCCGCGAAACAGACAATTCCGAGTTATCCACATTGTGAGCACGCGCTCGACGATAATAACGCGAACGGATAGATAAGGCGGAACCGAGATTACGGAGGCTAAAGGATCATCGTCATGGGGCGGCGCGGAAAATTGCTCGGAGATATGCACGCACTCGCCGCCGCGCATATTCTTTCCGTACAAACAAAACAAAAAAAAAAAAAAATTCCTCAAAGATATACATGTCATATTCGGCGGAAGTTCCCTCGAGCAAGATGCCAGATCCGTCACTACGTGATATATGTTTTTATCTTAAGCGAAGGGAGAAGAGAGGGATATACATATATGTATATGTAAGAATCGTCGCATTGCAGATAAAGGGAAATTTTCTGAGAGTGATAAATGAACTTTCGACTATTTCTTCGCCGCGCACGTCGATTCCGTTTACGCTCTGATGTTTGCGAACGGCAGATATTTGTGTGATTTCAATTAATCATGCGTAAACGCCATTCAACGTTGTTATCGGCAACCGGGGGTTGGGTTATTTCAAATAACATCGGAAACAATTTCATGCTAATGAGCCTATCTCTCGATTCGGAAACGCCGAATGTTTGTCTGAGATCAGTCAGTACACTCGCGAACAGCCCTCGTCCGGCAGTGATCGGCAGTGGTCAAGGAGCCTAATATTGTCGTTAACTCGCGCGAAACCTCGAAAGTCTCTCGCGTTGATTTTAATTGATTTAAATTTAAAATCGATTTCAATTCACACGTCCGAGAAAGTCGACGCTTTTTGTTTGATCAATAAATCGCGATGCGCGCTCTGAAAATTTTGCTAACGGAACCGGAGACACCGAGGTTACAGCAAAGAGAAAAAGCCATGCGTACTTTTCTCTTTTAATGATAATCCGACCGGACGAACGTTCGGGAAGAGTCAACGTCCGAACTTGGTGATTGGAACGGGTCCAAGACGCAGCGTCTACCGAGAGAAAGAGAGAAAGAGAGAGAGAGAGAGAGAGAGAGAGAGAGAGAGAGAGAGAGATATCTCGGAAAATATTTACTATTTCCTACTATTCTTTTAGACGAGTCGGTGGATCCGGGAATTCTACGTTGCGATATGTAAGTACGAGAACGCCGCGAGCTACGTCGTCGCGTTTACGTCGCAGCATCTCTTCTTGAACTTTACGCGTCCGTCGGGAGAGACGCGAAAAACTCGTTGTTTTTTATTCCGATGTTCCATATTATCAGAACGCATTTCATCTCGGAAAGAGCAACAGATGTGACAGTCGCGGCCATCTCCCCCTTCCCTCTACTTCTTCCCTTTCTTCTTCTTTGTCTTCGCTGAAACTTGTCAAACCAATTTTCTCGAGATTGAAAAGACAGCGAATTGCTTACAAACGTTTGTATAATACTTTACTGTGTCGTTTCTCTTTTGACTGGTTTCGATGTAAAACACATTCGTAAAACAACTACTATACTTCAAGAGTATGTGCACGGAAAAAAAAAGTCTTGCTATTATATGGTCAGCAAAAAAAAAATGGTTGACCCTACGAAATTTTTTGTTTCATCAACAAAATGTTTTGTTGGCAAAACAAAAATTTTACCAAACTTAACAAATGTTTTTTTGCTGGCCATATAGTAATAACAAATTTCTTGCTATTCTAGCAAATCTTTTTTTTTCCGTGTACACGCGGCATACACCTCGTCGGGATGCAAATAATCGCATCGATTTCTTTTTGACTCCGGAAAAGGATATATATATTGTTCTCCCCCCGAACTCTGGAAACGTCTCGACTCGTGTTTTTCCCGTTCCGTTCACACAGAACGTAAATGGGGGAGAAAGAAAGTTAAAGAGAGGCATTAAGAAAATTGTGTCCGCTTTCCGGGACTCCTATTTCACCTCCTACTCCGGACTCGTTTCGATCTGCAAAAGTACCTCAAGGGTTACTCCTCTCCCGAAAGATTCTCCCGTTCTACTTTGTCTCTTAGAATTAATTATTCGATACGATGTATATATACACACACACACACACACACACACTCACACGAAAGTGTCCGAATTAAAAACGAATGTCGTCGTCGTCTTCTTGACCGGTGATTCTCTCTTGTGTGGCTACTCTCGTTGCACACGAGGGTACTTAGCCCGCGCGGAGCTTTAGGTGGAAATCTGACAGGTTCAGGGGTAGCTGAAGCCCTCGGGTGTAATCGCATTATGACCCCTTGTGTATAGCTCTCATTACACCCCCGCCCGACGGCACTCCATCATCGCACCCCCTCCTCCTCGCTTCTCTCCGCACAGACCGGACGAATGGGTGAAACAAAGCTTTATCGTCGCGCCAACCCTCCCTAAAATACGCGGCCAACGCAAGAGAGTTGGCGTATGTATATATAACTCTAAACATTTTAATGAACCGGTCCCGCGTGATATCTAGCGCTCCCTTCGCACTATCACAACCGCCGTTTACGCAGACATGAAATTTCGCCGCTTTATTATATTTATTGCACACATACACATGCGTGTTACGCGCACACGTACCATATTATCACGCGAATGTGCGATTCAAACACGTACCCCGTGTATTGTCCCCCATCTGTACGCACACACGCGCATCTTCACCAGATGTGATTCAAATATACGCGGCGCATTGTGCTTTCCGAAAGAATCGAATTTTCGCAATTTCCTACCGCGTGACGCGCGCCCGAAACCGAATTTTCCGAAAAACGAATTTCGAATCCTCTCAATTCAATTCTCGCGCGCGAAAAAAATAAAGTGTCTGTTGGTAGCGCGCGCATAGGTTCTTTTTTTTTTTCGTCTGTGTGAGAACACGCGATGTACAAAATATCACGGTCGATCGGAGATAAGCTCGACTGTGGCTGTGTTCTAGACGGGATTTCGGGCCGTTTGATCTCCTCATCCGTGACGGCGAACGACGCGACGTTCGTTACGCATTCCGACAGAAGTGCGGGTTACGTGTAAATTAATGAAGAGGGAAATGAATTGTTTAAACGAGAGAGAAGCTACGTCGAGAACCATTTTTTTTTTTTTTTTAATAAAAATTAAACGGAATATTTATTCGCGTTTTCAGCGAGCAGTTTCGGGTAACGAAAATCGCGAGAATTTTTGAGAAAAACGATGATCTAACGTAAAGATACGATTATTGAGACGCCGCTTGAAAAAGCCGCTTCAAACGCTAATGGCCCTAATCCATCAGAGGGGAACCATCACGAGTCCTCGTTGTGATTGACGGGAGAGGTCAGTGGTATCTGATAAGGCATCTTAACTGCTCCGTTCACGTCAGAGAATGATCGGGGGATTAAGAACGCGCAAGGGAAAACCATCCCGATCCGTATCTATTCTCGGTCTAGAATCTAGGCGAAGACACAAACGAATCGACACGCGCGCGTCGATCGTTGAATGCAAATTTGCGCGTTCAGCCAACGTGAAATAACGTTTGACATCGTTACCGTCGTCGTCGTCGTCGTCGTCGTCGCGAGCGTTTCTAGAAGTCAAATATTTTATTATTGACTCTCGAGAGTTCTGTCGTTACGAGAAGAGAGAGAAGGGGGAATATTACTTCAGTTTGTCGAACTTTCTATCTTATTTCCAGGAATAAATAATTGTGTTTTTTTTTTAAACTTGAAACAAAACACGCGGCATTACGCGCGACTTACAACTTGTTAGTGCGACTTTGGTGCGGGAGAGGCACGTAGCGTCTACTTGATGAAAAATACATACGATGAGATATAAGAGAAGTTTACGCGATACAAAGTAGAAAAACCCATTCGAAATATTACAACGCGGTACGCAAAAATATCTGCTGTTTTCTTTCCCGCCGGAGAGAGACGGTCTCTCCGCTACTATCTTTCTATTTCGGAAACGTTTCCGAATATATATATATATGTATATACGCGCGCGCTGTTGACTCGATTTATTCCTGACCCGATTATGTCTTGAAAAACGGACTTTCGACAGGTTCTCCACCCGCAGCCATTCGCGCGCAACCGACAAATATTTCGCGGTTTGGCTGATGCCTCGGGAAGACTGAGAATGCATGTGCAATTTTCCCTCCCCGAATTCTTCGGGGATGCATTCGCAAGGCGATTCCGCAATTCCACTTACACGCGAGTTCCACTTCCGCTCTATTCCTCTTTCCCTCCCCTCGCAATTTATTTATTTCGTTACAACGGGGAGGTGGAGAAGAGGAGTTCAATCAGCGTCAGTCGTTATTCGAATATATCTCGGCGAATATCGATCTCGCTTCGCCGAAGTAAATCTCAAGTCGCAAAAGTGACGAGGAATTTTGAAATATGCATCTGCGTTTTTTTCTTTTTTTTTTTTTTTCAAGGTAAAGCGTACACGTGCGATGTAACAAATGAGATCACGACCCGGAAAATGGCACCTGAAGCATAACGTGCGCCCAGCTCATGCGCGCAAACGTTACACAGATCAGAGAAAATCTAAAGTATGCGACAAATTTAGTGTGTATCTTATCGATTCGTTCACCTGTTTACGGAAATGTCTGCCATCACGTCGGCGGCATTACTTTCTGTCGTGTGTGCCCGACAGTTCGTTTTTCTTATCTCGGAAAAGAGCGAGGAAACAGGATTCTAAATCAAAAATATGCGACATAAAAAATCAACAGATATCTCTAATATGCTATAAAGCTGCGAATACATCCGCGAAACCTCCGAAGTGCAGAAAAAACTTACGTACTTATTTATTATCTTTCCAAATGTGTGTCACCTAGTGTGCGAACAACCGTTTCGTGTTCGAGGAACAAATCGCGCAGCTCGTTCGAATTTCTTCTGTTACTCCAAAAAAAAGAGAGAAACTTCGTCAGCGACTATGGTAGCGAAGATTCGGAAAAAGCGCGCGCAATCATCCGGCGATTGAATTCGAACGTCTCGGTCCAAGTTTATTCCGAAAAAAATACGAACGAAAACTTACTTGATTACGGGCATCTTCGGACGCGTTGCCGCAAACTTACGTTATTACTGACTTTCCCGGATATTAATTTTTCCGATCGATCTGCGCGTTCGCAGATCGATCACTCGGAACGAATTATTATCAAAAGATATTGATGAAGATTTTTGCTCAAATAAAACAAAAACAACACACACATACACAGAGCTAATAATTCAAGTAAATAATTTTTCAAAATACTTTTTCAAAATAAAAGAAAACAAATTGCAATCTCAACTCGCCGACTGCGAACCAATGAATTTTGTATCGTCTTTTTGACTTACCCCCACACTAACAAATTGACACAAGCTTCCCTTTTCCGAATAACATGTTCGCTGATTCCTTCCCCGTTTACACGCGAGAACGGAAAGATGACCGCGACACGGAGGAGCGCGAGGAAAACGGATGAGTCAGGAAAGAGAGCAAATACTTATGAGTTACGAGTGTCTCGGAAAAGTTTACAGCCGGTTTCGCATCGAGCGTTTCGATCCCGTGAGTTTAAGAGGATCGGGAAACAGAGGAGTTATATGGATAAGCGGCGAAAAGGAAGTGGAGAAAGAAATTGAGAGAGGTGATCTGCGCGGAAAATTCCAAGGGAAAGTGCACCAGCGGGAAGAACGACCGGGGGAGTGTCTCTCCGTTCGGCGAACTATCGCGGAGTTATTAAGAGCATTCTTCTGTTTACGACGCGACTTCCGCCGTCCGAGAGAGCCGTTTTCGGTGCCCTCCCTTATCCCTCCTCTCACTCCCTCTCTCTCTCTCTTATCCCGAGATGGACGACGATGGCTGCGACTCTCTCACGAGTCACGCTAAGCGATTTTTATGATTTTTCGCCGGTTCTCTCCGCCGCGCGCTTCAGTCAAACAAACAATCTCCGCGTAAATGTACATATATTATAATATAAATTAAAGGACACGTATATATGTTACATATGTTGTGTGTTCTTTAATGAATTAACAAAAGCCAAACTCGGTGGGTGATTTAATTGAACTCTACTTTTATATATCGATGGCTTAAAGCACACATGTTGTATGTCCACTTTTCGTCGAAATTGAATTTGAACATGCAATAAATAGGTCTTTGACAGTTTCTTTATGTTGTATAAATATCATATATNTATCTATTTTATAAATATGTTAAAAATAATATTTTTAGCAATCGTACACAGGTCATCAATGTTGTATCTTCTAGATATTTTTATTGCATTATTTTAGTAACTAGAACAACACAAGCGCGCGCTGCGCGCAAGCTATTATTGTTTTTATTTTAACATATTTTAACATATTGTTTTTACTTTAGTCACGTGTTTTTAAGAACGTAACCAAAGTAAAGTCACGTGACAGGGAAAAGAGTAAAAAAGAAAATATTATACATATACATATATTATATATAATATACATATATTATAGATAATATTCTATATCTATACATAATACACATACATACACACACACATATACACACATATATATATATATATATACCGTAATTACGTGACCGAGGTCAGTGATCCCCCCGACAAGGCCGCGCGGCCGATGTCAGTGACATTACTGTAGTATGTATATAATACAATATAAAATATAATATTATAAATATATAATAAATTATATGTATAATATGTATTATTTAATATTAAATATAATATAAATTACAGTCACGTTATTTTCACGTGTTGTGAATTTTTCTACTCTTTCCTGTTACGTGACTTTACTTTAGTTATGTTTTTAATTTTCTCTACGTATACGATGAACTGTCTCAAAATCGCTTTTCATTATTTACTCTCTCGATCTTACCAATTCGATTTGACTCGATCAACCAACCAACCAATCGGCAACGCGGAAAAGAGGCAACAATAGATGCGATACATTCGACTCCAAAACGCGCGGAACACATGGATTTTTTTACATAGATTTTGAAGAATGAAGCTTATGTTATTAAATAAATATCTTCAATAATGTTTGTTTTACACATAAAACATTGTTCATATCACGTAAATAGTTTTTATTCAATTTTAAAATACTATTAAACCTTTAAACCCGGTTTTCTCGGTATTACTAAAACTGGACATACAATATGTGTGTATTAAGCCATCGATATATTATGTGTATGTGTGTGTGTATATATATATGTTGTGTTCTTTAATGAATTAAAAAAAGTGAAACTCGTGTGCGTGATTTAATTGAATCCCACTTTTGTTTGTGACCAAAACGACCAATTAATGTTAAAATTAAAATACCAGCGCAACGCATTTTATCGTAAACATTCGGTTTTTTGCGTAACCAGAAGAAATATATTTTTCACCTATATACTTATATACCTATTGGTTTTATTTTTTTTAATAAATATAAATAAAATCGTATTATTACTTATTGTATTATTTATCTAAACAGCCGTAAACAATGCATTAAATGTAATCTGGGCAAATGTTGAATGTGTAAAATTTGCTTGAAAAATATGTTGCAATATGTTACGGTTTATTACGGTTGTAGCGTGTATGTGCCTGTACATTTTTGTCGCAAACACGGCTCGGACATTTTTCCGGACATATTTCACTGAGATACTTGGTCTGACGCGGTGAAAAAATATGCGCATGATTATTAAAATATTAATTATATGTTAATTATTAAAACGTTAACTTATCACGTATATATTAATTGTCATACATATGTTTTACAAGAGACACAATTTATAAATAAAAAAAAAAAAAAAAGATTCTTAAACAGAATCTCCCGACAAGATTTCGTTCCGTGCGTAAAACAAAGTTTCGCGAAATAAAATTAAAAAAAACGCACACTCTATAGAAATAAATACAATACACACATTATAGTCTCATGATCAACTTTTCGCGCTAATTACTTTAAGAGCGGCAAGTCGCCGAGTTTATTAAATGAACAAAATATTAAAGATTTCCTTGTGTACGTGATGAAATTCACGAAGCCCGCACTAATTGAACGCGCCTAACTTTCTTAATAATAATGAAATATGCAAACTAAACGAGCACGTAACGCACGTTACCGACTTGCAACAAAGATGTTAACGTTGATGATATTGTACAGCGAGAGAGAGAGAGAAAAAGAGAGAGAAGAGGTGCATGAAGCTTCGAGATCTACGGAGGAAAACTCTCAAGATACTGATATCCACGTGGCGCCACGAAGTCGTATCCCTCTCTCTCGCCACCCTCCTCCCGGCTCCTTCTTAACTTTTGCCATCTCCCTTCTGTCTATTTGTCTCTCTTTCTTCCTCGATACGTACATATACATGTATATGTGTATATATGTACGTCTTCTCCGGGTCTTTTATATTGCGTTACCACAGTAGTCTGATTTCCTGCAGTGTAGAATCACAAGTCGCGGGGGGTGGTCGACCTCACTTTTCACCAAGGGATGGCGCGGACGTGTGTGTGTGTGTATGTGTGTGTGTGTGTGTGTGAACGATGCAATCAGAAACGGGAAAACCGAATGATCGAAAATAGATAAACACACATCGAAAGCCGTGTGTCGGAAACAAAGTGCTTACGAGTTACAATGTCATTCGGTTTCTTTTGTTTGTTTTCTTAAAATATCAGCACGTGTAATATCTTCAATATTGTTTTTTTTTCGTTAATATACCGTCGCGGTATTAGCGAGAGAAATTCGGTTTTTTGATAATTATAGTAAAACAATTTTCAACATATATATACATCGAGAGGAATCGCATATTTTACGTAAATTACACGCTCGATATGTTCTCGCTCGTGATAGCCAATCTGCAGCTTTGCTCTCCGCTTCGGGAGATTCTTCGGAGATGTGTGCCCAAAGAGAGAGAGAGAGAGAGAGAGAGTCCAGCGCTGTGTAATATCGTTAATCCGCCGCTGCGCGCTTCTTGGTGTTAAATAGGGGAATCAATTGGGAGCTCAAAGTTTAAAGAGCTTTAATCTCGCAATATTATATATAACCCCGAGAGAAGCGAGAGCGAGTGTGTGTTCGTTCGAGCCGCAAATGAAGTTGCGGCCCCAACGTAGCTTAAACGAGCGAGAGAGTTTTCCCCTCATCAATTTTCTCATTGTCGCTACGATGGAACAAAGTAATAATATCGCCACCGTCTCACGCGATCGCATAAAGTGATCGGCGACAAGTGACGAAATTATTAAGGTGGCCCGCGAGCGAGGAAAGAACAAAGCGTGTCGAGAGTTTCGAGATTTACGACGAGAAGAAGCGAAAAGGGGGAAAGAAAGTAAAGGAAGAACTGTCGGGGAGTTCTTCCCCTTTGTTGTGTGGAAGTTACTCAGCTCCATTTATTCGCTCTCTTCTTTCGTCACTCGCTCGTTGACAGGAGGGAAGGAAGAAGGAAGCCCGCGGGAAAAGCCGGATTTTCCGAGACATCTTCCTCGCGTGACAAACGCGATATCCCGAAAAACGTTCTTGGATGCGATATTGTTGCAGAAATGTTTCGAAGATTTCGTGAATACGAGATGTGTAACGGATGAACTCGATGCACACACACACACACACACACACACACACACACACAAAACGTATCGTGTGTGCATGATGTACGTACAGGGATGGACGTTCAGGGAAGATAAATCCGCCATATTTGCATTTCCGCCTTTCATGGTTGTGAAATATTTTTGCGCTTTATATCGTATTACGTCGTATTGTACGCGGTTATCGATAAATTCGGCGGAGGGAAGGAGCGAGAGAGAGAAGGAGCTAAACGCGTGCGTTTTTTCTCGCTTAAGGCGAACTTGGACTTTGAATGTGCGAATAATCGCGCTAATAAACAAATCATCGGATCATCATACCGCGATGCACATCGCGTGCAAGTTTGGCTTTACTCAAACGTGTCATTCATCCGCGGGACGAAGTTTCCGTGAACGATTATCTATTAAGCGACGTCGAGGAGGAGAGCGGACGCGGCGCGAAAAGTACGACCCGAATAGAGCGTAAATCACAATATAAAAGCAAGCCTCTTTTATGTTACAATCTCTCTCTCTCTCCCTCTCTCTCTTTCTCTCTTTCTCTCTTTCTCTCTCTCCCGTGGATGAAACTCACATTGCAGATGAATGGTGAGCATGCACGAACGATTCCGAGACCGTTTCCTTTTAAAAGGCGAGCTTAGAACCCCGCCAGGGAAGATTTACTGAAAGGATGAATACGGACGATTAACCAGTGAATTTCCTGCATTTCCCGTGCACGGGCCCCCGCTTTCTTTTTCTTCGTACTTCGCGCTTTCCGATCGATCCCCCTCTTCCTCTTGACGACGCGAGACGCGCAACACTTTACGTGTCGATTCACAACTTCGCGCGCGCGCGCGTGTGTCTCTCGGTGAATAAATAATTTCTGCGTCAAGTAACTTCCAACTTTGGGAAAGAGAAACACTTTTCCGCCGTTCCACAATAAATCCGACACACGTTGAAAAAGCGGGCGCTGCTGATCCTTCTCTCCGAATTTGCGACATTTTTGCTGCTCGTGATCGAACGTTGCCGACTGTTTCCGAAATAACGACGAATTTCCCGACGAGATTTTTGTTGCACGCTATCACTCGAATTGTGAGGATTTTTTTCACGTCGTTTATGGTACCCAAAAAAAAAAAAAAAAATAAATAAACGTTGTAAAATAGACGTCGATTACGTCCATTTTGTGCGTAAAAAAAAAGGAAAGAAAAAAATGAAAACGGCTCGAGCGAATGAACCGAAACTCGGTCGTGGTCTTTTTCTCTTTTGTGACGTTTTCTCCCTTTGTTTCACGCGCGGGTAATATTAATTAACGAACGAGGAGTGTAGAGAGTTGTACTCGCAGCGAGCAAATTAACGGAAAGCTGTATTCGAGCCACGGATTTATAAACATCGCACGCGTTTAAACAAACACACACAAACAAATATGTGTGTAACAAATATGTAAATAAATGTTCAAATGTGTAAACAATTTATTTCGCAGTCATAATCAATTTGCGGTTGTTCAGGATATCACGGATACAAATTTGGGGGGGGGGGGGGGGNGGGGCGAGAGTGGGAAGAGAGGCGTGTTTAGTTTTGCGCGCGACACGTTAATCAATCAGCGAAACCAATTTATTCGAGCATTATTTAGACGTCGGCGGGGTGTTCTTGTCAACTAGACGCGCTCGAGTAAGAGAACTAAAGAACGGTCTGCCGGAAACGATTTATCGTGATAAAGTCTTTCGAGACAAGATTCCCTATCCTTATTTATCCGTCAAATTAACGAACGTTGATTAGGCAGCGTGATCTAAGCGAAACTTACCCCAGTTTGATGACAATTAATCACCCGTCCGCGTCATTTATTACTCGAACTCGAGGAAAAATGCGCGATATTATCTCGCATTTATTTTTACGTTCTCTATCATTTGTGTGGCGAAACACGTCTCGGGAGAAACAAACTCTTCGCACGTGTGCGAATTGTCTCTGGTTTGAGATTCAACGTTTTTCTCGAGAACATCGCGCGAGAAGAAGAACGTCGCTATTTTCAGAATTTTAAAACTACTTTCCTCGAACTGTGCAGATCTGACAAAAACTGAGAGATCTCTTGAAATTAAATAACCAACCAATCTCGAAGTACATGTGCGAGATTTTTTTTTTTTTTGTTTTTGTTTTAAACAAACATCGCGCTGTTCGAGGTAAAATGTGAACATAATTACGACGACGTGTGTGTTGTTACGTTTTAACGTGCGTCTTCGCCCATGTCTCCGTGAGCTAATAATTTATTTTTGCAATCGGGAATCTCGCGCGTTGAGATAATATTGTCGCAGAAGAAGCTAACGCGGATTCAATTGTGACGACGACGACGCGCGCAATGCCGCGAGTCAGAGATCTCGTGTTGCGAGAAGCGTTCGCGAATTAGAATTCAAAGGAGCTGCTGTAAATTATCTCCTCCTCTTCTCTCTCGCCATCATCTTCCCCAAGTAATATCCAGTGTGTTTCTCTTTATCTTTGTACCCCACTTTCCGCGTTTCCGCTGTCTAAACGTCCTTACGTGTTACAACCCGGAGCGAGCGCGCGAACATCTCGGGGGCATTCAAGACGAGAAATCCAATTTCAATGAAAAGGCGGAACAAGAGGTTACGACACGAGACAAATATCGCGTTTCAGAGCGAAACGCTCCGCCGCCGCCGCCGCCGCGCGGTTATGTACATGTTGTCTGCGTAAATTCCTCGGGCCTGTCGGCTTACTCCGAGAGAATTTAACCGATTTATTGTGGAAACGAGAAGAGAGAGAGAGAGAGATAGAGCGAAGCTCGGAATTTCGCTTTTCTTCTCTCGCGTATTCAAACTGTATTTGTACAGAAACGTTTTTCCAATCGATTTTCACACCGAGATTTTCGAAAGAAATTTGAAGAATTTATTCCCCAAAAATGTATATTTACTCTTAAAAAGAAATCAAATTAAAACTGTGTAATGTACTGTCAAAATTACGATTAGATTCCGATTTAGTTTGCTGGTGTAATTGTAAATTTTTTTTCTTTTAAAATGTTGTTTTTTAAATCTCTCTCTCTCTCTCTCTCTCTCTCTCTCTTCTTTGCACTGTTGGTATGGCAAAGCACCAATAATTTGCACCGGTCATCCATATTTAACAGGAGGTACAGCCGCCCAGCTGCAAGCGCTTGCACGAAGCACATTAATTAACAGCAACCGTACTAAATACACGAAATCTATTATTGCTCGGTATCCGTGGGGATCACGCCAGAAATCTGGCAGTTATTTCAAGCGATAAAATCGTTCGCATTGTTCTCGCGCAAGTGATGTATCGACTACAGTGGTGTAAAATTTTTTAATCGTTTCCTTTCCCGACAAAAGCAATTACTTTGTAAATTTTCTCTCATCAGAGCAAGATATATTATGTTGAGAATAAAATCGATTTTATTAATCTGCAATTTGTGTAAAAACAAATATATTAAATCCGCGAGCGCGGAAGTAACATTCCGCGCATCACAAGACGCGCGCAATGAAATATATTCAGTATAATAATTTACGTCCAAATAATATTTTGCAAATTTGGCAATTTCGAACCATATCACGGAATATTTTATGCGATATATACTGAATTTTGAATTTTCTAAAATATTTTAATTTCAATTTAAGTTCTCTTTTAGTTGAATATGTATTATAAATAAATCAATATAAATGTTTGGCAGGCCAAAAGAGATTATAATCACAAAACGAAATAAATAGAAAAAGACAAAAAAATATAAAAACATTAACTAAAACACAGTCTAACTTGACTAGGACGAGAAATATCTGACAATGCAAATTGTTCATTTATTCGCTAAATTAATTATGTAACTCAAGATTTTTCACGTTAATAGATATAAAAAAATCTTGTGAAACATCGTCAATATTAAGTCAAGAACAAAAAAGTCGAAATATATCAATTCCAACTTTTCCGTCATTTTGAGATTTCACATCTCATCATGTTATCACGATAATTTAAATAATCTCGTCTCTTTCTCGCGAAATTTACATAGGCGGATTAATAAAACGGAATTATCAACATTTTCATCGTAAAAATATAACAAAATATTACAATGTGATTTACACATTTCCTACTTGTTAAAGTGCAGATGTCAAAATTTTCCCACTGTACAATATATATTCGTACATACACAAACTACAAATATTTGAATAATCAACTTAACTGTTAAATGAGACAATCATTAAGTCAGTATGTTTGAGATTATTTTGAATAACTTTCTGATTAAAATATTGATTTAAAAATTCCCTCGTTATCGTGCATAATAATTCATTTAATAAATACATGTATTATTGTATAAATACATGTATTTATACATGCATATTGTATTGTATTTATAATAAATACATTAATGAAGAAAAACAAATGCACAAGAAAAAAAAACAATAATTTAACAAAGATGTAAACCAAATACCAGTAGCTCGAAAGATCTTATTGGATAGCTTATCGGAGCTTCATTAGTAACACGATAACGAGTAAGTTCGAGCATTATAAACCTGTAATCTGATGTGTTAAGTAGCTTGACTCTATTATGACGCTGTAGTTTCACAAGAAGCGCAAGTAGTACTTGCGATTTCCGGAAGCCGCTATTGTATTACGTGACATCACGTGATTGAATTTCGTAAATTACCCATAAACGCGATAACAACACGATATTCTAATTGAGTAGTAGCAAGTACTGTTTTTTTTTTTTTTTCACAAATTTGCTGTTAAAAAAACAAAACTGTTGCTTCAAAATCTTTTTTGATAGAATATCCAGCTTCTTTTTTTTTTATCAAATTTCTTTAGATTTGTTTTCAATCACAAAATATAAATTACTGTAAATTCGCCAACACACGTTGTACAGACAATAAGAAGATTGTCGAACTGACAGAGGCGCAAGAAAAAAAACGCGCGAGTACATGAAGGATAGACAAAATTGCTCGCACCCGAGGGAGTACTTCGAGATCCACATACGTGTCTGGAGTGCAATAATTATTATCGAAGACACTGTCGACGGACGTAACTTAGAGGCAACTTCTACAAAAGTTTGATTTGAGAAGCGGCTCTTAGGGGTGAAGTTTTCGGGGGAGAGAGTCTTGTAACACGGGAGAAAAAGAAGCGAGTCTTCGAAAGTGACGGGGTGAGATATCAACTCGCGCGCGAGTCCGAGACCCGCCATGTTTGACAAAACTTTTTCTCGTTTGATATAAAACCACCGGTTCAATCGAACCGAAAAGTATTTCGATCTTGATATACCGTTTATAAATCGATGCGGAGCATATTCGACGGGTGAACAAAACACACACGAGCAGGATTTTGTTTGTTGTTAATCGTGATTTTTTTCGTCTTTTAAACGAAATATATTTTTGAAAAAACAGTTGCTCGTCGCGCGGACGTAAAGTTGATCAAATTGTGTAAGTAAATTGAAAAGTTATTAAATATATTTTTCGATTACAAGCGCGGCAGTGAATTGTACACAGAGAGAACGGTTTCTTGTAACAAATTTTGTTACACAATACAAATGTTCGAACACAACAAATATGAGTCAAACAAGTAGAATTAGTCAATCTAAAACAAACCGTTCTCTCCCCACACATGCAAAATCATTTCAAACAATTTGCAAAACGAGGAAATATAGATACTTACCAATCCTGACAACGGAGGGTAATGCGTCGAGCGGCTGGAGCAGCTGAAGGACGAAGACAGAGGCTACCAGGCAGCCCAGATTCATAGCTCATCTCGAAAGCCCACCGCCGCGGCCTCTCGGGGGGTGGCCCTTCGCACAAACACTACCGCGCAAACTATGTTGAACAAGATTCGCCACTCCTACGCATTTAACTGAAAGCAAACAGTCACACACACAAATACAATGCTGCAGAGAGTGCAAAAAAATGTTATTATGTTTTGAATTTTTTAACTCAATTTTTCGACCGCAAAACTTCTTTATTACGCATTTTTATTTTTTTATACCATCAAATTGGGGAAACTTTATATGTGATTCATTTGCTAAGATTAATTAAATGTTCAAAATTATACGTTCGAAATTATACGTACGTACACTCAAATTCCACATGCAATTGAAGAAGCTGTTGTTACACAATCTTAGATATTATCGCGTAGATAATATATTGACATAATAAAATATAATCCTTTCGGATTGTTCCACTTTCGAAAAAAAAATTGACGTCCCGTATCAATTTCCCCGTGTGTATTAATTAAAAATTAGACTACATCGACTTTTTTCGTACAAGTGAAATATGTAGGTGCGCATACACACGTGTGTGTTTACTACATATACGTTCGCCGTTCGTTGCGCGGTAAAATTCACAAGAGCCGGTCGCGTTCTGCCGCGAACGAAACATATTTTTCAATTTACGAGATCAGAGAGGAGAGCCTCTTCGTCTCGACTTGGTTGAAATTACCATTTCGTGTAAACGCTCTCGCGAATCCGATTCAGTCCGGTGTTCACCCCGCTCGAAAACGGTTATTACGTCCGCGAACGAATTTACATATTTGCGTCTCGCTCTTCGCGCATATTCTCTCGCGATAACGTGAAAAATTATCCTCGCTCGCATTATCATTTTATGTTTCAAATTTCGAAGAGGAGCGAAAAGCCAGATGTGTCTCCGCGTGTTACACACTTCGTGTGTTTTCTCCTCGCGCAAACGTCACGCGCGTACGCGACGCGAGCGTTTCGCAGAGACAACGAAAGACGTTGGCGAAATTACACATTCCGTCGGGATCGTTGGATTATTTTTCAAAAATAAAGCAAAAATAAAAAAAAAAAAGACAAAATCATTACGTACAATCGCGCGTGCGTGTTTGTTAGAACTCGCTTTCCCGCTCGCGCGCAATGAAGCTTTAACGTTAAGCGCATAATATAATTCAAATTTTAATAACTTTAATATACTGTAAAAGATCCAATTTAGGTTTAAACAATTTCCACTAATTTGCAGTTTCGTTTAGCGCGGTTCGTTTAGCAATTTTAATTAAAACCGATATGCACACGTCACAATAATAATAATATCGCTTGTTGTCGAATTTAAATTGTTTTCGGATAAAAAGCGGCTCTTCATTTCGCACGTCAACTGAATTAACTCTCCGTTTCTCTTTTCCTATCTAGCTCCGCGCAAGTAAATCGAGCAAGTAAATACTCCCGAACGACCGCGTGCGTGTATATATTCTCTCAGCGAACTTCGCCGTTCCTGTTCTTATTCACCGGATTTCTTGTTCGACCGCGCTGTCTCTCATAAATCGATAAAATTACGAAATAACCGCGTTGTTTTGCTCCCCAAACGCAGCGATGAACGCAAACTCGCTGGCGGAAACTGTCGGCATTATTCGAGTTTAATTCAATGTCGCGATTTCCTCGCGAGAAACGGCGAACAGTTTGGCGAAAACTTGGGTCGCGGTTTCTTCCGTTGTCGTCAACGATTTCGGAAGAAACAACGACGCGGACTTTCGACGGGAATTTCGCGCATTCGTCGTCGTTGCACCATGCGCGCAACCGAAGTCCGCGACGCGCAGACTTGCCGGCGACTTGTGTGACCGTGTGTGTACGTACATACGTATTGTACCTAAGGGCCCCGCGTACGATTCTCTCGCTCGAGACTTTATTATATGATACGACAAAAGGAGAAACGCGTTTCTTCTTACTTCCATTTTCCGACGCGCGGAGAGTCTTCGACCTGAGTAATTGCGGCTCCTTTATTCGAGGCGCGTTCTACAATGTCGCGAAGAAAAGAACGAGAAATATTCCAACGTTGGCGAGTGATAATCCCCGGGAGAGATACGGGCGAATATATACCGTTGCGATGGGCAATCCTTTCAACTGAGAAATGGAGTCGAGCAGTAGGTTTTCGAAGAGCTCGGTATAATTTTTCAGATGTAATTTATTTGAAAAACCACACTCATTGCGAACTCAGTGACGAACGCACACAGTTGTTTTTTTTTTCTTACTTCGTATTACTTTTCTAAAAGTCTCGTATTACTTTTCTCCCGTCCGTTCTGCTTTACATATTTCATGTACATTTTTCCCGACGGATATTTACATATGTGTATGCACACGCGCAGTGTCAGTAGTTTACACACGTGTGTAACGTCGGCTAACAGTAGTTTACACATTTAGATCCTTAAAAAAAAAAAAAAAGAAACGAAAGCAAACTTATGAGAGAAATTTCTCTCTCGACGAAACGCGGACGGAGACGCGAAGAGAGAAGTGCGAAGGAACTCGAGTAGAGAAGTGAGAGATCGCCGTGATCGTAATTAAAGCACCGAGGAAAGTAATTCGCCGTGAGGAATCACGACATACTGGCGCAATTTGTAATCTTGTAATTAGCACGTCGGAGAGATGAAAGGCCGCCAACATCTGGAAGGAAAATATATCCGGATCTTCTCCTTTCTCGATGCTCTTTCTCACACTCACACACACACACACGCACACGCACACATACACACACACTTTCTCTGTC
Source organism: Pseudomyrmex gracilis (assembly GCF_002006095.1). NCBI lineage: Eukaryota > Metazoa > Arthropoda > Insecta > Hymenoptera > Formicidae > Pseudomyrmex > Pseudomyrmex gracilis. The sequence continues at coordinate 319,376 of NW_018020591.1, read as the reverse complement.
CGCCTCGCGCGAGACTCCTTTTGAGGTGAAAACGAGAAGACTGTTAAACCAAATTCTTCTGATTCGTTCTACGTCGCGTTCAGGTTGCCGTAATCGCGACGCCTTATTCGACTATAATTCGTCTCGACCATAAAGCGCCCTAATGGCACGGGAAAAGACGCGGTGCGCGCGAGAAGAAAGGATGAAAATGAAGATGAGAAAATCGAAGGAGAAGTCGAGGATACGCGAAGAAAAGAAAGGGAAAGGAAAAGAAGTGCTTTAAATATATATATGTATATATATAATATATTTTTGCTTTTCTCTCTCTATTTTCCTCTCCGCGCGTCTCTGGCCAATTTTTTTATGATTTACGATCGTCCTAAAAACGTCTTCGCGATATCGCGTCGTGCCGACCCTCCCGGAGGAAAATAGGTGGAAAACGGCTCGCGGATCTCTTTCCGAGTTCTCGTTAACGCGATCATTTTCCCCGCGTTTTTTCCAATACGTAGATTGCACGGGCAATCCTGGAAGAAACGCTTACTAAGCAGATGATGTATGTATGTGTTTCTTTTTTTTCCCGCTTCAAAGAGCGAATTCAGATCGAGAACGATTCATTCTGCGCGCGGCAAAGCCGCGCAACGGACGATTCAACGTTTATCGAGCCTACCTCATCATCTCTATGTGTAAAATGTCTTTTACGTTTTTTTTTTTTTTTTTTTAAAGTACGGTTTATCAGCAGAATGTGGTTTTTTTGCGCATACGGGCGAATTTGCGGACGAAATTCATGACCGCCGGATCATTACGTGGTGGAAAGAGAACAAATCCCTTTACTAACTGTTTGAAATCTGCTCTTTTTTCTGCGGTAGATAATTTTTTCTCTTCACGTGTTACATTGATGAGAGAACAATTAGTACAGTCTTGCCAAAGCTGTAAAAAAAAAGAATTTAATTTATTCGCCCGCATGTGAATCTCGTGTGTGATTCTCGGATTTTGAGAGAACGACACGCGCTCGCGACGTGCGACCTCGACTTTTGTTCCTCGTGTTTCTTGATAATCCTCGATCGCATCTTCTCCCGTTAATTTTCCAGAACTTCAGACATCGATACCGTAAATTTTGATCATTTCGCAACACGATGCAATGAAATTTAATCGTTTACACACTGCCATCACAGCCAAGCGCGCAAAACCGTGGCGTGGAAGTGCATTTCACTTTTTTACAATCCGCTCGCTCATTTTAACCGTGAGAAATGAATTGTCGTTTATCTCTCATAAACAAAAACGAGAAAAGGGAAAGAGAGATATCGATTTAAAAAAAACTGATCAAATATTTATCGCGCGTAACACAAAGAGTTTATTATTTAACAGTGCGTAAATTTTTTAATTCGGCGCAATAAAATTTTTAATATATTTGTTGCACAATTGTTTTCACAAATCACAATATCGATAAATAAAACATTGAAAACAATTAAAACACTTTTATTAAAATTATTTTATTTGCATATATATGGTAATTTTAGATACGACACACTGTTATGTGACGTCCCTATCGATTTATTATATCGTTCGCAAAGATTTTAGAAAAAAAAACCTATTATTGCAATATTTGTATGTATATATATACATATACTTATATTTATATATATTTATATATATATTTATATAAAATATTTATATATACAATATATCTAAAATTAATAATGCGCGAGTTATTTGTTGCACTTTAATCAATTAAGCGTACAATAATATAGAAATTTACATAAACATTTACATATTTTACTGGTAATAAATATTATACCTAGAAGTAAACACAAACGATAGTAAACACAACAGCGCGATATTTGATACACACAACACATGTAACGTACACGATTTTGCATTGTGTAACCATAGACATATACATTTTGCTCTCCGGCCCCATTCAATAACTTGCGCGCGCGCGCGTACGTCCTTCCCCGCGCACCCGTCGTATCGAAAAGACCCCGTGGGGGATTAAAATTGTTATTGTCATCCCGGATATAAGGTCGTAACTGTTATTTAACTTCCGACCGATGACAAAACGGTAATTAAACTTACACGTTCAATATCGCACCGATAGCATCGCATCGGCGCCATCATGGATTACGCTCATCTTTCCGAAGTTGGCACTTTATTCGCGAAAATTCGATATAAATGTTGTATAATTATATATCGGGACACGATATATAATAGATTATTACCATTACACGCCGAGTAATTGGTTCAAATTTGACTTTACGAGTTGCAATAGTTTTTTGGGATAATTTATAATCTACGAAATATCTAATATTGCACACGCGGGATTAAATTTCAAACGGAATTGCATTTGCTCCGAAATTAGTTAAATCGGAACATATAACGTTCGATGCAGTTTGCATATTGGTATTTAAAACACATTTGCGGATATTTTACGATGCGCGTGTTCGTGTCTATATATAAGTGTATTATTTATTACACTATTAAATAATCAAATATTTTCTCACCTTTTTCCACGGCTCGAGGGAGTTACTGATTGAATCTATTGCCAAAAGAATCCTTTCGAGATCCCTCGATTAACGTTGCGATGACGTTCCGAGATAGATGCGCGGACATTTGATGTGCGGGTTACTTTCAAAATTACCGGCGCGAAAAGATACGCGTTCTTGCGACGTGCGTAAACATAACCTCTACGATAACCGAACCCTCGTCATCACGCGGAAACAAAGTATACACATCCTATCTTGACAGCGGCCGGCGCGCGACTGCCGCCGAGCTGTCGGTCGTCGACTCACGATAGTTGCCGGAGACGCCCGAGCGTCTCTGCTCGCCTCGAGGTTACCACGTGCGTGTCAACCAATCAGCACGAGTCAACCCACGTGCTCGGTCGGCACCCATGTGACAGCACTCGCCGTGTATCGCCGTTTCTTTCGGAGCAACACAATTCAATTTTGCTAATACATTATTTTTGCTGTAATGGTTATTGAATAATTTGTCGATTATTTTATTTATTTCATTCTTTCTCCATTTCAAACGTGTTTGTTACGTTTTAGTTTTGTGATTGTTTTATTTTATATCCGAAATATACTGTAATATTGTTTTTTAATGCACTTTATCGATACCCAATACTTTAAACATTATTTCAGGATAAAATGTGTTGTACAAAAAATAGTTTAAGCGAGAAGGCAAATTGTTCTATTATTCCTTTAAAAATTTATAAAACCAATTTACTATTGAGAACAATTTATAACATATTGGACACGTGTACAACATAAAATGTAATAACTGATTAATTACACAACCATGAAAAAATGTTATTATAACAAACCGCGAAAACACAGTACCGTATTTTGACGCGTTACTCTTCTTGTTTCGAAAAAGTTGTGCAAAGTCGCGTCGTAGAAAAGAAACTAAGGATGGCAGAAGCCGTCATAATAAGTTCTACGAGCTACTACCTGTGTTTTAGTGGCTCTTTCGCACTTTTCATGCGCGACTACACGCGTCGTAAACTTAAAGGACTTTTACCGGAATTTTGCTGGCGACGAATAAGGATCCACGTCGTCCGCACATCGTGAACTTCTTTTTCCTTTCTCATTATAAAATTTCACGTCGCCCAGACGCTTTCCTTATATTTCATGCGTAAATAATGACGTCGCAAAGTGTTCGAATATTGTTTTCTCTTTCACGAAAAGCGTGTATGACACATGTAATATTTAAAATATTTGCGTAACATTCCTCGTCGGAGAATTATTGTTTTTGTTGAAAAAGATTGCAATATCTCTTTGCACTTTCTTTCTCTCTCTCAAGTAATTTAAATTAACGAATTTTGTGTCGTGTAGTATTAAAACAATATTAAGCTACGCAATTTTTCACTTCGAGAGAAAGTGGCAGCCAGATACTACGTGTGATCTTAAAATTGTTTCTGTTACCAAATGCAAAAAAAAAAAAAAAAAAATACACGCAAATATTTAAATAGCGTAGCAACAGGTTTTACGATGATTCTGTCGGGGAGCGCAGGTTAGCGAAGACACGAACCACGCGTGATGAATTGAAAATCAAGTTTCCGAGTGGTTTGGAGTCGAAGCGCGGAGTCGAATGTGGCGCGCGAGCAAGTTGCTCACGCATCCGAAGGATGGCGATACACTCGATGTAGCTCGTGCTCGTCTCTTTTTATATTCCCGTTACACACCTTAATAAAAGATATAAGAGCGCATATCTCCACTTTCTACATTCTCTGCATTATGCAAGAAACATTTATTCTTAATTCGTAACTGCTAGCTTCGTACTTTAAAACCGATTTCAGGCAGTTCAATGAATGCAAAATTGAGTTTTATTCTCGCCGGGAGAAGAGAGGAAGGAGCGAGAGAGTGCGAATTTTTGAAAACGCGCGAATTTTCCCGCTGAAATTTACATAACGTGCAAAAATTGCGCGAGAGCATTTAATTTTTTTTTTTTTTTTGTTTTTTAACTGTAACACATCGCGCTCGATTTCAATTTTCAAGAAATTCTAATGAAATTCACTTCTTCCGATGTAACTTTCACACGCGACGCAATTTCGTTTAGTCTGAAATAAAATACGTACGACGCCAAATAATTGATCACGCTCGAGCGAATTCGCGGGTTGGTTGCAACGGCAGCAAGCGACACAAAAGTCCGCCTCGATTTCCGTGTGCGGACTCCTGCAAACGATCCGATCGGCGGTACCATTTTCTCGTGGCGGAATCCATTTCCGAAGCCGGCGTTTTCTCGAGACTCGTTCGTCATCGATTTCGCGCCGATCGAGACCGGCCGAGGGTGAACTTTCAGCCGCACAAATTAAAACCATTACTAATGGCACCGAGCCCCGGAAGGCTCCCGCCTTTCTCCCTTCGTTCCCCCTCTTATCCGGGGAGAAATAATTCGTCGGCGCACTCGCATCGACAGCGCCGGGAGAATTGCACTCCTCTTACTGTGGATCGCTGTGAAGAAACTTTGAGTGCGGTCAAACGCACCGACAGTGAAAAACGTCCGTGACCCGCCAGACACGCGGAGAGGAATAGTGGAGGAATTTATTATGGTCAGACATGAGACCGCGACTTCCTCGTGTCGACGCCCACACGCGCATAGACACATCGCGCAAGAATTTTTGCAACTATTATTATGCAATATACAGAATGTTGGAAAAAACAAAAAAACAAAAAAAAATAAGGACAGACACGTTGTACGTGTGTCGCGATGGAAATACGGTAAGAAATAACGTTTTTTTTATGAGAACGCAAACAATTAACTTTGAAATTCCTGGCTTCTTTGCGCTCGTCACATTTTTGCGAAATGAAATTCTCCATATGTATATATATATATATATATATATATACAGTTAAGAGTTTTCTCTTTCATGAGACGATGTTTAATGCAAGTCTCAAAATTCTAAAGTCCACGAACTTTTGCATTCGCAAATTTACAAACCTCGCATTGTTGAACTTTTCCATTCAGATGACTGCGCTATTGACACAATATAAAGTGTAATCTTATTGGAAAATATGCGACATCACGGGAATGCGTTCTGTGAAAGCTTCTGGTGGTCCGTAATCTTTTTTCTCGTATTGTATTTTTTTAGAAAAAAATAATAATATTTTTTTTATTGAGAAATCACTTCTCCGCGCAGCGTAAATCTCCAAAGAACGAATGTAAAAAAAAAAAAAAAAAATAATACTTTTAATAAAACTATCTTATTGAAAAATCGGTTCTCCGCGCAATTTAAATCTCCAAAGAATGAATAAAAAAAAAACGCCGAATAAAGAAATAAATACAGCAATTGAATTTTTTTTTTTTTGGCACTTTCTATGCGAGGAAAGAAGAAAGAAAAGAATAGCTGGCGATCCCACGGGAGGGAAAATCACGAGAGATTGTTCAACAGAGACGTTTCTTTCAGAACATCGTGTGATCGCGCAGAATTTTCATATAGAAAGACTTTTTGGACCGTATCCAGGATCAATAGATTTATCTTCTTTGAAAAGTAACAGTGCGCGCTGGTGTTACGTGCGAGCGAAATACAATTTTGCCGACATAAAAATTTTTAAGCCGATCCGAATCGATCGCGCGCGTATAGTTAATTATCGCGAAACGAGTAGAAAAAAAAAAAATTTATGTTTCGTAATCATGCGAGAAACGATTGATAAGTACTCGAAACGACGCACAGATAGCGACAGCAGTATCGGGTTGCTTGTCGTCGTTGACAAGTTTCGTTCTTCAGAGGAACAAACGTCAAACGCTGACTCGTTATCGCGCGCGGTGTGTTTGTATGACAACTCATCAAGAGATTTCTCGAAATTCTAGATTGCTCTCAGCAATTTTTTGACAACGCACCAGATCGCGCTTCAATGGCTTCAAAATTCACGAGGTCGAACTGCTGCCTCATCCCTTGCCTTGGTTCGCGGACCCGTGGCGCGATTTCTATTTGAATCTCTGAAAAAACTGGCTCGAGATGAAAAAGGAATTTTCGAGCAACAACAAAGCCATCGGTGCCGCAATCGGTCATTTTGAAGAGCGATCGGGAGACTCGTTCTGTCAAAGTGCTCTTGAAAAACACTCAGAGCGTGTCGAGCTAGAGAAGGCGATCACATTGCAAAAAAATAAATACATTTCAATCCCCCGATAAATCGTTATTTGCCTTTTCATCTCGGATACTTATCAATCGCTCCCCCTTTCCCTCGTACTTGAAACACCGAATGAAATTTCGAACAACGCGAGAGTTAAATTTTCAACGCGAATTAAATTTTAATTTTCTCAGTAATTAAATGATAATAATATCAGGTCAATTTTTCGAGCAATACAGAAAATTATTTATTCAATAAAATAGTATGTATAACCGCAATAGTAATTAACATATACAGAGTAATGTCACGGTAATAATTAGACACAATATATAAAATAATAATTTAATTTTTTCTCTTACTACGTTATTGTTTTTCATTAGAAATGATTAACGTTATCAGATGTGTTTATATTGATGATAGATAAGAGAAAATAAATCGACTAATTTTTCTCGTTGTCATTCTGATTATTTACAGTCGTGTATGTTTTGCGTTTGAAGTTAGGTCTTAAAGTCAAGATAAAAAACAAAGATATCGAATTCTTGCGATTCATCGTGACACATATGATTACATGACGCATTTAAACGCGTCTCGTCTTGGAGCAAGTTTTAGTTTAAGTGAACTAGGCGACGATGTAAAGACGGAAATAATATCGGAGATATATTGTTAACGTATTTCCGAGGTTTTAAGTTTCTCTTCACCGCCTGTATTTAACAAAACCAACCAGACGGAAGTAAATCGCGGGACGATGGAATATCTCGAATTACTGAGCGGCATTCTCGTCGCGATTCTCGCTCTGTATTATTACTTTACGTCGACTTTCGAGTTTTGGAAGTCGCGCGGCGTTCCCGGTCCGCAACCGATACCGTTTTTCGGCAATTTCAAAGATATTATCCTGTCGAAAAAGCCGGCGCACGAATACCTGACGAATTTGTACAGCACGTACAAAGACGAGCCGATGATCGGGATATTCGTCAAGAGGCAGCCCATACTTATTCTAAAAGATCCGGATTTAATTAAGAACGTTCTCATTCGAGATTTCGCCGTGTTCCCCATCAGACGAACCGAGAACATCTTCGAAAAGGTAATAAAATGCGTAAATACTTCAAGCTATTGTTTGCAATTGTTAAGAAGAGAGTTGCTTGCAACTGTGAGAGAGATGATTTGTTTTCTTACGTTCACACATTGTAGACCGAGCCGCTGAGTCAACGTCTCTCTTCTCTGGAACCCAAGAGATGGCGGCCGCTGAGAATGAGATTGTCGCCTGTTTTCACTTCCGGCAAACTGAAGGAGATGTTCGTTCTGATATCGAAGTGCGCCGATCATCTCGAGCGGCACATGGAGAAACTGGCGAACACCAATGAACCGGTTGAATGTCGCGATCTAACGTCCAAATACACGGTCGACGTCATCGGCACTTGCGCTTTCGGCGTCGAGATGAACGCTCTGACGAACGAAAATAGTGAATTTCGCAAGATGGCAAGACAATTGTTCGCTTCCAATTGGTACAACAAGCTGCTAAACATTATCAGAGACAACGTTCCGTCGATATACAGAATTCTCGGTTACGTTCTGCCGCAAAAAAAAGAAACCAAATTCTTCTTGCGCACCACATTGGAGAACATGGAGTACAGGGACAAGAATAACATCGTTAGACACGACTTCATCGACGTTCTGCGCGATTTGAAGAAACATCCGGAAAAAATAGACAACATAGGTAAAGAGTTCTCTTGCATCTTTTCTCTCTCGTATCAAAACACATCGAAATGTCTTGCCTTATAAAATCGTTGAGTTTATTAAAACACAAAAATTACGCACCTGCGCAGAATTGACGGACGCTTTGTTGGCCTCTCAAGCGTTCATATTTTTTATCGCCGGTTTTGAAACCTCGTCGTTGACCATGAGCCACGCGCTGTACGAATTAGCGCTGAATCAAAAAGTGCAGGACAAGCTGCGCGAGGAAATTCAACAGGAATACGCGAAATGCGACGGCGACTTAACGTACGAAAATGTGAAGAAGTTAACTTACTTGGACAAAGTTTTCAAAGGTGAGTCTCTTCGTTAAAAATCAAAACGTACAAATGAGACGAAAAATATAAAATCGACAGTCCCTACGTACAATTACTTATAAGTGTCACATTTTCAATTTCAAAAAAAAGAAGGTCACGTCATTCTCTTTATGATCACCAAATATTTACAACAATATTTATAAGTAAGGTAAAAATTTGAAACCGGAAAAATTCCTCAACTAGGAAAAAATATGAAGTTTTGAACTTTCAAACTGTTCTCTAAAATTTGCATTTTAGAGTCACGAGATTGTACGCAGGGACTGACGAAATATAATTTTTTTTTTTTGTAATTCTGAGTAAAGTTACGATAGATATTTTTTTTTGTTACTGAAGATTAAAGTGTGTCGCTTAAAAAAAGCGATGCTTAAAGAAACGCATTTTCGCAATTTGTGAGTTATTTGTTGTCGAACGCACTTCAGAAACCTTACGAAAATACACGCCGCTGCTGTTTACGATGAGAACATCGACGTCGAGTTATACTTTCGACGGCACCAAAGTTACTATACCGAAAGATCAACAAATATGGATACCGATTTATACGCTCCAACGTGATCCGAGTATTTATCCGGATCCAGATGTTTTTGATCCGGAGAGATTTAGCGAGGAGGCTGTGCGAGCCAGACACTCTATGTATTTCATACCTTTCGGCGACGGGCCGAGGAATTGCATTGGTGCGACAAAAAAATTCAATTTTATTTTTAAACATTTTCTACAAGATCAATTGTTTTATTATTTTTGATTTTTTAGGTGCTCGCTTCGCCATTTACCAGACCAAAATCGGCCTCGTAAAGATGCTGCGCAAATACAAATTCGAAACTTGCGCGAAAACGGACATACCCTACAAAGTGAATATACGTTCGATAATTTTGTCGCCACAAAATGGGATACACTTGAAAATAACCAAACTCGATCACTCTTAAGAACCTTTAAAAATTGTAATATTTTAATGAAGAGTTAAGAAGTTTAAAACTAACAACACGTAATTTAACGGTCAGTGAGAGCCTTACGCCGAATGTTCGTTGCGAAATAAATAAATATATATTTATATTTCTTTGTGTAAATTTTGTACACGTGAATTTTGAATGGAAATTTCAGTGTTTCGCGCCAATTTCACGCGCAACGAAGTCGCGCTCGAACGGCGCGAAACACTCGTGCAATATAAATATATATATATAATCTTTTTTATTTTGCAACAAACATCCAGCCTAAGGCTCTCATTGACTGTTAAATTACGTGCTGTTTAATATTGTATCTTTAAGTATAAGTGCACATCCAACACATATATATGTATAAAGATGAAGGATATTTGTATATATTTGTCAATTACAAAAACATAAATTATATCTATCTAATTAAATTAGTATTTTGATATTGTGCAATACGTTAAAATAACACCTCGCGTTGTGTCATATGTATCGGCTGACTAATTATATAAATTAATAATTGTAACAATAATATGAGTTAGTTTTGTTAAATATATACGATTGTTTCCACTCTTGTTTGTTTATCAATTGTTTTGACCGAGCAAACAAATTTTGAAATCGTTTCGTATAATTATTGGATCATATATCAAACATGTAGTCTTGACAAATATATGTATATTTGTCAAGTTTTTTATGCTTAATGATCCAACATTACATTTTTTTTAGAGAGGAAGTGATGCGATATGTACACACACGGTAAAGACGATGTTGTAATAATTCTGAACACCATTGGCGGTGTTAATTTCGATGGATCGATACGTTTCTCTCGCTAAGTTCGTTCCTTATCGCGCTGGGAAGAGCGCGAGGGTTTGCCATTTGCGCAAACGTTTCCGCAACGGCGAGTGCTGCAAGATTTATCGATGGTCCCCCCAATGAAGGAGGCTACGCGCCCTCACGGTATTGTTTTGCCGTTATCTTTAAATTAGTCGAGATTAGTCGAGCGCCCGTGTTTCTCGAGCCTGGCAAATCCGCAGCGAAAGCGGTCGACCACAATTGCCGGCGATAATAACAACAAGAGGTGCGATCGCGTGTAACATCGCGCCTCCGAACGATAAGCCGGCCGCGCCGGCTTAAATAGCAGTTAAATGCCGGGTGCAATTAGCGGAGCTGATGACGATGATGATAGGTGCGATGCCCGCGTTTTATTCGTCGGGTCACGCGAGCGCGCGTCGTCGTCGTCGTCGCAATTACACGCAACGATGATCGACACGCGGATCGCGCGCGTTTTCCCGAAATTAATACCAACGCGACAACGTCGGGCGTCGGTATTAATAGAATGTCACGCTTTGTCGCGCGGTTAAAAACACGCACTCCGTTAAAAAAACTTCGTTAAAAAATGCGTATAATTACCTCGTGGCAATAAAAACGACCTCGCGCGCGTTGTCTCGCTTCATCTTTTTATTTATTCGACAAATTAGATCTGCCCCGCGTTTATTTTGCAATAAAAATGTTTCATTACAAAATCCTTCTTCTTCTCGTTTTTAAGTGAAATTTACTCGAGCGTCGCAGTTATATCGCTCGTGGATAGATCGTAAATCATTCCGGAAGCGACGGGACGCGCGTCGCAATGATCAAGTTTAAAATTGATAACCGTCTGATAATGGCGTCGGATGTAGTATGCAGAAAAACAGATTACGCGCGGAAATAACGCGGAAGGACAGGTTGCGATCGCAATAGACGAGAACAGATGGAAAATCAATGGTCGACTCCTTGAAATTATCGCTCGCGATAATATCAGAGCGGAACGACAATGTATTTGCGAATAAAAAAGTTGATAAAAATACCCGATGATGTAATAAAATTTTTTTTTTCAGAGGAAAAGATACCTCGATCTTTTATTGTTTTCAAAAAACGCATCAGAATTTGTAAGCCGAGACGGAAGAGAGAAATTAATTGTGCGAACTCTGAATTTTATTTCTCGCCGCGTCCCGCTCGCTTGCGACTGACTGTCCGTCTCTCTTTTCTTTTTTCCCTAACACAACTCCACACGTTGTTTGCATACAAATATTTCGCTTTCAACAACAAAAATCTTTTTACACATCTAAAAAACAAACTCTCTTGCAAATTTTCGATCATACGCTATTTTCTCTCGTTTCAGAAATTTTTTTGTTTGCAAAATATTCTGTGCGCGAGTAAATTTTTGAAATGCGAAATAGCTTTGCAACCGTCGACTCTGACGTTTAAAAAGTCTGTTGTTCATTTCGCTGCTTCGCTTTTTCGAAAGACAGAGAATGATTTAAAAAAATAGAACTCTATCTGCCGGCAACAAACACAAAACACATTTCACAGAGTTCAGAAAATGAGAGAAAATAAAATAAAAATATGTCTCTCTTCTCGCAGAAAAAAATCTCACGCAAAATGTTGTTATTAAAGATCCTCGCGCGCGGACGGTCTGGAAAGCGCGCTTATTGAAAGATTGTCTGTCAAAGAATTTCTTGTTACTCCCACGGCGCAAAACATTTTGCAATATTCCAACGCGAGAAATATTTTCAGTCAAGAGGGACGATCGCGAGATACGTACAAATTGTATGAAGAAGCTACTACGGAGAGAGCACCGGCCGAAAGAGAGAGATCCGGTATCACGCGGGACCATTAATCTTCGTCTGGCGCTTCCTCGCCGTCAGATTAGGATCCCTCTTAGATTCTACGTACGTCTTTCTCGCAATGGCGCAGCGCGAAAACGTTAAAAGAGTCCCTCAACGAACATAAGCTGAAGGAGCGCTTGATATAAAATATACTGCAGTCAAAGTTAATATCATCGTCAGGATTGAGTCTCATCGGGGTATGTTTTCAACGCTAATTGAAGCACCAAAAAAACCATCCTAAAGAAGATGCTGTACTTATTTAATTCTTATTGCTACTCCTCGTATCGTAAAAAATATAACATGGAATTAATTAATTAGGAAACAAGCTTCTGGGAAAAGTCCAAGAATTAAAATAAAAACCTCGAAGCTGTGGCTCGTCGGTCCACGGTTAAACCTACGATCCACCGCTGTAGCTTTAAGAACTATTTTAATATCTGGATAAAATATAATAATAATAATAATAATAATATTTAGAAAGAAAAGAGAGAGAGAGAAATTTGCCCGTGTTGGAAACTTCTTATCTTAATTTATAATTTCTCGGATCAGCAATATTCTGCAAGAAGTATTGGATTAAAAAAAAAAAGTAATATTGATATAACACAATTGTAATATTAATATAACACAATTATATTGAATAAATGGAATATTTAAATCAGATGCAACGTGACTGTAATTGTCGTAATAGATTCAAATTAGATTGAATAATTTTTATCACAGAGCGAGTCGAGAATTAAATCACTCCTGCGACGCCCGCGCGCTTAGTGAGAGAGATGTAAGTTTTTTTTGTTTCGTTCTTCTTTCGAAAATCAATCGATGTCGTGCGGCGAACGAACGATCGATACGATTCTTTACCGCACCACACGCTGTTGTTCGCGCGTTATACGGAACGAGGTGTTCGTTTTAATGAGGACTTTAAAACGGATACATTCAAATTCGGACGTTCGTCTTGACGCCTCGTCCAAATTGTCGAGGCTTATCGGATACCGCAAGACGCGAAAAGCGTTGACGGTGTTTATCGGAACGGCGTCGCGATCGCTGCGGGAACTCACGAACGACCGCTGGCGATGCTCCTTCGTGACTGCGATACGACGTCGTTATCTCGCGAAAGGGTTTGTTTCTCGTTCGATCGAGAAAGAGAGAGAGAGAGAGAGAGAGAGAGGGAAGAGAAGGGAGGAATATATGCAACTCGTTAAATCGCGCAGCCACCTGCCGACGCGCTCTATCGACGTTTCGAAATTTCTCAGATACGTAAACTTCGGCGTTGCTTACAAAACAATATTTTGTGATTTTTATAATTTTTGTAAATTTTATTTTTTAAACGCAGCACTTTTTTATCGCACGTTTTGTATTTTTTAACGGTACTCTCTCCGCAAGTCTCTGGAAGCGTAAAAATACACATGAATTAACATTTTCCGTCCACCGGAATATATTTCCGGCGATATCTCCCAACAAGGTATTATTTTCAAACGTTTCATCTCTCCCCGCTCGCGTTGTCGGCGGTCGCAATGCTGAGTGCATTAGAGCAAAGTGCATCCAGAGTTCGTCGCGTTATGCCATTACGAGGATTACCAACGGGAAATGCCTCTCTCCTGTTTTTCTCCGCACTCGCGTAAAATTGTCTGGTTAATTGTATTTCATTGTTACACCCTTCTCTTCCCCCCTTCACCACCCCCCCAACCCCGTGAGCGTGATTCGTTGCCTCTACGTGCGTGGATACACGAGGAAGATACACGCGTCGATGTGATACGCGCGGATGTGCTCGTTAGCACTTTTACCGCGTGCAAATCAAAAAAACCAAAAAAAACACTGCAAGCACGCGACATTCGAACGCGCGCACGCGCAGATCTTTTATCAATTTGTAATCTTTCATCAAAAATGTTCGAAACTTACAAAATGAGAAAATACTCACTCACACACGCGCGCGCGCACAAATTATTCACTTATGTAATAAACGACGAGCAATGTCTTTCTAATTGGAGTTGCATTTTGTTGTTGTTGTTTTCGAGAAATTCGATTGCTGAGAAAAACAAAACAATACAAGCTCGCACAGCATGTAAATAAATCTGTTGAGACGGAAACAATGTGAAAACGGAGATTGACGGATTTTTACCCCTCCGATCTCGGACTAATGACTTCGCAAGCAGCCCGAGTCCAAAAGTCATTCGGTCTCGTTTTCATTATCCACGTTTTTCGCACGTTTTTTTTTTTTTTTTTTCCCCTAATGTAGCTCGGCTCCTTCAACTCCGAACTATTGTCGTCCTCGTCCGAACGACGACGACGTTCAAATTGGCAAACTGCGCTAATGCTCCGTTCGGTAATAAACCGCTCGCGATTATCTGCATTAGTTGAATCCACGTCGTAGCTGGGCAATGTTGCGTAAATGCGAGAGAGAGAGAGAGCGGGCCTGTTTACGCGGGCGAGTTTCCGTGCATTTAGCGAATGCGAGACGAGCGCGCGCGCAGCGTCGAAACTGCGTCTGACCGCGCGCGTATCGCGTCGCATCCTGCCATAATTTTCCCGATGATTCCCATTTGCAGTACGACACCGTCCCCCATAGTGACGCAATAATTAGCTTCCGTTTATGTACGTTGAAGGGAGAGGAATTTGCGCTTGATGTATCTATATGGAGATCGAGATAATGCGATGTGTAAATGAGTATCGCGAAAACAACAACAATATGCAAATATACCATTCACAAATTGAATCAAATTTACAGTTAATACGCGCGCGTGTGTAATTTATTCTTTTCACGAGTGACATTCGCGCGTTTTATTTGAACAAAACGCACATACAACGATAATGATCTCATTATTGAATAATAATTAGCTCGGATAATTTGCGGAGAAAGGAAATTCGCGCCCGCGCTTGTGTGGAACTCGCGAATACGGATATGTACCCGCGACCGTGATATTTCTCATTATTTTCTATTATAGAGATTCCACAAGGGAAAGAGGCGAGAATTGTGCTCAGTGAACTGTGCGCCGCGCCGCCGCGCGCGACGATAATCAATTTTGTTCCAATTAAAATTTACAACAGCCGAGCGCCCCCGAATGTTCTCTACGCACCGGAAGATTGACAACCGCATTGTCGACGCATCGAAATTCTCCCAACTTTGCTGTCCATTTGCAAAATAGAGACGATTTATTTCGAAAACTTTTCACTTTTCGCGACAGTTTTTTTTTCCGCGATCAGTAGTAGTTCTTTTTAAAACAAAAAAAGCTCATATTATCTGCGCGCGGGTCGTGTCGAATATGAGATGTGACAAAATATATTACTCGGAGCTGATTCACTTCTCTCTCTCTCTCTCTCTTTCTTTTATATTGTTACATTATATCTACTTGCTTTTTGACGCTTATTCGATAATATATTTCGTACACGTGGACGCGCCTCAAGGACGCGGCGAAACGTGAGATTGGAATCGTGCGCGAATCAATTGAATTGAAATGATCGCGCATGAGGTTTCTGCTTACGTTATCTCAATTGCATTGCATCACAGTCGTGCGGAAAAATTGACGACATATCTAGAGAAAGAAAGAGAGACGAGACGTGTCTCACTGTTTAAAGATATTTCACGAAACAAAATCAATGTTATTTTAAATTGATAATTCCCGAATTATATAGATATTATTCTCGTGTGTGTGTGTGTGTGTGTGAGAAAATATTCGGCTGCCGCACCGTATATAAAAGGGCGTTTTCGATCTAGAGAAGAATCATTCGACTGCAATCGACTGTAAAAAGTACAGCGCATCTCGCAGTTACACGCAACGTAGCACTCAACATGGTTCGAAGTCACGCTCTTACCGCGGTCTTCCTAGCGCTCGTTTCGGCAAATGTGAGTATCCACATTTTTTTTACCTTGTTACAATTTTAATTACAAAAGGAAATATTTAATGAAGAGAAGTGTTTGTACGTACACACGTTTGTACACGATACACACGTATTGCTAAAATTATATATATATATATATTTTTTTTTTAATTATTATTTAATATTCAATTTAAAAAAAAAAAAAAAAAAAAAAAAAAATTGGTTTATATTATTATTTGAAATTATTATTTAATATTATTTAAATTATTATTTAATATTATTTATATATATAAATTATTATTTAATATTATTTATAATAAATTAGTTTAAGACATCAAGACATTTGTTTAAATTTATTTGTCATACCGCTTTAACTTTGCCCAATTTGTCACAGGTGATCCAAGCGTCATTGTTGTCAGGAGGACTTTTCAGTTCCCTACCTTCTCTCGCGAACCTCGCTTTTCCCAGGTTTGGAGAATACTCACATAGTTTACTTTCACAATTTTCTGACGCGGCATCATCTGCCTTCGGCAATTTCAGAACTTACTTCGATGACTTCCGTCTTGGTTTGGGACAACATTTGAACATTCCGCCCAGATTTCGTCTGTTGAATCACTTCGTCACTGCGCCACATGTATTCCCGCTGTTCAACGGTGCCGCGGGCGGTGCCAGTGCCGCTTCTGCTGCAAGTTCCGCCGGAGAATCTGGTCTTAGCGGTACGATACCAGCGCTAGGAGGTTTTGGAGGTATTGGAGGAGGCAGTCGTCTAGCAAGAAGTGCCAATGCTGCTTCTGCTTTAACCTCCAACGCCGCTTCCGAAGGGTCTGCTTCTAACGTCGATGGTGTAGCACCAATGATAACTGCACCAGTGCTAACTCTAAGAGGTCTAGGAGAAGATCTAGGAGGCAGTCGTCCAGGAAGAAGTCCCAGTGCTGCTTCTGCTTTAACCTCCGACGCCGCTTCCAAAGGGTCTGCTTCTAACGTCGATGGTGTAGCTCCAATAATAAATGCACCAGTGCTAACTCTAAAAAATCTAGAAGGTCTAGAAGATCTAGGAGGTCTAGGAGGCAGTCGTCTAGAAAGAAGTGCCAGTGATGCTTCTGCTTTAACCTCCGACGCCGCTTTTGAAGGGTCTGCTCCTAGCGTTGATGGTGTAGCACCAATGATAAGTGCACTAGCGCTAACTCTAGCAGATCTAGGAAACGGTCGTTTAGAAAGAAATGCCGTGGAACGGGCTGTGCGCAGTTACACTAAAAAAAATTATGATGAAAGTGCTGCGTCCGTTGCAGCTACCAATGCCGCTGCAACTCAACCGAAACAAACTGTTACAAGTTACTAAACTTGTGTACAACGCTATTCTTAAATAAAATGTTCTTGCTACACTTACCGATTCGGTAAGTTTAATTAAGAATATCGAAGTAGAAAACAGCAGAATTGTTTTTACGTCACATTTTTGTCTTTGTAAAGTTGTTGCTGTTCAGAAATAAAATAAAAATGTTCTTTCTCGTTAAACATACAAGCATCGCCTCGTTTATATTCTTCTTTTATTTTTTTTCAATTATTACAGTTTTTAACTGAGAAAAGTCTGCCAGTCACATACGGCGTCATATTTCATACATAACTGGTTGAGAGACATTCGAATGCGGGAAGCAGAAAAGTTTAAAAGCGCAAAAGCGAGTCGCTTGATCTAAGTACGCGTGCTTGGGAAAAGAAACATGAAGTTTCCTGATGCAAAGTTTACGCCTCTTACGCACGCTGAACTCTCTCCTCGTCTATAGTAGTCTCTTTTATACGTGTAACCATTCCATTCCTTTGTGTTTCTGCAACAGTTACATTATTTAATTTGCGCGCAATGCTTTTAATAAGTCATTCTCGCAAGTCATTCTCGGAAAAAAGTTTTGCATGACCAGCAAGAAAAATTTGCTGAGTCTTCAGTTTTTGTTTCGTCAACGAAACGTTCTGCTGACAAAACAAAAACTTCAACAGGTCTAATCCTTCGATCGTAGCATAAAAAAACCTACGAGAACTGTGGACCGGGTCTGTGAGACCCACGCTGCTTTAAGATCGACTATCTTCGAGCGAAAAATCAATATCTGTTCGATTTCTTCTTTTTGAAATCAAAAAAAGTTGAACAATTCTGCGTCGATAAAAAAAAAAAACAGATTGAAAAATTCTCCAGTAGTTTCAAAGATATAAGCGTTTAAAAAAAAACGAATTTTTTCTAGAAACGTCGATGCGCATATTTTGAGTGGGTCTGGAACAGACCCAGTCTACGAACAAAAGATTAAATTTAGCAATTTTCTCTTTCTGGCCATACAGTGTCTAAATTTTTTTTCTAATCTATCAAATTTGTTTCAAAGACAATTTTAACAAGTTATTCCACAATTTTTGTAATTACATTTTTATTGGACGAATAATTTGGCTCTTGCGCTGGACATTGCATTAGCAAGCGTATAAGTGGTAATAAATCACTCGCGTATGTGTGTGTGTGTGTGTGTGTTCGGACACAAGGTCGTACTATTGTTTTTCTACGCAGAAATGGCATGCAGCCTCTGATATCGAGCGTGTTATAAATCCCAACTAACAAAACTCTCGTGACAGTTGCACGCCCGCAGAAGCCCGTGATATAAATCTTATCTACGGGGAGTAAAAGTTAAGAAGTTAACGGTCACCAATGCCAACGAGTCACGTCGCGCTGTCTTACCGTCCTTGCGCGCGAGAGAGTCGTTCTTTTCTCTTCCCGCGCGTTATTCGCGCGCTCACAACTACCTGCCTGTTC
The DNA here is from genome assembly GCF_002006095.1 of Pseudomyrmex gracilis. NCBI lineage: Eukaryota > Metazoa > Arthropoda > Insecta > Hymenoptera > Formicidae > Pseudomyrmex > Pseudomyrmex gracilis. Next base: position 300,611 of record NW_018020591.1, on the reverse strand, counting down.
TCAGCTGTCAATAAAGCGAACTTCGCACTTTCGCCGTTCTCGTTTTATTTGTCGCTCATTTTTTTGTTTTTTTCTTTTTTTTAGTTTTGCAACAAAAACTCCGGAACAAATGTAAGAAGGTGAGATGTAATTTATCGAGAGACCGTATCGTCTGGTTAAAAAAAAAACTGTCTTCGAGATCGTTTTCCGAGAAGCGAACACTCGCAACAGCGCAATTGACAATTCGCCGTGATACGCAATTTCAATTGCGAGCAACTTCTATTGTTGGTACACCTACTTCGCGTCCATTCCGAACGCGGATCGAATTAATATAGTTGAAGAGAATTACGGAACGTTCGGAATTTCTATTTAACAGCATTCGAAGCTCGTACATCGAATCTTTAATTGCAATAGCGTTCCCCGATAGCGTTTATTTCCATACCGAGTCGCGTTTTCTGAATTTCTGTATTTCGTTCGACGATATTCGCCTGTACGAACTGTCGGACGGACACGTTCACGATATCGCGTTTTAAAATTTCCCATTTTTTTTACCGGTCTTCTTACAATAACTATCTCTCGACGCGCTTGCGTCTCACTCACTTCGTTGCTTAGAAAGATAACACGAATTTTCTTTTTTTTTTTTTTTTTTTAAACACGTCTCCCGACGTTGGCGATCATGAATACACGATGTGTGTACGCACCTATACGAGAGCTGATTGAAATGTAACGGTTGCGCCATTTGTTATTACTCGCAATGTTCGCGGAACTTGGCGCTGCCCACGACAGACAAGACACTTCGGTTCGCGCACGTATATCGCAGAAATTCGACGAATGCAATTTTAAAGTAGCGAACGTCGCGCGTGCCTATTTCCGGACTTTTACTTCTCGACATCTGACACTGATCAAATATGCAGCGTGTCGTTGTGTGCGACGACGCGCGGAGCTAACCGCGGCTCTTTGACATTATTATTGAAATTTCAGTTCCAAACGAACGCAATTGTTATATTTTTGTCATCTTTACGTTCTTATTTTTGAATACAATTATTATTTGTCGAGACATCTGACATATCGATCGAAATGCGACAACATTCATTGTGCGATACGCAGAGCGGAGGCTCTTTGAAATTACCGAGATTTCATTTTCAAATAATAATAATAATTATTTTTGTTATGTTGTTGTTTGTCCTCACGTTCTTATTTTCAAACGTCTAAAAAACAAAATTAATCGAATGCCGTAGAAAGACGATTCTTGCGATAACATGAATTGCGAACGAGCGCTTGATCACAAAGAAAATATTCACACGTGAAAAATGTGCTTGGCAGATAATCACACAAAGCCAATAGATAATTTCGGGGCGAAATGTGGGCTCAAAGGATTAAACGCGCGGAGAGACAGATGTTACAGTGACCGTCCCATTGTCCGTGCAAAATTACGCGAATAATTCAGACGTATTGCCGAACGCGTAGTAAATCGATGTATTCCCAATCGGATCGTATCATTCACAGAGAGTGAGAGAGAGAGAGTGAGAGAGTATAATCGCGTCGAGTCTGCCGTATCATCGTCGGCTACTATCATTGCGCGTTCATCCTCGTGTCCCGCGCGTCAGCACGTCGAGTGATTTGAGAACAATATCAACGACGCGTCCCGGCCAATGAGAACGGGATACAGAGTATGGCGCGTACGACGATTTGCATAACTCGGTTCGTTGCGAACGTGCGGCGCATGTATATAGGTGGCTCCGACGGTTGGTGTTGCCGCGCGACGATCCCATCATGTATATATAGCATCATCATGCAATTCTCTTTTCTGGAAAACGATTTGTAGCGGGAAATGTGGTGTACGTAGCGTGATTTTGAAGAGCCGAAAATGAAAGTAAAATAAAAAAGTTTACACGCACAAAAGATACACCGCATATATAGTTTACATCGGATTTTTTAAAATGATTTATTTAATTCAAACGCGCACATTTCAAGACCAACGTGGGAGATATGGAATATGTTTTTAATTTAACACGATTTTTAATTTTAATTTGACACAATTTGTTTATCGCGCGGTTTTCTTTTTATTTTTTTTTTTTTGTTTTGCGAGTTCTGAAACTTAATTATTTATTTTGTTGCACACCCTCTCAATTAACGTAATTACTTAATTAATTGGCAACTGAAGAGAAGATTTAAATAAGAGCTCGAAACGTTTCGCTGTAACGTGCGACGTCTTGTGTGATCTTGTAAACATATTAAATCACCTCGTTTTGCTCGAAACTGACTTTTATTATATTTATAATAAAAGTTTTTTAAAATATGTATATAATTATATACATATTTATTTATATGTATATAATTAACATATTTAACAAACATATTAAATATGTATATGACATATTAATATGTATATAATTCAAGCGTATTTTCAAAGCGTATTTTATTTAAATACATGAAATAGAATATTTATGTGTGTATGACAATAATATATCTTATTATTTATATGTTAAGCATGTTCAATAGAGTGACCGGATAACGTTATTAAAGAAAGCGAGCCGATGCCGCTTGATTCATATTTCGTGACACAAAAGTGCATTATAACCGAGAGGGAGAGAGAGAGAGAGAGAAGATCAAACTTTTCTCATCAAGCACGCGCGACGGCGGATACTTCCGACACAACAAGTTCCCTTCGACCACTCGGTTGATGAAGTACGATGAAGTTTGTTCGTACTTAGCGGGACAATTTCATTGACTGTATCTTCACTTTGACTTTTTCAATCCTCTTTCCCGAATTTTCTCACCCCTCGGATTTAAACCCCTCCCGTCAGCTGCAATTTCACCGATTTTCCCATACGCTAGTCTTTTCATTATAGACTCTATTTGCTAAGAACTTTTAATAGAACGAATAAAAAAACAAGATATCGAGCGATATTAAAATATGTATTTTTTTTTTTTTAATGCGTTTAACAATGATTTCGCGCAATAATCGTACAAGAAAATTAGATGATAGAAAAAATTATTTTGGAACGAGCAAATAACGCATTTGCAACAACGGAACGAAAGACAGATGATTAAAAGATATTATAAATCCAACAAGACGTTGCGCGCGTTTAACCATCCCATGATCTCTTGATATGGATGCTGCAAAATGTCAGAATATTTTCAAACTATTGTATTTACAATACGTCAATTAAGTAGTTTGAGGTAGCAAGTTGAGGTTGATAGCAAACGCGGTTCTTATTGGCGAGAGATCGCTGGGTCGTTTATATTTTTCGAGAGTATCTCTTCGCTGTTTCCTTTTATCCGAGCACAATTCCGTGAGCAACAGAAGCTGCTGGCACGATAACTGATCCCGCGGGTCCAGCCACAATGCTCGAAGCTGCAACGCACATAATTTTTATTTAAATATCCTATCAGAATAACCAAGACTTTGCATACTGTATTTCAAAGAAAGTTGCTTCGTGTTGCTAAAAAAAAAAAAACTACTTACCTACGCCGGGAGCCACGACTGCAGCTGGCGCAGCAGCGGGTCCGACCACAGCTGCGGAACCGGGAGAGGGTCCAACCACCGCCACCGAACCTCCAGAGGGCCCGACTACAGTCGCGGAACCTGCCGAAGGCCCAACCACAGCTGCAGAGCCTGCAGCGGGTCCGACTACCGCTGCCGAACTCGCGACCGGTCCAACCACGGCCGCGGAACCCGCAGCGGGACCGATCACAGCTACAGAAGGCGAAACTGGTGCGACCACAGCAGGTACAGCAACAGGTGCAACGAGGCTATTTCCAACGACCACCGCGCCATTGGGTACGACAGAACGACGTTGACGTTCGGGAACGGCCGAAACGGCAAACACCACGATGGCGATGAAAATCTGCGTTCAAAAAAAAAAAAAGTTCACACGTTAAGTGAAAAATTGTATCTACTGTTGTTGTTTTATATACTCGAATAGAACAGAATAGAATAAATTTAGTGTGATTCTTCTTTCGATTACAAATTTCAAACTTACAATTAATCTTAACTAATTTATCCCTGAAAAAATAATATCGGAATCGAAAAGGCGAATGAGAGCCAGTACACAAAATCTCAGTGTATTTGATCTTGAACTTTTTTTTACTGAAATAATCAATTATCAAACGTTTCGATTCGTCGTTGAAATCTTATTCGGTGATAAACAAATACAGAACAAATGAAAAAAAAACTTAATGACCGCGATAAACGTGAAGTGAAATTAGTCGTCATGTGTCGAGAATTGTAAAAACACGACCAACGGCTAAAGCACTTCGCAGCACAAGAAATAGGAAAAACGACGTTTCCCCGTGACGTTCCAATATTAATTTCCTCCTATATCTCACACATTGTATTTCTCCTTGAGAAACCTATCTATCTTCCCAACACACTCCATCAACTTTAGATATTGTTCTCTCCTTAGATATTGTTTTACTATTTTTAATAATTTATTGTATCTTGCAATATTGGCACGCGTAACGGTTTTTCTAGAGCGATCAATATATAGAACAAACACTCACCAGACACTTCATGATTGTCGACTCGGAAGAACTCGGGCTTCACTGATATCCAATCTTCGCGAAACTCGGTCTTTTATACCGATTCTGATGGTAATGAAAAGTTAACGGTACAGTTGTCAACCCTACGGAAAATTGCCGGGAATACACACACACACACACACACATACGGTGAAAACCGGTTGCGAATGTCATAAAAATCCAACGTCTGTCGTTGCTAACTAAGAATCGTCGCTCAGAAGTAGATCGAGAAAAAATACAATCGTCAACGCACGTGAGAAAATATTATTGCGAACACACGTGACGTCGATGAGTTTCGTTGAAACATTTCGTTCAAGAAAGACGGTGACGATCTTTAAGCGTGCGCTTTATCGTTTTTTTTTTTTTTTTTTTTTGTAACGTTTGATATTAAAAACGGACACAGCAAGTCAGCAGTGCAAAGATTCCGTCCGGCGTGTTACACATCTGTCGCTATAAAGTGAATTTCGCGCGAAAATTCATCTGGCATATGGTTCTCCCGTTCGTCGTTTCTACGATGGGATCCCGTTCAATGTGCTTTGTGTGCAGCAGCGATAACACACCGTCTCCGTTTTCCCGCACCGTATCGCGCGACGGAATTATGACACCGTTCAATAAGCAGCGCGCCAATCGCAGCGACAGTTGCATCAGCTGTTGTTGTCACTGACGTACACTTCGCTAATGTTTCGATCGCGCATCGTCTCCGTCATAGTTTATCATCGGCGATTGATAAGTGTCCGAAGCGACGTACAGACAAGCGAGAGTCTGACGTCGTAGTTGCTGACGAGTTTCAATCTTCGAAAGAACAAATGTCAAACACGCTGACAACTCGCACGTTGTTTGCACGACGGAAAGTTTGTCGCTCGCGAGAGAGCAATCCTCTCAATATATTCGCGTTTATTGTCTTTAAGAGGACACGCGGTTAATTAACGGGTTGCGTTTGAAGCAATTTCCTACAATTATCACCGAGGGCTATCCCCGGGGTGTTTTCCTCAAAGAGAGACCTCGGCACCAATGTTGACACAATGGCGGTCGCAAAATAGAGACCGTTTGACCGGCCGTATCGATTCCGATTAGCCGCTCTGAGAAGGTATTATACGCACCTGAACAATGAGCCTCGGTAGTTTGTTCGCTAATATTGCTTCTTGCGTAATACACAAGTTGTTGTAACAGTTAATAATCCTTTCTTTAATCACGCGATAAAAGAAAATCAAGCTGCGAGAAGATCGCGCAAAAATGTAACTCACCAGTTGCTTAAATCAATTACCGGTATCTTTTCTGACAAATTTCAGACCTCATTTACGAATCACGCGATACGACGATTAATCATCCGAGATGAATCTCCATTATTTACGTAAAACAATATTAATCTTTTTTTATGTAAAATTTTTATACAAGATTCGGAGGAAAATATAGGAAGTGCGTTATTGCGCGCGGGAGTCACAATTGTTTTGCAAATAAATAATCGATCTGTGCACAAATTCTGTTCTCTAGAAAGTGCTATGCGTTTATTATTATTTTATATAACATTATACATATAGATATATATATATATATATTTATATGTGCGGAACTCTGTTATATATATGTACACGTAGAACATATAAATGTATGTGATGATACGTCAATAACGAGGATCGTGATGATGCGATGGTCGAGATGCCGAGGAGAGATCAGTCGCGGGAGTCCAATCAGACGCGTTGACAATTGTGTAGCGAATTAATAATGTCCGGCGTATCCGCGAACAATACCGCCTAATCCGGCGTGTCCGGCGGAGATGCTACCGGATGGACCGGCGATTAGAGCTGGGGCTGCAATAGGTCCGGCGAGGGCTGCTGGGCCTACGGCAGGACCGGCCAGCACCGCTCCTGAAAACAATGATAATTAATTATTTTTAAGCACAAACGCGTAAGAGATTATGCTTGTTTGAAGATAAAATGTTCACATAAAATTATATCGCGACGACAATAATAACAACAAAAGTTAAATAAACCAGTTTTCTTGTAGGAAACAAAACAATGAAGATGTTGAAACTTGCTAATTATCGCAGTTAACGAGCCAACAAGCTGTGTTGAAAAAATGGCTAACAAAAGCTGCGACAACATAAACCGAAGTACATGAGTTTTATCTTAATTAGTTCAATTAAAATCACGATACTCTCTCGCGTAACGATATTGCCGTTTGTTCGTCGACATACTGATGTCAGAGTCGTAAAACTCGAGCTAATTAAAATTCTCACATTTCTCGAAACAGAGAAATGAGACAGATGTGTCTGTCTGTCACGTTGCCTGTCGCAGTTGATATCAGTTTTACTTCCTAATTAACTTACCGTAAGCTGGCAAACCAAGAGCCGGCGCGGCGAGGCCGTAAGCCGGTCCGAGCAGTGCCGCGTGTCCAGCAACGCTACCGGAGACCAATGACGGTCCGGCGACCGAACCGGTGACAACCGCGCCGCCGTCGACAGCTCCGGATATGCGCGCGGGTCCAACTACCGGTCCGGCGAGTGCGGAGGGTCCGTTGATCGGTCCGGCGAGGGCCGCGGGTCCCAAAATCGGACCGGCCAGCGCGGCACCAGGTGCCGCCAGGTAGCCCGATGGCGCCGCGGTCGCCACAGACAATACCGCAATGAGGAGAATCGCGACGGGGTGCATGATGAAAGGTGGACGATCGATTGCTCGACGACAGGGAGAATTTGTCTCGATGGGTAAGGTGGATGTGGCTGCCATCGACCGGCGTCCAGCTTGCTTTTATAGTAACATTGCCCAACATTCAACTGCTCCCGCCAACCCCAAAAGGGCGGGGCACCAGGACACGCCGAACATTCTCCGCGAGCTGCGACGACGTCTCTCGTCCGACTTATCAGCGTGTTCAAGTCAAGTCGCTTGTGTGTGTGTGTGTGTGTTAGTGAGTTTAGTGACGCTTGATTGTAACTTAACGCCTTTTTACAACGGCCACACACGTTCCTTGTCATGTAGTCGCCCCCCCGAGGGTCACGCTGCTCCATTTTAACGCATCCGTCTATGGTGTTGCGCCGCCGGTTGCGTTCGTTCGCGAGATCAATAACACCAGCGAGCAACAATAGACCGGAGAGAGATCAATGTTTCGATATAATATTTATCTTCAGCTTCATTTAAATGCAATCGAAATCATGATTGACGTGGTTAAGTCGCCACGAGTCGCGCGTGTTCCCGATGTTCTTGACATTAATTTCGCAACGTTGCGTCGTTCGACATTTTTTCTGATTTTCCTGTTAAAAAATACGAAAAAAAAGAAAATTGCGAAAAAATACTTTTCTCACAATTTTTCACAAATACGCAGAGACGCGAGCGTTCGTTACGAAATGCATTTTTTTTTTTTTTTCTTAGCGCGGATCTTTCTTCGGCGCGTCATCATCGCGCGTTTCGTAATATTCTCTCGTTATTGTAAAACATGAAGGATAAGATCACGGCTACTCATCTCGCGCGCACATTCAACGACCTTGGGAATAAAAATGATTCAACGTACCGCGTCTTCTTCCCGCTTTCTCTCTTTCGTAGGTAGGTAGGTAGCGCGCAACGTGTTCCCGTCGCCATTAGAACGATTGCATTGCTTCGCATTGTGCATTCGTCTAGGCGAGGCCTGCATTGCCTACGCGTCATCCGGACTTTGCAGATTGTCACCAGGAATGAGGGTCCCTATTGTTGTCGCGCGGATATACGGGTGCGCGCGCGCGTTTGTATGTGTGTGTGTGTGTGTGTGTGTATACGCGAGCGACAGTATCACCCGAGTTCTCGCAACGGATCGCGGACTCCGTGCCCAGGAATCGTTTGCGGTGCCCATTATCGGGCGTCATGCTCAGCTTCGATCGTAAAGGTGATTGTTGATTGAGAGCGCTGGGCGGAAAACTTTTTCGTCGCTTTTTCCAACGACACATTCCCACACCCCACATTCGACGAATTCTAAAGAAAATTGCATCCTCGATATAACGTGCGAAAAAAAAAACAACAAGTGCATCAACAACTGGAACATTTCTTTCTCCTCTGTCGTATATATTTTCCACAAACGGGAACGTGCATCGCGCGCGATTCTCTGTTGTCGATTGTGGATCAGCGATTCTCAAACTTTCCCGGTTATGCGAAGTTCTTTCCGCATAAGAAATCTCCGATGGTGGAACTGCGCGCGATGATTTTTTTTTTTCCCCCCGACAAGCAATTAATAGATTCGATTCAATTACAAACGACAATGCGTCTCTGCAGAGAGATATGTTAATTTTTTGATTTTTTTACCGTGTGCGCGCGTATAAAGATATTGGTTTTGGTGTGCGCGTGAAAACATCTTCGTTATATCGAATTTACAAATCGCACTTTGTAATTCAATAATACTCGAGCGCCACATAATCGGCGTGATCATTACTTTTGTATAATACGCGAAATTGTTCGTATGACGATCATTAACACAACAACATTATCGTCGCCCGCAGCGACGCATGCTATTGATACACGTCTCCATTTCCGTTATCAAAGCACATCCCGACTTGATTTTTGGCTCGCGCGCGCGCGCGCACACACGCACACACACACGCACGCACACACATATTTGCGCGCGCATTGTAAACTAGCGTTTACAATTACAAAGCTTGAAACCTGACATAAAACGGATTATCAAAGTTGCTTACGAGTGCGGCGCATCGCGCGCGCGCGCATTAATCCATTACTAGTCACGGCCGATGGTTTCCGCCGTGTCGGCTACAATGTTACACATTTTTCGTCAAAGAGTGATCGCTGTAAATTTAGCTTTGTACATCATCAATCACCGGCGCGCTGTCAAGTGAGTTCTGCTTCAAGTATTGCGGAATGCTATAACGTTTTTCGTTGCAAAAATGTTGTACAACGAAGGGATTCTGACTCAACGTGTGTGTAGATTGATCGATCGCTCGATCGAATTATTCGTCTGTCATCCGCGATATAAACCCTCGTTTTTATTAATCCCGCGCGTCATTCTTTTCTCGAGAAAATAGCCTCCCTTTCCTCCCCCCTTCCCCCCTCGATGATCCGATCGCAGACTTTCTCCTCGTTATTTTTACGCGATATATTAGCGACACACGTTGCATACAACCGACAATTTTACTCTTTTTTTTTTTTTTTTATCGATTCATCTGCACCTTCGCCTTTTTTTCCCTCTTCGCGTGACATTAAATACCCGCTTAGTTTATTACGCTGATTTACAGCGCCATTCGCAAAGATCCCCCCCTTTCCGTCGCTTTATGTACGGGCACGCGCGTATTGTCACGTAACACAATTGCCATATCGAATCGCCAATAAAATAACAACGCGTCGCGAAGGTGATAAAATCGAACTCCTATATCGGATCGTTCACCCTCCCTCCCTCCTCCTCTCGCACTCGCGCCTGGGCGCGGTTGGTGTGTTTTCCAATTCCCTCCCCGTTCCCTGCGTTGTCGCGTGTGTGTCTTCGATTACGATTGATTGAGCATTTTTGTTCTTATTTTTTTTTTTTTTTTTTCAATCTTGTCACACGGGTTCAGCGAGGTGCCTGCCCCGCCCTGCCGATCCCGACGCAAGTTCGCCATCCCACGTGTGTCCGCTACGCGTATCGCGACTATAAAAGCTCACTTAGCATCAGCTTGCACGGCAATGTTTCGCCGCGATGGCTGACGGAAACTCGCCGCTCCGAATCGAAGCGACCTCCTCCGTCGTCGACGGTTAGGCGGATTCTGTAAAGGAGGGAGAGAGAGAGAGAGAGAGAGAGAGAGAATTCGATGAATTCACGGGATCGATCCAGATCCTCTCTTTGCGCTTCGATGGCTCAAACGCGGGTCTCTCGAGATCCCTCGCCGAGAAGACTTTCCACAATAGTCCCGTCGTTGAAGTGTTCACAATTCAGGTAAGTCGTATTTACATGAAGAATACAAACTGCTCAAGTAGTTTAGCGCGCCGATAGTACGCAAGTTTACGAAGAGAGATAGTCCGGTGTGAACGCATATCCGCGCGCGGTTTAAAGCGCTTCCGCGTCTCTCCATAAAATCTCGCCCTGGAAAAATATCTCTGATTCGGTTTTGTTTTGCCGCGGATCAAAACGCGCGCATATGCGAGTGAGAACAAGATTCAAATAACGAGGAAAAGACGAGGAGAGGAAGGGGAGAAGAAAATTGATTTTATAAACTTTAACAAACTTACTCGGATAAAAAAAAAAAAAAAAAAAAAATTGCAATTTAATTTCAAAAAGTTTGACAACGAAGCGGATTGAATGTTAATAATTAGTAAAGGGTACTTGAAAGTAGCAATACCCATTATCGGAAAACGCGCGCCACAGCGGCGTGAAACACAATTTGGTTTCAGAAAATCTTGTTACTTGGTTTAATTTGCGTTTAACTGAAAGAAGTCTACTTTGTCACAACGACGCTTTATTACAATCGCGCGCGCGATTGCGACTCTTTGCGCGAACGGACAAAACGTGCGACAAAATAGCGCGCGCAATCGTTAACGAGACGACTTTTTGTTACATGAATGAGTTCATTTGAAATTATTTGTATGTTTTATCAATCGCAAATTAAAAAAAATCGATTTTCACAGCAATTGTAACAACTTAGCGCGGTAATACACAAAATTTGACTTCACTTGAAAAAGAAATAACAAATTTGTTTTAATTTCCGTAGGCATTCTCGAAAAGGAAGCGTTTCCGTCGTTCGCGGATCTGCGTTCTCTCATGGCCGTTGAAGGATCTGTCGATCGACCTTGCGCGATCTCCAAGATGGGCTCTTCGGCAAAATTGTTTTTTTTCTGTTTTTTTTTTTTTTTTGCACACCTCACATCGGTCCCCCATTTGATCGGCCACGCCTTTGCGCCGGTTTTCGCGTAGTCGTCGGAATACGCGCGGAAGAATGGCAGCGGAGAAGAAGGAGAATGAGTTCGCCGGGAGAAAACAATCCGGCTTTCTTGCTTTACGTCTCCCCGCAGATCGATCTCTTTAGGAATGCCACCGGCTGTCCGGCAACCGGACGACGATCGGTCTCGGTCGTAAGTCTCTCTGACCCCGCGACAAGACTTCGTGATTTATGACGGCGCGAAGACGAATTCGCACACACGGAGAGACGCAAGAGGGAGAGGAGAACTCTCTCTCCTCGTCGTTTTCAGACTCTTATAAATACATCTCACGCAGAAATCCCGGATACACAATGATGTCGAAGCCGTATAGTCGACGACGCGCACGACACGGCCCATTCAGCTTACGGCGCAAATTGCGACGTGAACTAGTTCGCTTATTCGATAATTTTTCAAAACTCGACGCGCGTAACAACTCTTCGGATTTGATTTTTTTTAATAGCAAATAATGCGCTTCAGTTTGCGTAAGCGAAACAGTATTTTTTTAAATCAATTTTTTATTAAAGTTTTTGAAATGGATTTTTCTTCGCATAACATCGTAATGAAATGTAATAAAAATATTGTGTTGTAAAACAATGCATTTTATATTTGTTTCGTTATAATGCATGTGTATATTTGGATCTGATAACAATGTTTCGCAGCGAAAATGTAATCGTCGAGATATTTTTCAAATATTGATATAATTTTTTTTATGATATATTCTCTCTGTCTCTCCGAGAGAATTTTTTAACAAAATAATATAACGCAAAAGAGCTTATTCTCTCGGAAGTACTTAACTTCTCATCGTGGAAAATTTTCTCGATATTGTTTGTCGTACGCTAAGTACACTGTATTTTTAATTTTTGCAAGGCAAATCCTTCTACGTTATAAAACCAAGTTCTCGAGTTCTTTTTTTTTTTTTTTTACATCAAATCTACCTCATTAATTGTTACGTAGACGTAATCAACTATTGTATCTCTCTCCGTCTTTTAAATGTGTATATTGTTAATATATGTGCATTTCTGACTTTTTTAAATAATAAGGCTTAGAATAGTTAAGTAATATGTAGATTAAAACATACGAAAATTATAAATTATAGAATTTAAATTATGAAAATTATAATTATAACATTTTATTGGTTTATCCTTAATGTTAAATTACACCGTCAAAAAGATAAATATATAAGTATATGAAAGATATATATTTTATAAACTTCTAGTTAAATAATAAAAAAAACGAATTTAAGTAGAAAAACGAATTCTGTTGTTGCTAAGTTTGAAAAACCTCTTCTGCACGAACCCCTTCAAATTTATCGCGTCTTCTCTCGCGCGCATTATACCAGACGTCTGAGATTGGCCCAATAGTCCTGAGTTTGTACGAGAATTTTAAACGAGCGATTATAAAAAAAGTTGAAAAAAGATAAATTATTAATTTGTAGAAGCAAACAAATCCACGATTTGTGAATCGCAAAGCTTTCTCAACGTTGAAATTAATTTTTTCATGAATCTTCCTGAATTATCTCTTCCGAAATACAATCTACTGTCGCACCTAAATTACAAAAGACGCAGAATTATGCGATTTGCACTTCGAAATAATTTTCACACACGCGAATTTTGAAATGTCGTTTCAAAATAATCCCTCGAATGTGAGATTGCGCGCGCTCGCTGTATATAATATCGTCGAACGAATTTGAGAAGCTCAAATGCAAATTGAAACACTATCTTCCCACGGTTTCCGCGCGTCAACTTACCCTCTGCGAGATACGCGCCCGTTACGAAAGCTCCGCTAATTCGCGATCGATTATCGCCCGCCGTCGTCGAACGGCGCAGCAATTAGCGTTTGTGCTTCGAAGCACGCGTCTCCGTATTGAGAAAATAATGTCGTCTACTCATGTCATCTCAGTCATTTCTCTCTCTCTTCCTCGACGCATCTTTCACGGTCTGTTTCACGACTCGTTTCTTACCCGCGTCTCGCTCGCTCCCGCGCACCACGCGGCCTATTACAAAGTGGGGTGACCTTTCGGAATTTGTGGAAGGTTCGGTGCATTCTCACAATGCAGCCACCGCTGTTCTGCCGCCGCGGTGATGAAACATCGGCGGGATTACGTCGCCGCCGCTATCTCGACCGAGATGCGGGCTCTCGGGCCACGATTTTCCCATAAGGCTAAGGCCGCGCGCTTTAAACGTCACTCGATATTTCTCTTCACGGCGCGTGATGCTCTTCCCTCGTGCGAATAAAATGCACGGTCGACTGTATCATTTCGCCGATAGCAATTTGTTTGCGGAAAAAAGATGGGAGAAGCACACAAAGGAAGAAGAGACACACACACGCGTAAAATCCGAGATTAAACGTCATCCGCGCGCGCATGACCGCGTGTAACGGTGATTGTGAATCGCGAGATATAAATTGCACATACGCGTATAATAGATATCGTAAATCGCGTTTTATACTCGGCTTTGCGCAAATCCCATATAAATTGTCCGCTAGATGCGCCGATGCTCGAATTTATGTCGGATATCTCCTTATGTCGGGATGTACGAGGTTTTTTTTTTTTTTTTGCTCGTATCTCGTTATCGAGCATCGCCTGTACGCGAAAAATTCTTTAAAGAAATAGATCGCGTCGCATTTTTAAGTACCACGTCGCAAACAAGGAGAAGGAATATCGCGCATCCGTTGGATACGCGAGACCACGATGTTGCAACACGTTCTGACTCGTTGCTGCAACAAACACTGACGTATATATCGCCAATTAATTGAAACTGACGCGTTAAGCAGCTAATTTCAACAAACTAACATCGTCAAGTATGTTGGCGAAATATTTCAGTGCTTACATCGCCGTACGACAATTCGCTCCATCCTCACTGACCATGACTTTTCGCGTACGGTTTACGGAGCGGCGGACCATGTCCGCGGCGAGTCACGCTCGTGACGACCTTACCCTTTACACAATACGATCATTGCACCAAGGCGCGCGTTTGCGGGATCCGGGCCGGTTACGGCCAGCTCCTTGCGTTTAGCGCGGCTTTAATGGACATGCACCAAGCGCGCGACCGCCACAAAGTGATCTATTATTGAGCAACGCGGCCACCGACAACGATTGACGTGATCAATTTGGTATCGCGATAGACACTCCGCTCCGTTCATTTTAGCTCGTAATAAAAACCCGAATAATCGTTTCACAACGACGCGCCCGCGTTTCAATCAATATTTCACGCCACGAAGTCGAAGCGGCGAAGCACAGTTGTGTGACACATTCGAGAGACAGAAAAAACAAATCGCAAATAAAGAATTCCAGAGTGAATGATAATTCGTGTGGACTGAAAGTACGAATTAAAGCGAAATAAAAAAAATAATCGCAACAAGAAAAAAGCAAAAGTGGGATCTTTGCAGATTTCAGGTGAGTTTTGTGCAAATTAAGTTGAATGTGTTTATTGTTAAGATTAGAATATATAGAACGTGAGATCGGATCGGAGTGCAATACAAACAATATAAACGTTTGGCGAGAGTTGAAGTTTATGTAAACTACGAGTGTGTTTATTGAAATTAGAGTATATTATAATAATGTGTGAAATTAGATCACAAAGTGCAATAAAATACAATAATACAATGGTGTGGCGAGAATTGAAGTTCATGTACGTAAGATCCTATTGATAGATTCGGAATATTTTTTTTTTATATATAAAATAACGTTTTAAACATCATTATAAATACATGTTTCGTGCGCGAAATTCAGCTCGCAAGGCACTACGTAATTTGAGCGGCAAACGGTTGCTCATGTACAGCAAACTGAGTTATTCAAAATCTGGCGCTTCGCCTTCGAATGTGTGTGTGTGTGTGTACGTTCGTATCGCGTTACCCTCATAACAATCGTTGTTTTCGTCATGAATAATTTTACCTATAACAGCCGAGTTAATGTTACTTGATTAGTCGCGCGTAGCCACAATTCGCGTGAGATAATTGGTTCTCTCGAAATTAACTCCCTTTTGCAACGGGATCTCTGCGCGTCGGCAAACTTTCGAGAGAACGAACTGTGAAGTCCAGGATGAGAGTGGGGAATTGTACAGCTTCTGTGTATTCCAATATTAGTTGAAAAAAAAAAAAACAAATTTATAAATATTATAGATTTAAAAAATTATTACACACAAGATACACGTGCAAATTTTTTTTTTTTTTACAAGCGAGAAGTAATCGTCGAAGCTAATGCGATGAAGCAAACAAAACGTTACGTTTCTATTTTGTACATCGTCCTCCGCTGTTTCGAAAAAAATCGAATTTTTTTCTATTCACGTACAGAAGACGCTTATCTATGCGCGCACCGCGAATCGAGAGTGCGAAGCGCGACGAGCGATCGTCGTGTTTTACATAGCAACTTTTTATATATATGTATTTTAATATCTCTATAATACTTTTTTTTTTTTTTTAACTTCTCTGTTAAAACTGCTGAAAGGGATAATATTCCACTTTTTGTTCTCAAACGGAGAAGTGAGATTTTCCCTTTTGTGTTTCGCAGACGATTGTGCGCGCGCGTTTACCAATGGCCGTGGCCGTGGCCGAGTCCGGCGTGGACGGCGGCGCCGTAACCGCTTCCGTGAGCCGTGATCTTTCCGGAAGGACCCGCAATCACCACCGAACCGGCGTGCGGTCCAGAAACAGCCGCGCTTCCGGAATGAGGTCCAGCGAGAACCGCGCCGTGGCTGGCCGGTCCTGCTATAACTACTCCATGCCCGCCGTGACCGCCGGCGTATCCTGCGTAACCGCCGTAAGCAGGACCAGCTGCGTATCCGTAACCACCGCCTGCGCCAATGAAACACAAAATGTCGAGCAAACGAGAAAGATTTTTGGTGAGTTTGTGTTAATGATTCGAAACGTTCTCTTTGAACGGACCGTGTAAGAGACAATTTTTCCAAACATATGAAAATAAATATAATGTTAAAAATATAGAAATATGTTTTTAAAAATACATGTAACAAAAAAATTACTCCTATAACAATAAATTACTTTTACATCAAACAACAATAACAGTGAAATATGTAGCTCCCGTATTTTTTTTTTTTTTTTAATTTATTTAAACTTCAGAGAAAAATGTTATTTTAAACAAAAGGATATACAAATGATTAAAATTATCTACTGTGTATTTTTAAAATCTTTTTTATAAAGAAATAGTTTACTTTCAAAATAGAAGATTCTCAAACTCAATTTTCTTATCACTCACCACCATAAGCGCCTCCGTAGGCACCTCCGTAGGCACCGTCAGCACCGTAGGCGCCGTCGTAAGGGCCGCCGCCGTAGCCCTCCACGTGGGCCGGGCCAGCGACCGACGCGGTCACGACAGCCGGGCCGGCAACGGCGCCCGAAACGTGAGCTGGACCAGCCACTGATCCGGCCAATCGAGCGGGACCTATCGATGGTCCGGAAACGGCGGTGGCGCCAACATGTGGTCCGGCGACGCTCGTCGCTCCGAGCAACGGTCCGGCAACCGATACTCCATGCGCACCGTAAGCTCCTATACCTCCGTAACCTCCGTAAGCACCGTGGCCTCCGTAAGCACCGTGGCCTCCGTAAGCACCGTGGCCACCGTAAGCTCCGTGACCCCCGTAATATCCGTGACCGGCCAAAACAGCATCTCGTTTCTCACGAGGCGCTGCGGCAACAACGGCGCACAGGGCGAACGAGATAAACTAGAGACGAAAGATCTCAGGTGAGTCCAAGCAACGGGCTTAGATATTTTATTCTAATACGAGAGTCGGGTGTTTCCTACGTAAAAAAAAACAAAAAAACAAAAAAACACTAGAAATTTGATTTAGAAACAAAAAACCGGTTTTTTCAAACTTTCGTTTTGAAAGTGCGATATAGCGCGCGTGTGTTTTTTTCCCAGAAGCAAAGAAGCGATTGAAAACTTTTTCTCGCAATAAAATAACTCGGTTAGGTACGCTACTCGCTTAATTATTCCGTCTGAGGACGAGCGCGGAATCACAAATGTGCGTGCTCGTAAACGCGTTTCGACACTTCACTTCGCCGTCTAGCTGAGAGAACAGAAACGAGATCCAATCGCGAACACGTCGTCGAACCGATTGTCCGGATAACAAAAGAATAAAAGAGAGGCAGGAGCGCGCACTTCCGTCGAGAGACGAATACTTACGAGGGTTTTCATCGTGCCGACCGGCGATTGCTCGAATGTGCCTACGGTCGACTTCGGCGGACTTTATATACGCCTCCTAGGAACTCCGACCGCGCCCCCGTTGATCCCTTCAAATCATATCCGTTGACGATGTCGGATCTCTCTAAGTCCATTGTGTAAGAAGGTTACACCGACACACCCGCCCTCCTTTGGACACGAACCCCCTTTTGACCTTCACTAACCGCGACGAGGAACATTTTCAGACCAACAGTTACTTCTTTGTCTGGCAAACGGTGTTTCGCATTTCGCGCAGAGCGCAAAGTCGCGAGCGCGTAACACGGGATGCAAAAATTTAATATCACGACGAGCGCGCTCGTACGTTTATTGTGTAATTCCGGTCGTTCGTCGCGCATAAGCGCGATTGTTACGTGAATGATCTGTTCTCCATCCTTTCAAACCTACTCGTTCGCGAAGGAATCTTGGGCATTGTGTAAGATCGGCGTTTGACACACCCAATCGTCGGCGTCGACTTGCTCGTCGCGAACGACTTCCACGGACGAAACCCATCCTGGGAAAAAGTTAAAATGAGTTTACCCGATTCCCGAGTTTTTATATATATATATATATATATAAAAGATAATATACGTTATATTTTCGCGTCCCCGAAGTTCGCGCTGTCCTGTTCGCCGATTCCCATTTCTGCGCGGTAGGGTAAATAAAGGCGGAAGTTGTTTAGCATTTCGAAAGCCATCAGATATCGTCCATTATTTTCGGACAAACAAATTGCTTGAAACTTTGCATCGCTCGCACCCCCCCCCCTCCTACCCGCACGTGGAAAAGTTATTTTTTAAAAAAGTCGAACTTGTTTATTTCAATTCAAAATAAATTACCACGAGCGTCGTTGTATCTCATTTGTTTATACACATTTCCATTTAACTTCCAAATATAATAAACAATTGAAAATCTAAAGTAATATATAACATTTTAAACATTTTGTGTTTAGTTTTACAATGTTTTATTATAAACTATATACGCTCGCGTTATAAATTAAAATATATATAGATAATAATAATCATCATATTGTTTCGTTCAAAGTAAATTATATATTGACAATATAATTATTGTGCGCGCGCACATTAATTTACTCTCGTTCTAACGTGACATTCGGGCCGTTGCGTAATCGCGCTCAACAGAGAACAAAGATACAGATCTTACGTCATCTCCCGCGGCGAAACTGATCTCAATTAGACAAAATTAGTAATTTTCATCAGAGAGTAATAAAACCCTTTGAAGAGAACCCGCTACCTGGGATTTTAAATCTCTCAATTGCGTGACCGCGTGGCACAGAATAGGTCAATCGGCTCGGTTGAGTCATTCGGGAGAAGGGCAATCGAGTCTTTTAACCCGAAAGATTGCGCATTGTGGACGTGCAAGTCCACGATCCTCGTTACGTTTCTCTCATGACGAATTTAAAATAAACACAGAAGCGCGCAGATAACATATTACTCCGAATGTTGTTATCATAAATACAGCAGAAATAGGAGAGAGAGTGAGAGAAAGACGTACACATGTTAGACGCGTACGTATATATTCCGTGCTGTACGAGATACAGAGAGAGAGAGAGAGAATTGATGTCATACATATGTAATTATCTCGCAGTACCAAGTAGATTCGATTATACGAGCTAATTTCTAGACGACGTTCGTGTGACAACGCGCGCGAATTCAGAGATCGCACAGAGGCGTCACGTATATATTGTTTTCGGTGTGTATCAGCGGGACGCGTTCTCAACAAAGTTCAACACAATTTTATATGTGACGTTAGAATTCGGGTTTCACTTGCGCGTGAAACAATGAACAAAGTTTCATCGTTAAATTCAGGCGAACAGGCGGGAGTGGGAGATTAATCAAGTTTTCGCGAAGTCACACAATGTGTCAAACGAAATTGTTAAACGTAATCTCGGGGATTGTGTCTCTTCCAACCTTCCAAGATTAATTGCAAGCGACATTTCGCATTATACGCCGCGCGTATTACTTGCGCCAATTATTGCGATATATAATTATATTCTGTGTAAGAGTATTTGAAATTACAATAAAATTTTGAGGAGAGACGACGCGCGACAAGAGCGCGCCGGTTCGGTTAAATATGACGAAGTTCTAGGTTGCAATTTATGCGACGCGCACACAAGGTGAATCGACGCGAAAGCGTCGAGAGGAGCGCGCGCGACGGCGGCGGCGGCGGCTGGGAAAGAGCCGCGCGCGCACATTCTCGGGGAATTAATGTGCTTTTCAATGCGATATATAACCGATGAAGCCTTTAGCCGACATCGCGCGCGCACTCGACCTTTAACGGGTGCGATGGAAGACGTGCGCGCGCGCGATCCCGAACGCTCCAATTCCACGTGAATACCACGTTTCTGGGGTAAATGGGATAGGTAACAATCACGATACACACCGTGAGAGCTTCTGCATTCTCGAGTGTTTTTTTGCCGACTGAAGTTTATATGTTTTGAATACACAAACTACAAAATTGAAATATAAACCAAATTCTAAATATAAAAATATTTTGTTTTGTATATATATTATTCTATACTTTGTTTTTAGGTTTTTACTATTTTGGTTTTGTATATTTTATATATTTTTAATATAAAACTAAAAAACATAAAACATAAAAACTAAATTCTAAATTTAAAAACTATGTCTTTTGTTTTTGTTACATGTTACGCAATATTGGGATCAACGTTTGCGTAACTTTGTCTAAGCTTCTCGAAAGATCCAACATAAAAAAAATTTAAAATTATAGATAGATATATCTTTTTTCTAAACTTCGTTTCTTTTTCTCTTTTTTTTTCTCTCTCTCTCTCTCTCTCTTTCTTCGCGAACGCGCGCTGAGCGAGAAGCAAATTGCATATTCACGAGAAAAATCGGAAATTCGACCTTTAAGCACGATCTTTTTTTGCTTTCGGTTGCATAGTAAAGCGTCTCGTGTCTATGAATGTTTCACACAAAGCCGTTTGCGACTTTATCTTCGTGGCATCGCGTTCTGAAAATTCGTACCTATGCGAAACGATCGAAAGAGAGGTATGCTACGAGGCACAGCCGCGCGATTGAGCGTGATCAATGCTAATGGTGAGACTGACATTTGCAGTCATTGTCTGTGGCGCAGCACGGATGCAATGCATCCGCGAAGTTTATGGGAGCATGCGGCCCTATATTTGCCGCCAGTCTGTGTCAGATCATGGAAAATGTAGAGATGTTTTCGAAATCCCGATTTCTTTCTTATTTTCGCTTACGCTAGACGAAGATAATCACGAGCGAATCGCTCGTAAATAATGACTTAATATTCAAAAACAATTCGTATACGCTCTTGAAACACAATGATGCGCGCGCTCGAACGTAAAATGTCTCTCTCGTCATTTTTCGAGAAAAATTATTATACGCATCAAAGCACTTTTGCGACTCAGCGGAATCTTTTCTGAACAACCTTGATCGCAAAAAAAAAAACGCAGCAACCTCGTGATCATTAGCAAATAAGTTCTTCTGGGAAACGCGCGCGATATATAATCGCACACCCCCGCGAGTGAAAGGACCGCGCCTCTTCGTATATCCCGACGCTTCTCTGATAGGCCGCCATCTCTACTAATTATTCCCCGGCGATCGTTACGAAAGAACGATCATACGTCTTTTTTTTTTTTTTTATGATGATGCACATAACAACTTACGACTCGTCGCAACGCTAATACAGCGCTCGTATTTTCTTCTTTATACGTTTCCACGTAAACGCGGAGGATTACAGCGTGTGTGGGTTACGATGACACATTTTATTTTACCGGACGCGACAAACAACGCGCGCGTCATTAATTTAACACATTTATGTGTGTCGATGTGTAACCTCGACCTATCAAAAAATACACATTCAAACGAACGAACGGTGGCTCAAGCCACTCGAAGCAAACCGCAAAAAAAGGGTAGATTAAAGAATCGCGATAAAAGTGGCGCGCCACTTAACATCGAGAGAACTTCGATATATTCGAGTATCGACTTTACGTGCTTTGTTGCAAAAGAGAAACGATGAAATCGTTGGGCATTCACAGTTGTTTCTTTTTCTCCCTTCAATAGAGAAAATTGAAATAAAAAAGAAGCGGGACTGAAATACCCCCGGGGAAAAAAGAAGGATACGACGCGTTTTATGTTTTCTGATACGTCACCGAATACTCGAATCGTCAAAGAGTTTCGATTTCCGGGGTTTTAATACGCGTTCGCGTCTCATTTTATTTGTGCGGTTTACTGCGGGGGTAGAAACGTAAAAGCGGTGGCTCGCTATACTCAACGTATATTCGGATAGAAGAAGATTTACATCTCTTTTATGAGAGAAAAGCTTAACGGAGAAATTGCGACAAATCCGACAAAAACATTGTTACTTCGTTTCGCCGTTTGTGCAGAGCACGACGAGATGTTTCCCAATCGCACACACTTTGGGTCGTGATACACCTGTGTATACACGTGTGTCCGCAGTAAAAACAAAAATGGTACATTTCTCTCTTACCCAAGAACAGAGTTCTTCGATTGCTCGATCAGATTTTACCCTGCAATAAAGAAATGTTCTAATGCTCGAACAGAATTATTATCTGATTTTTAATAGAAAACGTCGATAAATTATTGCTCGATTCCCTTTGTAACTTTTATAGCTAATATTGAATTAATTACTTTCTCGTTAATTACTATCGTATGTCAAAGCATAATATAACATCAAAGTTAAGTTTGTGACTAATCTAATAATTTGTGTAACATAACAAAGCGTTCGAATTACATAACTCTATAACTCTGTGATGCTGTACAAAATAACACATGAAAAAATGTTGAGAAGAACATCTAAAATATTAAAAAGTAAATTTGCAAGAAATGCGAGTACTTGTTCGTGCTTGTTTCGCTTGTCACGGAAAAAAAAAAAGATTTGCTAGAAATTAATTATTTGCCGAGCCTGTTGGCATTTTTTTTGTTATGCCAACGAAACGCTTCTTAAAACAAAAACTTCATTTTTCTTGATGACTAGCCACATATAATGGTAAAACACTTTGTTTTTCCATGTATCAATTGCGGGACGAAAATGCGAGAGAGCTCGAACAAATTATAACAAAGTGAGTTTTAAATACTGATGCTTTATTTTATATAAAGTATTGTATAAATGTATAAACGCTATAAATATGTGGTATCTATCTATGGTGGTGGTGGGGTGCTAGTCGTGATCGCAAAGAAAGGGTATGACGAGGGCGGGCGGGGTCGGGGGCCGGCGGCGGCGCGCCATCTATTTACATTCATTCATTCACGAGAAAGGCTGACCTACCATAATCTACCGGTCTCTCCTTTTCACTAACATATAACACGATTATATAATATATGTGTAATTG
Organism: Pseudomyrmex gracilis; assembly: GCF_002006095.1. NCBI lineage: Eukaryota > Metazoa > Arthropoda > Insecta > Hymenoptera > Formicidae > Pseudomyrmex > Pseudomyrmex gracilis. The sequence goes on along the minus strand of NW_018020591.1, from coordinate 277,729 downwards.
TGTGTATATATACGAGTACACATATAGCAATATATATGGTGTATGTGTATGTGTGCGCGCGTGTGGCAATGTGTTCATATATATATATATGCGCGGAAGTAATAGGTAATAATAATGTATACATATATATATATAATTAGAACATATATGCGCAATGGGACGAGTATGTAATAATAATTATGTATGCTTGGGGGTGCGGCAGTATAACAACATGCGGGTGGCGGTGCGCGCTTTCACACGCGACCGACCCGTAGAGAGAGTGAAAAAAAAAAAAAGAGAGACAGTAAATAATGTGCGTGAAGAGCGGCGGCCTTACGGATGGTGGAAGACGTAAGAGAAGAAAAAGTTTTAGCCAGAGCAACGGTAGGTGTTCAGAAAACAGAACAGATCCGGTTGATCTGACGACGAAGTGCCAAAGCTCGTCCACTTGCTAGGTCCATGGCGGTGCATGCGTGTGTGAGTGAATGCTTGTGTGTGCACGGGATGGCTCTTTGTTGCACGCGGTGCAGCTCGGAATGCGCGTTTTCTTTTTTTTTTTTTGTTTTTTTAAGATGTCGGCTGAATGTCCGAGAAGTGACGTTCGTTGATTTCGCCGCGGAGGGCGGAAGTTCTCGTGAGGTGACGCTGGTGGTTTTTCCCCTCGTGGTTTTAGCCGAGACCGGTGAGCGCGGCCCGGGTCGATTTTTCCCTTTACCGTTGGTCCCGATGAACGGAAATTGACTAAATTTGCGACCCGGTTGTAGCGAGTCAAGTACGAGGAAGAAACGATACGAAACCGCGAATCACGTACAACCGAATCTCGGTTTCCTTTTGACGATCCGGTCCGACGGCGTAATCCGTCTCTCGGTTTTTCGCGCCCGCGGTGTTCGTTTATGCAACCGAACTAACCGTTTTTTTTTTTTTTCGTGTGTGTTCCGAGTTATCTGTACCGATCATGTCACTAGCGTCGGACGCGCTCCGACCATGCTCCCAGACTGGACAAAGCTTTGGGAAGAAGACGTTGAGCGCGTTTGAGGATCGTTCGAGACCGGTAAGTGACTGTGGTGGGTTTGCCGCCGTCGCCGAGCCGAGATCGCTGGGGTCTTAAAACGTCTACCACTTGGCAATGGGCGCGGGGATGACAGCTCCGTGAGCGCCGAGTCCGGCGTGGATGGCGCCAGATGGTCCGTTGATCACAGCAACTCCGGCGTCACCGCCACCGAGAGCACCACCCAATCCGGCACCACCACCAATGACAGCAATGGCACCAGCACCGCCAAGAGCGAGTCCACCTTGAAAAACAAAAAATTAAGTATCAATAGAGGAATCACACAAACTGTTTGGTAAGTGAACAAGAAAATATCAGCTGTAGCACTCGTTTATCTAATTGCGGAAAAAACGTACCACCTCCAAGGGCACCACCAGGCGCAGCGTTGGCAGCAGCACCAGAGCTTCCGTCATCACCGTTGATGCCACCAGATCCGGCGTAGAAGGCAACACCACCATAGCTGGGTCCAACGAGGTTAGCGGTAGCCTGGGACGGTCCAACAAGGGTGGCGGTTCCCTGAGAGGGTCCTACAAGGGTGGATGGGCCAGCAGCCGGTCCTACAAGGCTGGACGGTCCAGTACGAGGTCCACCAACGGACTTGGCGCCCTCCTGGGGTCCTACGAGGTCAGATGGGCCGGTCTGGGGTCCAACGTTGGCCTTGGGTCCCTCAGCGGGTCCGATGTCGGACCTGCCACCAATTACTCCTGCGGGAAGAGCGAGCGATTGAATATCGTAGCGAGCCGATGTAGTGATAGGAGAGTAAATTTCGTAAAACGGAGCTACGCACCACCAGAGACAATCTGCTGAACTCCAGCAGCGCCAGCCGCCGCCGCCGCACCAGCAGCATAGCTGGCACCCAGACCACCAGATCCCAAGCTGGAGGCACCACCCTGGAGGGAGGCAGCGGTTCCAGCACCAGCGGCAAGACCACCGGTCAGACCAGCTCCACCACGAGCCGAGTGTCCGGTAATGGCCAGACCGGCGCCACCATATCCACCATATCCACCATATCCACCGTGAGCGATTCCGGCGCGGGCCGTCGCTACCGCTAAGCAGGCGAACACAATCTAAAAGAAACGGGAGAAGTGGTCAGATTATTCGCGAACGATTATTACAACGGCCTGATTCGACCGAGAAATCGCGTCCGAATCGAGCGCGTCAGTTTACGGAAGCGTTGTCGAGAGGCCTATCGCTATTACGGATCTAGATTTCCATTGGCTTGGCGCCGATTACCGGGACTCAACTACCGGCGACGACGTCCGCGGCAACATAATCGCGGCTTTCACTTTCGATTTCCGCGAATGTCGGCGATCGCGAACTTCATAACGACGGAAATGATTTCGCGTGAGAGAGAAACGGTGATTTCTAGATTCACGAGAGAGAGATGATCGCGAAATCTCATCGCGCGGTCCGCATTGCCCGTGAGTGGGTGGCGCGCGATTACAGCGACTAAAGCGCAAAAAGGAAAGTCGACAGAAAAAAAAACCGACGAGATGAAGTATATACCGAGTAACTATTCGCCGTTTTTTCGCAATCAACTCGATAAGCGCCACAATTTTCTCCCTCTCCTTTCCGTCAATTTTCCCGGTCACCACGCCTAATGACCGTATTAGGAAAAGAAACTCTTCCAGGTTTATACCCGCTAATAGGCCGCGGCGCAACGCACGTCGAACCGTAGAAAAACTAGTTGTCGCGATTGCATAAAATCCGCGCGCGAACGAGTTTAACCCGAATCGCACCGACCGGTGCGAGTATTGCGCGATATTGCACGAGATTCATAATTAATCGGTAACAGGGCGTTTTTTTTTTGCGCGCGCGCGCGTGATGATTCGAGATCGAGTTTTTTCTTAAAGATTAATTAAGAGATCTATTATACGATTCTTCGATCGCTCCCGATTTCGCGAATTCCGAGAAATTTTCAAACGAAATGCAAATGCGATTCGAAAACGGACAAAAATAAAATCGGCATGGTTACGTCACGTCTCGCGAGAGAGATACCTTTACGTGCGAAGCCGTAATGCCCGCGTGACTCGTAATACGGGAAGTGGCGTTTTAGAAAGGAAGTGTGTTTCATGCCGCGCGGCCGTAGACCCGTGGAAAGCGAGCCGGCTGATTAGTAGATATATCGACTCTATGTACGTAACCGATATTTCGCGATCGCGAGTGTTAGACGGAGTACGCGCGCGCGCGCGCATGTGTCACGCCCGGCGAACTTAAATGGCACCGCCGCGGCCTGGAATTATGCATATCTAACGACTTCGCGAAACTTTCACATCCCGTTTACGCGGAACGAAGCAACTCGTGTGACGTGGCCGACCGAGCGTTCCCGCGACCTCGCGATCGGAAAAGGATTGATCGTTGGCCGATTTCAAAATCGAAACTACGCGAGAGTGAGTAGCGCACTTCGCTCGTAGGCAGAACTTTGCGCGAAGAACGTTGCGAGATTATTATTATATCCGGTCGGAAATCGCGAAGCGAGATGTCGGAAAAATTCTTACGATTATCGGCGCGGCAAGGTCGAATCGAAATATATTTCGCGTGTGAAGCGGAATATAACGGTGCTCGCGAAGCGACGAAGCTTGCGAAGCGACGCGAATTGACGGGGAAAGTTTAAGAGAATGGCAACGGTAAAGAGAATTAATCGCGATGACGCGAAGCGCACGCGATCGATCGCGAGACCGTGAATGAAGATGCGTCGTGGAATAGAAACCGGTCGTTGTTAATGATGATGATGATGCTACTATATGCCAATCCAACCGGTTTGCGGCTTGAGAGCGCGGTTGGGCCGCGCCAGTGAGATTTCTTTGCTCTTTATGAATGGAAGTCGTCAGTTCGTCTTGTTTGTGCGTCTGTCTGAGGCCGCCTGTGTGTTGGGAAAAACAGCGAGAGTATCCCAACCGTGACATTGAATCATCGTCGCGCATTGTGCGTGTCGCGCAACAAGAAGCGAACGGCAAACGTAACGGTGCACAATAAATTGTTTAACAGATGTGCATTATCAACGCGGAATAAAAGCTCTCCCCCTTTTTCCCCCTCCCTTCCTTCTCTCTCGAGCTTGTAAGATCATCGTTTACTCTTAGATGCTCTTAAGTGCAATCCCCGTAGTAACTCTGTTTCTTGTTTGGTTTCAATTAAGAAGCGTCAGAAGGAAACGTTCACGAGATGAGCGTTTACAGAGATAAACTTCGCCAGCGGCGAGACGACGGGGAGGAAAATTTTACGAGTAATATCGTTAAGTACTCAAAGCAATTTAAAGATCGTTTATAAAGTTTCAGAGAAAGCTTACACTGTTTATTCACGGCGGCGAATGAAGACAAGTGCGTATACGTTTGTATATATATGTGTATATATATATCCGAACAAGCGACAATGATTTTCGTTCGAAGAAGCACATTGATTTTCAAGCGAATTAAAAAAAAATTGTGAAAGAGAGAGAGAGAGAGAAAAAAAAAGAGAATAGCGGCAAAAAATCTAAAGTCCGAAGGGCGCGAAAGAGATCAGAATCGCGTGAGAGAGATTGACTACCGGGTACTACTGAGTTAAACACCTCGCGAAAACACCTCACCAACCCCGTTGATGAAAATACTCACAAAGGCCTTCATGTTAGGTGTGTGTATTGGGCTGGTAGTCCGGTGAATGACTGACTTGGGCCGGGCCGGTGGGCCTTATATACGCCTAACTCTACTCTGGACACGCTCCACAATCACCATCCTTTCGAAAGCAAGCAAGGCGCTCCACCACCCTCTCCCCCCAGAAAAACTATAATCCATGGCCCGTAGACCGAGCGGTTGGTCGCCGTGAGCCCGACCAGCTCATGGGTCCCACCACCCGGTTTACGCGAGGGCGAAGGGGAGTCCCCCCTTTACCCGGTAAGATGGAGGTTGCCCCGCGTAGTTGTAGGTTGTGTATCGGTCTATGTCCACGTCTAATGGCCGCAGCCTCCTCCTACTCCTCCCCCCTCCCCCGCGGTCTATACGCTCGACTTCTACGCGACGAGCCGCACCAAGTGCAACCGAGCACCACCCGGGTTGCCTCGTCACTTACGATACGGTCTCTCTTTCTCGTGCAGGCGTGGTGCACGGACATGTACGAGCTCGGTGCACACGGCTCGCGCGCACACTATACGTAAGACGGAGTCTTTCCCGGTCACGATAGACGGCGCAGGTGCAGCAGCGCAACGGCGGCGCGGAATAGTCATCACTTTGACTAATTGTGTTTCATCGGTCCCTCATCTCGTCGTTCTGCGATTGAAGGGTTAATGGGATGTGGATAATGAAAACTTTAGATAATTAAAACAGATGTTTCATCAACGAAGTTTCCAAGACCGTTCTCGATAGTGGTCCGCAATGTTGAGAATAATCAAGAGAGCAGAGATAATATTTGTTTTTATATATATAATGATAAACAGATGATTTTAAAAGATACATGATTACAAATGTTTCACGATAATTACATTTTGATGTAAGGAAACAACTTAAGAGCTATTATTATTTTGACGCAACGCGTTCGAGAGAAGATCTGATTAAGCAATTTTAACGGGAGAGTCACGATTGGCGAAAATGACGCCGCGATCACGATGGGGAATCTTCGTAATCAGTGGCGCCGTGGCTAATATATATGCCGGCTGTTTCAACAGCGCTCACTTTATTCAAAGATACGCCGCCGAGCTTTTTGATCTTTTTATTTTTACATTTATTTTTATTTTTACGTTTGAATGCAGAATGTTTTTTTTTTTTGCGGTGGAAGGATAATAGGAGGGAGGAAAGGAAGCTCGCGACGCGAATCACCGAAAGTTATTATTATTCATGAGGAAGCGGCGACCCGCGGTGCGTTCGAATAAAAATCACGGGCAACTCCGAAGTTTACACTCGCGGCTGTTACACCGCGAAAAGTTTTTTTCGTTACTGAAAAAAAAAAAAAAAAAGAAAAAAAAAAGAGACGGAGATCCAAGAATAGCGCGGGGTCCTGTGGCCCGCTCGTTACGCGCGTTAGAAACGAGGCGTTCTCCGCATCGAAAAAAGGAGTTTCACGTTTGGCGCAAATGCTGAAACGTTCTAAAGAGTTGGAATTACGGGTCGTTGAATGGCCTTAAGAGACCTGAATTCTTTTCTAAATAGATTGCCTGCCGCCGCGCTGCTGCCGCCGCCGCCGCCGCCGCCGCCGTCGCTCGTTACTTATTACCTCAACCTACTAATTCCAACTGCTACGGTGCATTATGCTGAAAGCTAAAGAAACAAGATCGCCGAGAGAACCCTAAGACGGTCTTGTCTGTCCGACGTCGTTGTCGTGAGCGATTTGAATTATACGATCGCCGTTATTGTTCGTCTCTCGATTCGTCTGACGATCCGAGACGATTTCGGAATTATTGCGAAAATTCGCATTTGCGAGATCGGCTATTGCCTAAACACAGTCAGTTAAACGATATTTTTGCGCGTTACTCGTTGTGCCGTAAAAAAATGTAAATATTATACGCGCTACGTGTACGTGATACCGCTTGCGCGTATGTAATTAGCTGTTATATAAAATGTGAAAATACGCAGTTGAAAGAATATATTACGGGAACGTGAAACTTATTGCGTTTGCGCGATTGTGAGCATCGAGTACGCCACAAACTGTTTACGTTCGAAACGTAATTGAGAAGCGCGATCCCATCCATTAGATTCCTTCAAAGATTATCTCGTGCGCGCGTATTTTTTTAACGCACGCTTTCCTCGTAGATACTTTCTTTTTTTTTCCTTTTTTTTTGCAATGTGAACTTTTCATAACTCTCGATACGTAGTGTACGTAATCTCGATCTAAACGTCACGGCGATTGCGCGGCCTGGAAACACATGTTGAAATGCAACTCGAGAACAGAAACGTAACGCGAATTATAATCGATATAATTTTGCAATTAGCATATTTTACATATAATTAGTTTCGCGCGCGCGACGTTCCGCACACTTGTTACACGAGGCTTTTCGGCTCGCGCGGTGAAAGCAATTACATTATATTTGGCGGCCGCAAAACTCGGTCGGTCTATATCGCGAAAGTCGTCTATACATTCTTTCTTCGCTGTGCGGGAACAGCCCCCTGACCGGTTTCGAATATATAAACTCGAACGTTGACGGTTCGAGTTGGTTATTTTCGATCTCACCCTCGAACGAGCCGTGACACACAAGAGGCTGCCGTGTGCGCGCGCGGATGACGAATTCGTGCGAGTATTTTGTTTTTTTGTTTTGTTTTTTTGTTTTATTAATTAAATTATTATATTAGTCGATTAATCGCGCAATTATACCCGATCGGTAATGCAACATTATCTTTTTTTTTTTCTGTCACACCCGACGACAATCGGTTCGACGAGTTTCGTTTATCGGAGAGGAGAGAAAATCCGGATCCGCAATTATCGCCCCGATTATCCGTGATCGACCGATCCTATCGGCACGGCTCGTAATTTTGCTGAATACCACCGTGCAATTATTAACCCCGTTGTCCCGCTCTCGAACGCGATATTTCTGTGGTGCTCGGTGAGGGAATAGAGAGGGGGAGAGCGGCAATCGCGCCTCGCGATCTCGATTTTTAACGCTTTTGCACGGCCCGGAATCGCACGTCGGAATCCAGTCCCACGCCCGGTTCTGAATTATTGAGCGATTTTCACGGATCGATAGAGTATCGATTGGCTCGCATCGCGGCGCGTGGGTAGGTTTTATATATATATATATCTATATATATACATACATGTATTCGCAGAAATACGCTTCTCGGTGTGATAAAGCGACTTTCTCGGCGCGGCCGGCGGATCCGATATGCCCGTGAATCGAATCGAAATGGAGGTGCCCGTGATTTACTTCGCTTGTGAATAGGAAGGAGCGATATGGAAGGATTACTTACTCGACATTAAAATCACTTTGTCGGAATATTCTTACGGGATTATACATATCTCTCTCTCTCTCTCTCTCTCGTCGCGCGATTTTACAACATTTCTTCGATTAAAGCGGAAAAGTTACGACTTCTCTCGCGCGTGAATTTATTGTAGAAACTGTTATTCATCACGCGTGAATAAACCATGATTATTTATTACATAACGATCGATTATGAATATTGCGTTCGTGTGGCGATCAACACTTGTATATACGCCACGTGCGTGCGCGTGGCATTTCAATACATCAAACTATTCGTTTGAGAAAATACCGCGATATAACATTGACAACAATATTCGTGCTCGTGAAACGTAACGTTTCCTTTCTCCTCCTGACACTAAGGACAAGTTTACAATATGTAATTTTTGCTATCTTTCTCTTTGATACGTACGATGTTTAAACGCATATACACAATGTTTTATAAGTATTTTCTTTGAAAAACTCTCTTTCTCTCATTTTCTCAGTGATACTTATGTATATATATATATATATGTATGTATTCATTTTTCATATTTTTGTTCATTTGGTTATTATTTTTGTTGTGTTTTGTTTATTATTTTTATTATGATCTAATGTTATTTCGTTTACGTTGCGCTTGAGATGATTTTTCAAGAGCGCTTTAACAAATAAAACCTCGTCTTATCTATTTGTCTATATATCTCTCTTCTATTTTATTTAAAAAATTGCAAGTTACATAAAGTTTTATACACGTGAATAATTTTTTTATTTCATCTCTGCGCTTTCTTTATTTAAATGCCGCTTCTTCTCATTCATGTATTACACAATGTCGCACGCGTTTTGTAAGTCATATGTAATTACAATGTAGGTATGTACTCTTTTCGCTAAGCGCGTTGCGCGCGCGCGTCCTCTCATCTATATTACATATTTATTTATTCAAATCAGGAATTGCAATATCGCGAGAGCATTGTATATACTATATACATATAAATATATATATATATATATCCCGCTATGTGCAGGCTTACGTATTCCATCTCAATATATCCCTGCCAGCTCAATTTTCGCGAAGAATACCTCCTCGCCTAAGGTGACGCCCGCGTCACACATCACCTCTTCTACACACACACACACACACACACGCACACACGTGTGCAACATTGCATTTGCAAAACGATGCCGCGACCTCGCGCGCGCTGTGACGTCGCGACGACGTTTTGCGCGCAGCGCCGCGCGCGCGCGCGCGCGTTACTTTTGCTCCAATTTTTACATAACACAAGGATGTGAAACCGGAGAAATTTTATTCATGAAACAGCGCACGGATACGGAGATCCATGGGAAAACTTCCTCCTATGTAATGTGACGTGAGGGTGCAGCTACGTACTCTCGTACGCGTACTCCACCACCGACTCTCGAAAACGAGACGATGACGTGAAATGCGGTAACGATTGCACGTGAGCACCGTCACACAACCAGTCCGGGAGAATAGCTCGGTTAGTGGATCGCTGAGTCGCCGGCTCGATCTCGTATTATCACCTGCCTACGTCGCATGTTTTATTCCGTCGAGCATCCGCCGATGTTGCATTTACACAGCGCGAGTCGTCAGTCATTAGGACTTAATGGACGGATCATTTATTTGATTTTCATATTCCGCGTGCAATTTTGTCAAGAAACAGAAATTCAATTTTTTAAATTTATAAAAATACACTTTTATAGGTATATAAACAGTTATTTGCATTCAAAAATACATACATATTCTAAATATATTTAAAAATATTTTTTTAAATATACTTAAAATATATTATTTTTTAAATGTATTTAAAATATATTTTTTAAATATATTTAACACATACGTGTATATATTTCTGTATCGAAATCTCTGTGAAATCAGAGTTGCAGAAACTTATGATCGCAAAGTTTGCGGTAGATAAGTAATACTGTGCGTTAATTATCCCGTTTCAATCAATCGATTTGAAGTACATTCAAACACGAAAGAGAGGTCAAGTTAATTAATTCACTCAAATTGCATTGAATTAATAACGCATCGAGAACTAAGATTAACCTAATTTACGTATCAGCGTCAAACTCATGTATTGTGTGATGGTGTATGCAACAGTAGATCGATCTATTTGCTCACCATGTTATTGCGTTACTGAAACAGCACACGCGGTTGCACTTTCTGTGTCGATTGTGCACCAGTAACGATCTAATTTGCAAAACGCTTTCGCAACCGCGCAGCTGTGAAATAGGGAAAAGAAGCGCGTGTATAAAAACTTTATAACTTTAATTACACTGTTCAATGCGTCATTCCGGTCAAGTGAATCCGCGTCATTTGATGTGCGGTTATTATAGCTATATTATATAGCGATTATAAACCGAAGTAATTTACAAGCGTAGTTTGATCGCATCGTATCAATGTAAAATATCTCACACAAATTCATTACTGCAAATAATACGTTTTGTTAAAAAGAGGGATTTAGTGCAATTATTTCGCGATATTCTGCTGCTGATATTTGCCGCGAATTAAAAACATTCAAATTTGATCGCTTAGCGAGACGGACGAATTAACGCGTCATTATTATATTTTAACTATTGTGATTCAATGTTATACGTTTCTATTACAACATCAATAGACACGGAAATACCGTGTCAACGTAATAGAAATAATATAGAAATTTTGTGCAAATGTAAAATATCTCACGCAAATCATTCATTACCGTAAATAATGTGCACATACACGTGCACGGTCGTATTTGTCATTTAATGACAAATTTAACGTATCACGTTTTGTGACACGTTTTACTTTAGAATACAAATACTATAATGTCAATGTATAGAAATAATACAGAAATTTTGCGGTAATCGGCAAAAGTGAATTATCGATGTATACATTTTATTCCATTCGAGAGTCTGGACCAGCGCTCTACATATCATTCGCGAACGCGCGAATTCGCGCGAGAAGAGTAATTGCGAATTTGTCAATTTCTCTCGTAATGCGAAACGTATAATTCAATTTAATGAAATTGTTAACCGCAATATATTCCAACGAAAAAGAGAAAGAGATGCGTTTCGTAAAAAGCATTAACTTTAATTGAGAGTCAAAACTCATTTGAAACTTTAATCGTTATAAATTTTAACGCGCTCATCTCGCATTTCGCGCTTTGATCAATTCTTTCTTGCGGCGAGTGAATTTAATTTTATAAAATATTAAGGACAGCTTTTCTTTCCGGATAAAAAAAAAAAAGAAGAAACGCAAAACTATTCTTGTATTAATTTTAGCCGATTCGAAAACGAGAGCGAAAATCCGCTTTTATCTTTGCGAAATAATAACGTCCCGTTCGGGTTGAGAACGCGCGTGGTTTGAGAGAGGTCAGCGTCTTAAAATTTACATGCAAATTAAATCTTATCGCTTCCAACGACGACGATCGCACTTCCACGTTAAAGCGGCGGATCCGTGAGCCTGCGCTTGAGTTTTAACTAGAAACGTTATATGGCGCGCGGCGCATTGTTACACCTTCAGTCACGTATCGCAGATACCATAAACGTCGCTTCTGCGTCTTCCTGCGCAGGGTATAAACTTCCGTCGAAGTTGCGAGAATACACTCCGACCTGAAAATTAACCGTTCCATCGCGAACCCCCGAGACGATTTGCCGCGAGCGCGCGCGGCAGCTCACACAATTTTCATACGTGCTGCATAGTTGCATAATACATGTTCTCTCCGTGTTCCTCCTCCGTGTGTGTATACGCAAGCAATGAAAAGACGACGTATCGCAGCAACAAAGAGAACCGTTGCTATCGCAAATAATCCCGCCATTTCTACGAAGATATTGTACAAATTTTAATCCCTCGGGAGAAATATTTAAAATCAGCAGCCCGATCGTATCGCCCCTCTCTCTTTGCGCACATCTTTATTCAATTTGCGGAATTTACATGATTTGTATCATATTTCTAATTTACGCGTAATAAAGTTATTAGTATTAATTAGTATTAATTTTTACACGTTAAAAAATATTTTTTAAAATAGTAAAAATATATTAACATTAAATATAGAAATATATTACAAATTAAACATGTTATACTTAAATAATATGAAAACAAATAAAATATTTTGCACGTATATTCACTTGGCTTTTGTGACATTATTTCTCTTGTGATTGTTGTTGTTATTATTATTATTTAAATAAAAAGAAATAAGAGGAAATGGCAATAACAATTATTATTATTATTATATATTTTCACAGAAACAAGATGATACGTCGAATCGGATGCGGGGAGAAAAAATCTGGAGCACACAAAGGAGACGACGTATATCGGTCGTGCGAGCGCGCGCCTCCGCATGCAATTCTGCCGCACTCGGTTTCCAGAGCGCCGACCAGGCTAGGAAAGTGATCTTACGCAATAGGCGGAGCGGCAACATAGTGTGGGCTATCGCCGTTTCATAGCACAGAACTTGCCCATCATTTCCGTGTTCTGCCGGTCGCTCTCGGCCGTGTGAGCGCGCACGACTCGGGCCGGGCTCTCGCACATATAACTATACGTCGAGAATATCACCGCCGCGTTGGATATACACACACACGGTGCATTCCGGTCGCTTTCTTTGTGCGTTTTTACGACGATCGGAATGTGTTCATTAGTCGCTGCTCTCCATCAGCCCGACGTTACCTCCGATCGATTTGACGCGCTGCCGGCCGATTAATTTCTCGTGTTTCGTCGAGCGGCGTATATTGAAAAAAAAAAAACGACACACGTAAATAAATAGAAAAACTTAAAATGTCAAACAGTAGTAGTAGGAGATATTGTTATTATTTATAGAAAGACATAGTGTGTGCGTGAGAACGATTTAATGACGTGGAAGAAGAGAAAAAGAAGAAACGTAGTAGACCGGGTTTAAATGTGTCCGTTTATAAACCAGCGGTGCTTTAATTCGTAGATGAAGATTCTTTCCGTGGCGTTGAAAAAAATTCATTTGACATATTCTTTACGATCGTATAACAAAGACCGAGGGAAGATTACCGCGCGCATATCCATATCGATTAGCGTCGCTCATTATATCTGGACCGTCTCAAGAGCCATTAATAAGAATTAGGGTCGACGCGCGTGTTACGAGAGGGATTAAGGAAACCCCTGCCATGTCTCTTAAAGATGATAAGAATATATTGATTTCATTATACGGTTCGCGCACGAACGCGCGCGCGCGCGCGCGCCCACACACACGCACACACACACACACACACACACACACACACACACCGCCGGGATTAAGCCAATGAAAAGCCACATGTGTTTCCCTTCTGCTTTATTCCGTTCTGCGGCACACGCGAAATTGCTACATAAATTCAACTGACCCTTCCGCGAGGGGGACTGGAAATTAACAGTTTACTTGTTTACCGCGTTTCGCGCTCGTTTCTTTCCCGCAATCGGGGAGAGAGAAAGAGAGAGAAAGAAACACGGATGACCCGTCATAGCGTCGATCGAGTCGTCATCCTTGTTACACCGCGAACCAGATGTGTGTTTCGAAATTTCGAACAAAAATTCAAACTCACGTTACACCTGACGAGAATGAATTTCGCCCGAAAAGAGAGAATCACCGCGCTCGGATATATATCGCCGATAATTTAATTCTTTAACGAACCGGCTATCGACTTTCGACGTAACCGACGACGAAACGATTCGGTTCCGACGACGTTAATAAACTTCCCGCTTCCAACTTACGATTTTCACGACGGTTCTATAACGATCGGTCTGTCAACGCGCGGTCTGTCGACGTGCGCTTTTTTTCGGAGCGCGAAGAGACGCGTAAAGCGCGCGAACGTTAGGACAGACCTCGTCTAGTCTAGAGAGAAGAGAGTATATAAACGAAAAAATAAACAACAACAAAAAAAAGGAAACAAAAAAAAAAAAAAAAAAGAAAAACCGACGGTAGAAAGTGCAGTTTTGAAAAGTAGGACACAAGCTGCAATTTCCGTATTTTACCGCGCCGTCACGCGTATTCACGCACATAGTTGCATTTCGCCGCCGTCATGCGACGGACTTCTTGCGTCTTTCGCGCGGCGCTCTCTTCCGAATTAAACGTTTCTCAAGCTGATGGCGCGACCAACCGCCGACGATTTGTACCTGACCCCCGACAGTCGTTACTCTCTCGGTCCCGGTTGTTGTCCGACATCTTTAGAACGTCGAGATTAATGCCGCAGTTAATCTTTTTACACGCGATCCGCAATCCTTCCCCCCCTCCCCCCTTACCCGCGCGTATTCCCCCGGGAAAAAGATGTTTGTATTTTCCGAAGACATTGTTTCGTCGTGTTTTATTCCGCGCGTTAATTTGCGAGAGGACATTTGCGAAGATACGAAAGGCGATACTTTTGTTTTTTTTCATTTTGCATCTCTCTACGTGGTTTGATCAAAATAACATTTGCGCATGTCTCTCAGTAAGCGCAGAGAGAAAATAGTGAAATTATTGTAACATATTCAGTTGCAAGTTTATTATTGTTTTTAATTATTGTCGTCACAAAACTGTTTTAAAGTATCAGCCTCTTTGTTTTATTGTTTGTTACCTTTTTTATCTCTCGAGGACTTTGTATTTTCACTATATAACGTCTATAATGGCCGACAACTTTTTAATCGTTTCATCGGTGCGTCTCAAAAGTTTGCTCGCGAGCAAAAACGGGTAATTGTGTTCGCGCAGTTGCGCTTTTGGCGTGCGCATATTAAAGCAGAAACACATAACGTATTTCGCGATCGGTATTGCATCAGGAAACTTTTCCGTCCCGTTGAAACTCGAACGAAAAGTTTCTGTCTGACCGGCGAGAACGATACGATTTTATCGCGAAATTCGCAACTGCGCTTGCGTCAGCCAATTATCATTCGTTTAATTAATTGTGAATCGTTGACAATTGTCATATTTCTGCTTGTGTTCTTGCGCAATATTTACACTTAACGAAAAACGAGGTCAAACTTACTCTTGACACACGCGCGCGCGCGCGCGCGTTATCCGCGCGAAAGAGTTTTCCACCAACTTTTCGCGCGACCCGGGCGCGATTTCCCGAAAGTTTGGGACAATTCTGCGACGAGTGTCTATCGACATCTAAAAGTCTGATAGAAATGGGTTTCTCTCTTGGGACGCGTGTCCTATTCATTAGCTAAAGCGCGTATCAAGGACGACTCGCGATCATCTTTCCGGTCCATCTGTGTTCGATTGTACGAGGCACTTTCGATGATTAGCTCGTTATTAATCAGAAAATTTACTCGGAGCGAGCGCTTCTCCGTGATAAAACGATCGACACAAATCTCGACGAGTCTCTCCCTCTAGCCGACCGGCCAGTTTGTCAGTCCTGATTAATCGTGTGAAAATAGAAGATTGCGGCGAAGAGAGCGGCACGGATAAAATTGGCGACTAATTGGCCGCGTTTCGCTTACGTATCGCTCGCGCGAGCGAACCGGCACGCACGACGCGATTAATAAATCTACTCTGGCAAATAAAAGTATTTTTGAGGAAAGTATGCGAGAAATGTGTTGTTTGCTTTTTTATCCCGTGTGTGTGTGTGTGTGTGTGTGTGTGTGTGTGTGTGTGTAATTGTGTGTTTACATAACTATATATCGATAGAAATTCACGGCGGCGAATTACGCAACTGTTAATACTTTTATTAGACATAATTATTATCGGTCAGCGATCGGCAATAACGCACCGGGCTTTGTAATCAACGAGTGGATTATTAGACCTTTTATACTTATAATGAACACATTACACGCGAAGTGAACGCCATCAAAACAAGTCTGTAATCTCTTTACCTGGACGGTACGCGGATGGCATTTTCTCTCTCTCTGTCTCTCTCTCTTTCAATCGCTTCCAATGCTAACATGAGATCGGAACCAGACGGATATATTTGGTGGTGTACTGAATGTGCGGTATTGCGGCTCGCCGTTGTACCAAGTGTTAATAGCAACGAGGGTTAATGTGCGCGTCCGATATATACGTTGTCGAATTCTGGTCAAAGCGTATTATATTCACCATATAAAATGTGCGCGCAACATCGTGTTTTATTATTTTTATATTTACAAAACATTATCTTTCAAAAATATTGATTTTCAAAAATATTAAACCGTGAAATACAAAAAAAAACAAAAAAAAACAAATAAATAAATATTATTTTTCCGACTGCGAGAGAAAAAATTGATTTGCGCGTCTTGTCGATGCGAGATGACTTACGAGATCCTCAGTTTCGAGCGAGCAAAGAAATTACGTTATACACACGCGTCCGTAGAATTTATACGAACGTAAAACACAGAAGTGCCAAGTCTATGCGCCGAGACTTTCTCGCGGACAAAGCTCGTTATACAATTCCGGTTTCCAGCTGAGAGGCCGAAGCGGTGGAAGAAAA
>NW_018020591.1:218945-260955 GCF_002006095.1 Pseudomyrmex gracilis | reverse complement strand
CCGACGAGAAACTTGATACGCGATATTCAAGTGCAACTCGCCCCCCGTCGCCCCCGTTGATTTTTGTCGCCTTGCCCGCTCTCGCCGCGCGCTATTTTTTACTCGCGCAAATCAGTTAACTGGCAACGCGCGCGCGCGCGCGCGAATGTGCAGATACGCTACAATTCTCTCACATAAACCGCTCGCATATTAATGACTCCCAGAGCGAGGCGACTTGGTTTGCAGGCGAGCGTAAACGTTGAATAATAACTGCATTCCGCGCGCCGGTTGTTTCGTCGTTGTCGTCGTCGTCGTCGTCGTTGCTATCGTTTACGTGCAAGTAGACGAGTAGTAGTGGCGGTAGTAGTAGTAGTAGTAGTGGTGGTGCGCGGCATTGCACGCACGCGTGACAGCGGGTGCACGTAGCGTTGCGTGCGGACACACCGGTGTATATATTACCGCGCCGGATAACCGTGGAGGGTCTATTGGTCGCGTGGACCGCAACGATGATGGATCCGCGTTTCGCGCTCCTCGTCGTGTTTCCGGTATTATATATTATTATAACGACGCACACTCTCGCCGATTTTCAAGTCCCGCGGATGTTTACGGGTTGTTTCACCGAGCCGAGATCTTCGCCGGTTACGCAAGATATCCTTTGCATAACAATTTTCTAATTTCTGCAACATTCATACACACACACACACACACACACGATTTCCCATTCGATATTTATTTTCCGTATCAATAAATCGGCAGATGACCATAACCCGCTGTCACTGTTGCAATTGATATCTCGGACAGAGTGTACGCGCGGAAAAGTAACGGAGTCTCCGGAATAATTTTCTCGCTCGTCGTTTGGACACCCCCATGGCATTACGGGGAGTCCCGTTCTATTTTCTCTCGGCGAAAAGAGGACGCACCGTTTTCGATATCGGAGGGTTAATAACGACGTCCGAGTTTCATTTCTCGAACGTTCGTGCAGTTATTTTTCTCCGCTTCGCGTCGCGATAAACGGCTCGTGTGGTTCCGCGAAGCGGAAACCATTTTCCGAGACGACATGGTGAAACACAGTGGAAACTGATAAATTTCAGGGCCACTCGATGTACCTGCTGGCAGACGCGCGCGCGCGCGCGTTTTTACACAAACGCTTTTGATATATATATATATATATATATATATATATATATATATATATATATATATAAAATTACTTCGAGCGTCGTGAAATTTATCGTATACTTATTTTCTGTGCGCGCGCGCGAGACGCGATATCTCGTATCGATAATCACAAAAATCCCGTAAACGAAAGCGACAAAAACTGCGAGATCAATTATCTTCTGATCGAAGAATTTTCTGTAAGAATTAAATTTGATAAATTGGTGTCTTCAATTTGCCACAAAATTTATCTCCACTTTCAAAAGGCAGAAGAAATTATGAAAAAAAAAATAAAATAAAATAAAATAAAATAAAAGTGTAAAATTTGGGAGAGAAAAACTGCGCAACACGCTGGGAGAAAAAATCGAACTTTTTCTGGACAGGCCGCAAAAGTGTGAAGTAACGCGAATTCCAGCGCGCGTATATACGCATATTACGGCTATTTGTAGTATATAACGCGGGTAACGCCGTGTACCGAGAATCGCGGCTCCCTCGTGTCCACTATCGTTTCCACGATCTGCTTTAAGATTCCACGTTCGTATCTATGATTTTTCTCTCGTAACAATTTTTCCGCGTAAGAAAACGGTCGGCGGCCTCGCTAATTTCGCGGTTTTACGGGCCGGGACGGCCGTTACTGCGTCATTAAAGCCCGCCTTTTCCTATAGTCCTAACATCCGGCGCTGAATAATGCACATTTCGGACAACGTTGTAACGTTACGTCAGTTATACTCGCTCAGCAATTTCACTGACTCACGCTCGACGGCCTTCCTCTTAAGAAGTCGCGTATAGTACGCAACGCACACATTTCCAACTATAATTAAAACATAAGAAAAAAGGAAGGGGGAAGGGATTTCTGCGAGAAATTAAGAGATTTATTTGTTTATTTCCGCTTAGAAGCGTGTTTTTAACGACGATTGGATAATTGGACAATTATGATCAATAAAATTTGCCGAGGTTGAATTTGTTTGTTCAAAATGAGACAATTATTTTTTGACAAAAAATAAACACGCGTTGTATTTTACGTAAAATATTGTTGCGACGCGCGCGCGCGCGTTGTTAAAAATTTGTTCGCTGAGAGAAAATGTGCGAGTAATGAGATATCGGATGTGAAAACAAACGAGCTCTCCCGCGATCGCGCCGGGAAACAAAAGAGAGACAGAATTGAACCGGGCAAGACACAGTGCAGGAGAGGAGGCACGCGAAACCTAAATTCTTCGCGTCGTGCAATAGCTATTCCGACTCCGAGTCCTAAACGTTCGGACGATTACGAGCTATAAAATCTTAGGTATAAAAAACCACCGCCGCACATTTGCCGCATTGCTCCGAGCGAGTGCGAGCAGAAAGGAAGAGATACACGTTGAGGAACGTTATGCTCGCTTTTACCCGCTCGTTTTACTGACATAACCACGCGACGACGCTTCAAAGTACCGCGAAACTTTCCCGGCATGCAGAAACTTTTGACGTGGCGCGTTTGAGTTGTCGCCAATTTGCGAAAACTGCGGCCGCAAGAACAGCCAGCTCGTCGTCGGCTTATTATCTTGTCTCATATGAAAACGTGTGGAAATTCCAAAATTAAATGTTACGTACATCAACACGTACGAGAGCGCCAATTCAAGCGGAAAGTGAAAATTTTGAAAAATTATTTTTTATTTTTTTATTTTATTTTATTTATTTATTTTTTTAATTAGATAACGCATTCCCACGCGCGCGCGATGTAAAGTAACGTTTAATTGTTAATAAAAGCGCGGTGCAAAATTGCGAAATCTCGTACAGCTCTAACGATTTATTTATAACATTTTGCATGTTCGTCCGAGGAAAGATACGGTGCGAGTAATTGCGAATTACGAGCTCTCTCAAAAAACGCGCGAAATATTTATTATTATCGCGAAGCGAATCCGCACATTTCGTTTCTCCTTCTTTCTCCTCCTCGTAATAATACGTTCCGGTGCAATGCACGTCAAGCCGATAATGCATGTATTTTTGCGCGTCCGCGAGAGCGGCAGTTACCGCCAAGTACGACATCTTTCATCTCCCGTTTCCTTGAGCGCGTTGACAAAATCCCGGCGTTACTTCCAGGGCGGGGACAATTCTTTACGCCTTAACGACCCATAAAGGCTGTCGGAAATTGTCCATTTCGTCGTTTCGCCGATATATTCTCCGCCCCGAATAAATAAGAAAAAAAAAAAAAAAAAAGACGGCAACAACTTCCGACGACCGCGCTTTTTATCGCGGAAATGCAATCAGAAGTGACGTTGCCCGCCTGCGAATCGTTAAGGCGGGCGATATCAAACGAAGTTACCGAGACTCACGACGTTTTTCTCCTCACGTCGGATTTTCGCCTGCGAGCGTAAAAGCGCGGCCGCATTCCCTTTCCTCGATGCGCCGGAATCGCAGTGCAGTTGCCGTTGCGAACGGAATCGGCCGCGGAGCGAACCGAGAGATCGGTTCGCAGATCGATGTTTATTTCAGTCGCGATCGATAACTCTCGTGATTCGGACGTTTCGCGCCGATTCGAACTCGAAGAACTTCGTCGCGCGCGCGCGCGAACGAATATCTTCGAATTAAAATTTAAGGTCATATGAAAAAAAAAAGAAACAGTTTTGCTATTATACCATCAAGACAAATTTGCTATTGAATTTTTGTTTCGTCAACAAAATAAGATTTTTGTTGGCAAAACAAAAATTTTAATTGATTAATTTCTTACTATTTTAGCCAATTTTTTTGCGTGTACTCTTCCGAGTTGGAAAATTCAAAAGATGTGGGCGGCAACAAATTGTTGTCGCACACTGTCAAAATTTGTAATTTAAGAAATTTTCGATTTGCTCGTGAAAATTTTGTCCTTCACATTGCGCGTAACAACACCATTAAACCGCAAATAAACTTCACAAATTTCCAACAGTTTTAGCTGCCGGTCTATCGAGTAAAAGGATTCGCGCGCGCGCGCGCGCACCTTTCAAGGACGCGAAACCTTAATTTTACGCTTTCGCTCGTTACCGCTTCCACGATAGTTCGTGTCTCTTCTCGCGAACGCGCAATAACTTAACAATTACGTCAAAGCCCCGTCAATTAACCGCAGAAATTTGAGATCGAGGTAAGGAACATCCGCCGTAATTGGATCCATCCTAGTCTCTCGATATAAGGCGCATGCGGCAATCGAAACGAGAATTTTCATCAGCCGTTTTCCCTTTTTCACGACTTAGTTGTAGCGCGCGCGCGGTTCTCTCGCGTGCACCGCAACTGGGCAACGAGCAGGCAACCGATCACGACCAATCCCCTCGATAATTCGATCGGCGGAATAGGCCGGCAACTTGCTCGCTCGCTCGCTCGCTCGCTCGCTCGCCGCGCGTACTTTTTGCTCGATCCGAAGGCATTGTGAGCTGTCGCTTGCGCAATGACGGGTTGCGCTTTACCGCCTCGCTCCCGATAAGTTCATGCTCTAGAATTCCAGGCCGAAGGCGTTACCGCGCGCTTTGTAAACCGGGGTGATGTCTTCGGGAGTAGCGCGAGAATCGCCCTATTTGCACACAACCGGAAGCCGCGGCGACGACCGCTGCGATGACTCGCAGTCGGCAGTGTAAATATCGCGGGTGAAACACACGTCAGGCCAGGCAACGTGAACAAACATAACGAGGAACGTCTACAAGGCAAGGGGGTTTACACGCTCGAGGAAACGCCGTGCGGCGCGAATAACGTGCATACCGTAGCGTGAAAAGACGTTGATATGAAATTTAATCTAAATATTGGTCCGTTTGCTCGGGGATGTTATTAGTTACACGAGAGAAACGATGTTAACACACACACACACACAGAGCATCTAAGTAAAAACAAACAGGAGAGAATATTACAGTTCCATAAAAATTAATATAAAAGAAACATACGGGTGTTAAATGTTTCACAAGTGCCATCGGCTGGACATTTATTTTGAGAAATAAACGTAACATAACAAGTTATTTATATAAAATATAAATAAAATTAAAAAATCTATTATGCAATATATTATAAATTTAAAAACAAATCAGATAAATATTCCGAACAAATGTCACTGACTGGATATTTTTTTTTCAAAACATAATTGTAACACAAAAAATCATTTATATCATTTCTATAAAATTAAAAACTAATTGAATGCACAAATTAGATAAATTAGTACTAACATTCAGTTTGGATTTAAGAACATCCGAGGACACTCCTCACAAACAATTGTCTCGGAAACTAACATTTAAAAATATATCTTAAAAATATCTATAAAAGCCGAGAATTGTTATACGTTTGATATTTATTAGATGTCTAATAACATTGTTATCTTCGACAAATGTGGAACAGTTATATGAGATGTTTTAGAGAGTGTTTACAAAGTTTGCGACTTTGAGACGCTTAAGAAATTGTTCATTCATCGAATTCTCGAAATCAAGAAATCCTCGAGTTACACTCCGAGATGCTCGCTGTCTTGTGTGTATGTGTGTGTGTGTGTGTGTGTGTGTGCTTGCGAAACTTACATTATTCATTTCTTGATACTATGAATCCATAGCTTGAATCTTGGCTTTTGCGGTATCTTGGTATCTTCTTGGTAACGATGAAATGCACATTCCGAGTTGCTTGGCTGTGAACTAATGCATTTCGAAATGTATTCAAAATTTGCATCTGTGTGCGCGCGCTTACTTTCCGTGAGGCGGAGAGAAGTAAGGAGGGAGGAAAGGATTATTTCGTAATTTTCGAGCGTTGCGGAGATGATATCAAAACAGATTTTCCAACGGAACTGTTAATAACTCTCTCTTAACTAACTCTGTTATCGTAACAGATATTAGTAACTTATCAGAAGCGCGATGCATCCCTAATTCCATTACGTGCGAGCTTCAGTACGTCGTCGCAGCTTCGCCGGGAGAGAGGAGCGGGGAGAGATAATTTCGATGTGCAAATTTTAACAAGCGAAAAAAATCAGCAAACTTCTCTGACAAAATGTAATGTGTGTACAATTACGAGACTATTTCGAGTGCAATCTACGTTTTTACGATATCAGAAAATAAAACACGCTCATAAATATCAAACGCGCTCTCGAACGCGCCCGTTCGAGAGCGCGCGTTTTGAAGTTCCACATACGTATTTTCGGAGAGACGTAATGTTCCGCGGCGTTAAATTGCTGTTAATTAATGCGCGCGATCGACTCTCGACCAGGTGGTTCACACAATTACCGGCGCCATCGAGGAAGTCGTTAGTATTCGAGTTTAAAAGCAATTTTGCGGTTTCATCGGCACGCGCGGATTTGCTTAATACGATGCGTAATGTGTAACGTTACGGAGATTATCGTTCGGAAATATACGATTGGTCAAAAATGTAAGAAAGAATTCGATCGGACATGATTTCGCAATCGAACGAATTTCTCTGTTTTTTTTCTTGTTGTTACATTATTATGTAAAATAAAAATTTCCGTCATTTTTGAAACGTTAAAGCGTAGCATAACTTTTTTTTTAAGAAGCATAAATATGCACATGTATAAACAGATTGGTTTTTGAATTATTCAACGGTAGTTCGGACGAGTCTGTCGAAAGTCGCGCGCGTTTAATTGCGAAAAAATCGAAAGTTTTGCTAAAGACGTGTTGTTGCTGCACGTATCCCGAAAAACAGAAGCTTCATGCATGCGTGCGCGTTCTTCCTTTGCGCCATGCGCGCTTTTTAAAACTCCGCTTTCTCTGGCGCGCGGAAACGACGATAGACCGTGAAAAAACTCGCTTTCGTGATTCCTCTTCTTCGCCAAAGGCAAATTGAATTTACAAATTGACGTATTCATAATCGAAATATCTCGAATAAAAACCGATTTAACGAGACGTACGTAACAACGGCTTTGTTATTATTTCGTGAAATGTTATTATATTAAAAATTTTTTTGTTCCTTTACACGCGAGGTATTGTGGGAGCTTTCGGCGTTAGAGATCGGCTTTCGTACAATTACAATAGTTTTAAATAAGCAGAAAATTAATTAATTTGGCATGTTTTCTTGATGAAAAAAAATGTGTACAAAAAGCATTTTGCTATTATACGGCCAGTAAGAAAAATTTGTTGAGTCCATTGACTTTTTGATTTCATTAACAAAACGTTTTGCTGGCGAAACAAAAAATTCAATAGCTTAGCAAATTTTTCTTGCTGAATATATGCTAATCTGCTTCGCTATTCAAACAGTTTTTCCCGTGTGAACGTTTCTCCGGCTAATTGAACTTAAATAACATTACCACAAATCCTACCGGAAAAAAGTGTGTAAATAATCACAATCGATTCTTTAGATATTGATTTTTACTGCTTTTATCTTGACTGATTGAATAAAGTTTCAAAGTGAGAAATTCACGTTTGCAGAAACGTCATTATTACACTAACAAGACGAAAGAGAGAAGGTACATGACGAGCTGTACACCTGATGATCGGGCGAAATTCTTCTTTATTCAGAGATTTGACCTAATGTTTCGATCCACTATGGGATCTTCTTTAATGTCTATGCACACTATTACAAAGAATGTCCTTTGTAATTGACTAAAGTCACGTGGTGTTTTTCCTCTCTTCTCTGTCACGTGACAGGAAGAAGTGAAAAAACAGCACGTGACTTTACTTTAATCACGTTTTTACTAACATGTGACCAAAATACAGTCACGTGACTTTAGTGTTGTTTTTCCACTCCTCGCTCTCACTATTTTTTTATTTTGATTTTTATGTTATTTCTGATGCGTTATCTCTCTAATGTGTATTACATGGTTTGTAAGACGTATATACTAGCTGTCATCTCTCTCGGTGACAGGTTGTGTTCACTGACGCAACACATTAAAATAAAAACGATAATAGCGTAGCGCGCGCCTGTGTTGTGCTAGTTTAATAAAGAAGAAAAACAAACGTCCATAAAATAACGTGAGGTATGAATAATTGCGAAGAATGTGTGTGACCGAGTTTGTCGGACAAATCAGATTAACTCTTGTTCAACTGGAAGAGACAGAGTTCGGGGAGGTACGTTCTATCTCACAACGCGGAGAGGTATCCTTCGTGTTCTTCAAATGACTCTCGGAATTAACACCGGCGGTTTCCTGCAAGATTACACCGAGACGACGGGGATCTATCTAGTTTCTTCCCGGGTGCGATCCGGAGAGTTTTCGGCGTGTGTGTGTGTGTGTGTGTGTGTGTGTGTGTGTGTCCGTCGTTCCTAATGAAAATAATCCTTATCTCCGCGAACGTACAATCGGTTTCCATTGAGAGATGCGACGTAAACGAACACAATCGCGCAATATACTCGCCTCCCCCCTCCCCCCCCCGATAACTCAACAGGAATATCTCTCTCGATCGTGGTTTCGAACTCCTCATCAATTGTAATTAAATTTAATGAACGCGCGCTGAACGTACGTAAAAGATTTTACTTTGTTTCAAGCTCTGACAGCAGGATATCCGGCGAATATACGAATCGTTGCAACAATAGAGATTACGATCGATTAAAAAAAAAAAAAAAACCGATAGTTGTGCGTTGAATGAATTGCGCAAAGCTGATAAACCGCGATACGGAATTCTGACGCAAAACGATCGAGTCACGGCGATATGCGATGTATATACTTCGCGTTTAAATAATATAATAATAATAATAATAATACCTTTTCATTAAGCGCAACAACATAAAATAAGAAAGGAAAACAGGAATAAAATAAAGTTGCAGACTAACAGGCGAGACCTACACAGCTGGTAAACCTGTTTGAATGCCTTATCTGAGATTTACAGAATGACGTATAAGCGGAGCTTTGAAGCCCTTTAGCCACGAAAAAGATACCTTACCTTAGAGATTTACAGACATAAAATAAAAATAAAACCCGCGACTAGAGAGAAAAAATAAAAAAATACACATATCAATTTCGCGAAAAGAAGCGATCGATAAGTTGCGATCGAATACAATGAGACACAAGAGACTTCGGTAAAAGCTTTCGGTAAATACGTGTCTCACGGTAAGGACAGTGTCAAATTACCGCTCCGCGCTCCGGTCACCAAACCGCGGTTGGATATCGATCGCGATCGATCGTGGTGTGCGTGGTATCGGCTATTGCGTGGCGAACGTGCATACGTGCGCGACGCGAAAGATGGCAAACCCCCTTCCCCGCGCTTCGTGGTCTATTCTGCGACTCTTTATAGAACGGTCGGCGTAGTCTCGAGGTAACGAGCGAGGAAAATTCGCTCGTGTTGCGCAAGTGTACGCGTCCCCTATAAGTGGAAGACGCGGTCGCGGCTCTCTGCGTGTTTCCGTCCGTTCGGAATTCAGGATGATAACGTTAAGCGTTCTAATTACGCGCCGGCGCGGTTGTTACAATCGTTTCCGTCTGTCCTGTATCCTTTTTCTTTTTCCCCTCTCCGCGAAGAGAAAAGATTGCCGAGACACGCCGGTCTCTATCCTCTCCCGAGGGAGATTCCGGTTTTCCCTCCGAAACTACAATTACGGGAAGAAGCTGGCTACGATCATCCGCGCTCCCAAGTTCGTTTAATTAGACTTTTATTAACACGGTGGAAGAGCGAGAAACCAGGCATTTATGCGAATATTCATTTCTTGCGAGAATTTCGCGATTCCGAGACAGTTCATAGTCTCTCTCTCTCTCTCTCTCTCTCTCTCTCTCTCTCTCTCTCTCTCTCATGCCGCCGCCGTGTGCGGCGTTTGCGTGCGCGAGAAATGCGCTTCTCGCAATACCTTTGCTTTTATATTTGCGTGTTAACGCGCGGAGAAGATTTTCACGCGA
This sequence comes from Pseudomyrmex gracilis, assembly GCF_002006095.1. Lineage (NCBI taxonomy): Eukaryota > Metazoa > Arthropoda > Insecta > Hymenoptera > Formicidae > Pseudomyrmex > Pseudomyrmex gracilis. The sequence goes on along the minus strand of NW_018020591.1, from coordinate 251,081 downwards.
TCTTCACATATAAATTCGACTTCGCCTAACAAAGGTTACTCCAGAGGAGGGAACGGCTTCTCGGTAAAGGATTATTTGGGATCTCTCCTGAACGTTATTTTCTGTGTCAGTAGGAATTGATATACGTTACGAGATCGCGGTTTTGCGTGGCAGCTTTATATATGTGATATATCCCGCACACGTAAAATGTACTCTCGCATATTACCGTTGCAAAGAGGGATGTGAACCTCTTAACTCGCTAAGTTTTCCTGTCCTGATATTATTACGTCGACTAAATTAAATCCCGGTAATATCGCTGAAGCATATATTGTCACACACGCAATTTTGTTAAAATTGTCTAAAATACAAAATACATTTATCTTATTTCTTATTCTCATATTCGAGTTGTAATTTGTTTTTTTTTTTTTTTTTTTTTTAATAATTAAAAAGTTTTTGAAGTAATAAAAATAAATGTATTCTTTTTAGCCGCAAAATTAAACAGTTAAATTTACTTTTAACGAGAATTAATTATTTTTGCCAAGTAATTACTTTTATTAATTATTCATATATTTTATTACGAATAAAGAATCACACGACGTGATGTAACACAAGCGTGTTTTTCTGTCGATTTGCACGCAATGAAGTGCGACTGTCATTTAACTGTCACAGAATCAACTGCAAGTTCCACCTAATAATTTCCATCGCGCTCTCCACCCTTCGCTCTTCATTCCGCGGTATCCACTGACGCCCGGCAATTGTCGCCAATTGTCGGCGATTGACAGGATCCCCCGCCTAGGATCACCGTCGCCTAGCGACAGCAATTATACAGGATTCTCTATTAATATATCCGAAGGTCGGCGGCCGGTAATTTGCGCGACTGTCACACGCGCGCGACAGCTTTCTACTTTCCATTACTGAACCGACCGAGAATCGGTCGTCCTTAGAGGCTGATTGCGGGTGAACATGAGAGTTTTTTTTGTTTTCATCGTCACCGATAGGTCGCGCCGCCAGCTCAAACCGCATGCACCGCTAAATAGACACCGCGGGCTGACGTATCTCCGTATGCGGTGCACACATAAATTACACGTACGTATGTACGCGCATACACACGCGGCAAGCGCGGCAGGCTAGTTACTCGTTCGCTTTTTGCATTACGCAAGAACCACGCCTAAGTCCGCCGGAGCTGGTTTCGATTGAACTCTATATCTTGCCAGCAGCTGCGAGATCCGAAGTCGGGCGATTGCGAGGTAGAATTCGAGTTTTTGAGGAAAAACGCGCGAGTGTCATATTTACTCGCGCGCGCACACACGGCAAAAGATAAATTGCAAAATCTCACGAGACTCTTTCAGTCTTTGTAATTCTTGTGTTTCTCTGCGCGCGCGTATTCTTTCTAATGTTTTTTTTTTTTTTTAAGTAACAAGAAAAAAACGCGAGAAAGAAGGGAACGCTTAATTGTAATCTCGCCGCGAAGGCCGCGAAAAGATTCCGATACGCAGCAAGAAGCTTCGATACGCGCGAGGAGTTTCTTGGCTCCGCGCGTTTTTCGCGCCTTATGATCTCTAACGAGACAAACGTTTTCACCGCGTTCACTCTTCAAGGCGATCGCTCACCTTGACCATTACCACAATATTAATCATGAAATTGCTTTTTGCTCGCAATCGCGGCGAACTGTTTCTCTCGTTGCGCGATATTCCCCGTGACGAAAATCTAATTAAAAAAAAATTAACGATGGAAAAAAAAAACTGTGTCGTACAAATAATCAGTGATATTTTGAAAAAGGTGCGCCAAGTTCGAGCATTTAAATGTTTCTTTTCAATAAATGTTGATTAATATAATAAATATAATATTTAATATATTGTTAATATTAATATTAACATTTAATGTATTAATATTTGCCCGTTGGCAAAATAACTAATTACATTTCTCGCTTCGTTGCTTGACGTTTTTGAAATTTCCATTTCAGAAGTTCTACAAGCCGGGAAAATTAAATCTTATTACTGTAAATCACTAGTGAAGACCCGATGCAACTCGATTATTCACTAACGGTCGGGAGCGTGGCGCTATTTCGAATCTAAAAGAAAAACCGCCGCCACCGGCGAAGCAAATTGGGTTTGGCAAAACGTTTCGTCACGAGCGTTTTGAATTTTGCGGCCGATGAAATCCAATCGTGCCGCGACAATGCGCAAAATCCGAACTCGTATCGCCACAAATGTCGCGTAAAAGGATTTCGGGATGTTACGCAATAGAAAGTTACGCGATTCGTATTTTCGAAAACCGTATTTCGGTTCTGATCGCTTAATTTTGGTCTCTATTTATTTTTTGAGAGGACGGGGAAAGGGAGGGAAAAACGCGCGTTCCATTAACCGTAACAGTAAGAGTGGCGGATGCAGTTTACGGAAGCGTTTCCGATTCCGCTTCCGAGTTAAAAGCACTCACGTGGCGAGGGTGTTTAACAGCTGCAGTGCGTAGACGCAAAATTTACATATTATTATTGTAATGCGCCGCAACAAAAAGAAGCACGTGTGTGCGCGTTGAGTCGACAGTGAGTCAAACTCGCGACGCGCAAACGCAGCGTGTATTTTTGCCCGGACGGCGTAACCGCGTTTTGATACGCGCGATTTAGACAGAACGTACTTCCCGCGAGCTGTACAAACTCATTTTCATCTCAAGAACCTAATAGAACGTTGTCGTTGAAGTTTCGCCAAACCTCAGAAACTTCGTCTATACATTAGGAACACACACACCGTGTGTATACATCACGTTACACACAATTACGTCGGTGCAACTTACAATTACTCCTTCGCGAAGTTACGTCACCGTTTCCAAATTTCGAATTCTTGGGAAAATTGTTCTCACTGATAAACAACATTTATTTTGCAAATAATAATGTAGAAACCGAAATTGTATTTCAGACTCGAAGTAACATTCTCAAGTAACGCAATTAAGAAAATTAATCTGAAGTATAATAAAATTTATATATATATATATATATATATATATATATACATTATATAATATTATTATAATAATATTATTATTATATTATTATTTACATAATATTATATAATTTATATTATATTTCTGCATCTCATATTTCGATTCTTAGACAACGTAACTAAGACTATTCGAATCTGAAACCCGATTTTTCAGTTTCTAACACTAATACACACAAAAAGATATTAAAATCAAAAAAAAAAAAGGGAACGTTTGGCAACGGAATGCAAGAACCGAAAGTGCAAATTCCGATAATTGTGCGGCGGGCAGTAAGTTGATGCTTCGCGCGCGCAGTTACGCAGTTGCACGCATGGTTTGTTATGAGAAAATCCCTGCAGTTACTTCACTTGCAGTAATCGCGCGCGCGCGCGGAATTCGTACGATCGAACACGCCGATCGAGGACGGATGCATTTATACAAAAAAAAAAAATAAAAAGACGCACGCGCGCGAGATTTCACTAGCGCCCGCTAGGATCGGTCGACTTCCTGGCTTTCCCCGCGAGATAGCAGCTCGCACACGCGAGTTTGTCTTTTAAATCGCATTCAACAGAAAATAAAATCGTAAACATATTTGAGTAAAAATCATATTTTCAATTTTTTTGACGATATCTCTATTTTTTATTCTTTTTTTTTCCTAAATATTGACGCTTTGCTCCAAATAATCTGCGTCGGATTTCGATAACCGTATTTTGATCAAAGTCTCGATGATATAATATCGATGATAATTTAATCTCACTTCACAGCGCGAGCTCGATGTCTGTGATCAAATCGATAAAATAATCACTAATAAAGCTAAAGGCTCAGCGGAGATGTCGATAAAAGTTTACCTTTAAGTTATTCGAAATCGCGAATGAGCTGCCATAAAGCATCTACGTTTATACGGCGGCGCGCGCTCGTAACGCGCCTGGCATTACATAAAAGGTGTTTCGGTGTGTATTGACCGACGAGTGAAATCGAACTGAATGCTAAAGGTGGGAATCAAAGTTCAATAACTTCGTTATTAGAGAACGCGCGACCGGAGACCGCGTGGCAAAGTTCTAAATACCACGTGGAAATCGCGCATAAACCGCAGTTTTATTCCGCTTCAGCGTAAATCGAGCTAAATTTTTTTTTGATTTTTGTTTTTTTTTTATTCCACGCCCGTGCGTCGAAACGTACAAAACGTCGTTCAATTTTTTTTTCTTTTTTTTTTATGAATTTGATTTGACAATAAATTTTTATCCGCGTTTTGCGAGAAACGTTTGGCGCGTATTTATTTCTATGCGCAATTGCACTTTTCAAACACAAAACCGTCGAATAAAGCTTCACGCTTTCTATTCGCTTGTACTAAAACGCATTCGATGTAAAACTCTCACATCGCCGTATTAAACATTGCCGCATCGCCCGAGCGATAATCTAGTAAACAAAATTTTCAATAAACACGGTTTATATACGCCATTCGTGTTTTCTATCGAGCCGATCTCTTTTCGGTTTCCCCTTTTCATCTCTCCTCTCCACACCGCTCTTCATCCCGGCGCTATCTACTTCGATGCGAGAACACATTCGCAATCAGCTTATCGGAACCGCGCTCGATTAACACTCCGGCCCGTGTAAACTGATGCCGGATTTTGATAGAAATTCAGATTTCGCGAAAATCGCATTTTTCTCGCATCGGGGATAAACACGCGGAGGAATCGTGTATTTCAATTCGGAGGCTTGCAGGTGGCGGCGGTTTCGACGGATGGCGTGGCACGCTTTTTTGTGACGCGGCGTTTTATTTCGAGCCTTTTCGCCAGGCTCCATCGAATCCGGCAAATACGATTCTTTCATAAATCCCCGCGACGACACACCCGACTTCTCTGTCTCTCTCTTTCTCTCTCTTTTTCTATCTCTTTCTCTCTCTCTCTCTCTTTGATCGCGCGCGATGTCCCCGGCGTCGAAGCGGCGGATCTCGCTTCCGTCACACGCGTCAAATGCAGAGACGACTCAATATCGGCGTGCCGGGCCTGCGTTTTCCGCGGCTTTTCGCGTCCGCGGAAAAAGTTAATCCGATTACAGCGCGCGTCGAGTGATTTTCACAGTTCGGTCGTCACATTATTAGCTCCAATCTAGGCGCGCCACAAACACGCGTTTAATCACTCACACGTGGAGCATGGTAGTACGACCTCGATAAGCAGCGACTTCGACAGCTGCGCCCTGTTCGTTGCGATTTTCGGAATTTATCAACTCATTTATGATCCCGCGCACACGCGCGACACGTGACTCCGCGCGCGCACCATTTTTCTTCTCCGGTCCCTCCCTCTGAATTGTCAAGCAGAGATAGAGATTAGTTTTTTTTTTTTTTTTCTAGCAATTTAGTCCGACGTGACGCTTATTCGAAGGCGAATCTACTTAAGGAGATTTTATTTTTACTCGCGCAGAGATCTACGCCTCCAGATTTGAACTGACTGAAAGATAAATTCGGGCAACCGGGCGGGCTTTGATTTCCACCATTGTCGTCTCGGAAAAACGATACGCTTTGTGCGACAAAAAAAAAAAAAAAAAAAAAGAACATTGAATCGACAGTTGAAACCGAGCTCTCAAAACTGCGTTGCAAAAAATACACGCGGGAAATTCAATCTGTCGCGATTCAGCCGCGCTGATTTTCACCGCGCGCGTTTTTGAAAATCCACATTTGATTCGATACCGCAATTCCGTATCACCTTCACGAACACGCAAGATTGCCGGCGATATCGCGCCCGTCATTACGCAGTAACGTCAGTTTTTTGTTTCTTTTGTTTTTTTCCAATCGTTTCTGTTTGCCAGACACTTGAAAAATAAATTTTTATTCAGAGTTTTTTGTGTTTAACTATTTTTGTTTTTGATCGATTAGCGCGCGCTCTAAACAGCTGCGGCAGTTCGTTTTGTTTTAATAAATTTCCTATACACACCACGAGAGCATTCAATTTCTCTCTTATCTCATCTTGTGTGCGGGTAAAGAAACTCTTTCTCTAATCTAAAGATACGACGCTTGAAAGGCCACAACGTCGAAAAAGGAGAGACAATTTTGGTTTTCCGCCTACACGCAATTAGGTTTAAACATCCATAGGTTATAATTGACACTTTCAGGATTGCCGTTGAAAAACCTCTGCAATTCTTTGCTCCGTTTCTTCTTTCTTTTCTTGCGTCATCATTATCGCGACGAGGCAAGTCGTTACCACTTTAATCGTCCCCCGGAACGAAGCCGGCGCCTTTTTCATCCATCTCTTGTATCCTCCCCCGGCTAGCCGGGGGCCGAAGAAATATCCTTTCGGGGGCGGCGGCGGCGGCGGCGGCGGCGGTGGAAGAAGCGTGTAACAAAAACACCGGATGAGTCGCGGCGCGGGGTGAAGAAACGGCGAAACCGCAAGGCGTGAAAGAAAGAAAGGCGCGACCCTAGCCCGCGCGCAGCCTTGCCATTGAATTAGAATTTCCGAGTCGTTAATTTCCGCCGAGAGCGAAGGAAGAAAGAGGTCGAACTCGGGACGGGAAAGTGCGTCCCGGGGATAAGAGAGACAGGCGGATAAAGAGACAGAAACGCGGGCGTCAAACGGAGAAAAGGAGGTAGAAGAGACGCGAGGAAGAGGAAGGGAGAGTTGATTTCCAGCGGGAGGAGAGACAGAAATGATGAAGAAGGAGGAACAAATTCTTCAAGAAAGGCGGAGGTTTGGAATCGTTCTATCTTCTTTTTTTTTTTTTTTTTTTTTTTTACTACACTTCGCGGCGACGCCGCCCGAGGGTAATTTCTTCTCCGGCCTGCCTCGTCCACGCTCGATTAACTCCTCTTCGAGAGAGTCCGGTCGTGGGACCTTGCACACAGTCAACGGTGCATGCGACCCGCGGTTGCATAATACGATAGCACTCGAGACGACGAACGCGCGCAATAGCGACGATCGCGAAGAAACTTCCGGGAGTCTCTTAATGTGCCGTCGAATTTTTCCTTGCCCCCGAAAACTCGCCGCGCTTTTCATCGTCCGGTAAATGGTTATTGGACGCTATTATGGCACTAAACGCCTACCTTCGTTTGTAAAAAGAAACAGAGAGAGAGAGAGAGAGAGCATTGCGAGAGTATTTAATTATTCAAACAATTTTTCAACTTTATTTCTATCTTTTTAGAGATAAATAAAAATCTCGTTCGCACACGCGTTGCCTGAGAAATAAATGTGTTTGTTTACATCGCCAAAATGCACATAAGATATCAGCTTCCGAGCCACGTCCGATCGGTAGATCGTAAATTAAATCCCACTCCGAAGCGCGATAAAGCGCGCGGCCGAATCAAAAAAACGAGAGACATTGATCCCGTTGTATATTGTATAATACATCGCGAGAAACAATGATTAAATGTTTTGTTTTTATCGCTCTCGCGTGATGCCGATTCGTCGTCATTCACTCACCGGGGAGATAACTCGATTAATAAAAATATTGCCAACCGTGCGCGCTTCACGCCCGAACGCCCTCGCCTGTCCGTTCGAGATACTTATCGGCGAAAGGGAAACACGTCGACGGCGACAATAGCTTACATAAGGGTTATTCCTCGATAAAGAAGAAAAGAAGCTGTTACTCCTTCTCGTTGAACGTCACCGTGCGATAACATAATAAATGCGCGAGAAATCGGTTATTACGTAAGGGGATGGGTCTTGGCGGGATAAGTGCGAGAAATTTTTACAGAGAGAGGGTTAAAAGAGTGTGTGGTGTGATCTCGCATGTGAGATACGCGAAACATTTTGTCGCGTTAAGTGCGCGTCATTGTTTCTTGCATCGCTCGACCGAGGAAGTTTGTTTACCTTTCAGCTCACCCCCCCCCTCCTCACGCTGCGATTTATAACACCCTCTATCTGATAATACGTTCTAATCCCGTGGCTGACCGCAGGATAGCGTGAGAGATTGTGGAAGATAATATATTATTCATCCTCCACACGTTATATTATATGCGCGCGCACGGGTTTTGTTTCTGTTTGCCCCACAAAATATTTAAGTAAAATTACCGACGCAAGAAGGTCACTGACACCTCGGACAGATTTAAATCGCGCGAAAATTTAAACAAAACTAGACAAAGCAATCAACAAAACAATTATTCCGCGCCCGGACGAGTGAAAGAGAGAAAGAGAGATACGGAGAAGCGCAAGCGAGAAGCGTTGCGTATCGGTAGCGCGACGTTTAATCTAAAGTCGCGAGGGGAGTTGCACGTTTAACGATGTAAATTTTTTTCATGTATAATACCGAAGCGCGAGTTAACTGCCGCTGCAAAACATGCGTTGAAATTTGTGTTATACAAAGGGATACGAATAAAAACTCCCGTTTCGCATATTAAATCCGCGTGCCGTATATCATCTGCAACGCGATTCAGTAAACACGTACGTACAAGCGAAAAAAAAAAAACTTACCGTGTTTTTTCAGCGCGTTTTTGCTACACGTTAAAAATGTTAAAAATTGTTACAGACCGAACGCGCGTAACGTAGCGAAAATCCGCGCGTTGTGTCATCTTCTGCTTCCATTTTCCGCGTGTTTTCCTCGCGCTTGATAACGATTGAAAAAAAAAAAAAGTGTTTATTTCGGATTAATCTAAAACGTTGATTAAAACGAAAAAGAGATGTGTGTGATCGCGCGCGGTGAATGAAATTTCACCCTGTCAATTGTGCGCGCGCATTTCTGTTATCTGCGATACTTCCGGGATTTTCAATAACGTCGCGATCAATTAGGCGTATCGACGACATCAGACGCGACAAATGACGTTATCGATGTCAGACGCGAGTCTATATAGTTGATCCTTTTTCCATTTTACGGTAAAGAAACGCGAAGAAATGCAAGATTCCGTTCGCGTTGACGGAAATGTATCGCGCAAACTCGCTGTATCTGTACCACGTTATCGGTGCGTGTTACTTTATCATTTTTTTTTTTTTTTTTTTTACGGTATCAGGGGAAGCGTCAATGGCGCAAATTTAATTGCGCGTTTGAACCGCGTCAGTGTCATTTTTTATCGAAAAATCTTTTCGCGAATATTTCAGTTCATCGGAGCCTGATATTATCTAATCTTGACAAAGTGAAATAAAACGTTGATTTGTAAAATAATATATATATATATACAACGCGATTCAAATTCGAAAATCATCTTCAGAAATTTCTGTGACAAATCGCACCAGATTAACTGCGCGTTTCAGCGCGAATGTGCGTTGTATCGAAGAATGACAAGCATTGCCAAGGAGAAAAACCGCGAATAAAACCGCGATTCTCCGGTCGAATCTGTGTCACGAGTGTCGCGACATGTACAATAACACCGGACCGCGATATATCCTTAAATTACACGGTGTTCAAGTCCGGGTGAAACGAAGAATAAACGAGCGGCGTACCGGAAAAACTTCGAAACGACGTTTTTATTGTGCCATATCGCCACCAAATTACTGCGTGTTTACTGCTGGTAACCAAGAACGAGAAGTTATTTCCGTAGGAAGGTAGTTTCGAGCGCGCGTACGTTTCAAACATGACGATCGCTCGTCTCTCGCTTTGCCAAGATTTTTTTTTGTGCGACGCTTCACGAGAGAGTATGAATCGACAACAAAACCGGCTCGAAACACAGTCTCCACTGTGTCAGGGACTGCGAACTTCGGGACTGCGAACTTCGGGAGACGAGTTTCACTCGTTAACACCTTCGCCTTTCATCCGACATAGGATGCGGTCTCTGCAATCAGCAGAGGAAGACAAGCACCAAACCGAAAAATAATCTCAAAATCCGTTAGACGCGGATTTTCAAATTTAAAACCCCCTTTTTTGCCGACCTTGCTGGTCAACTAAATTGTTGACGCAACATCAAACCAAACCGAAAGTGAGGAGAATACTCGGCGGAAAGTGCCCCCGGAAATTGCACTGTTCCAACTATCGAATTGACTTTGGCGGCATCCGTCAATTTCCGGCAGCGCCGCGTTTTCATCGAGCGCTTATAAATTTATTATTCGCGCGCGTCTCGCGGTAATTTCGCGCTATTAGCGATGCAATAAGCGCGCCGTACAGCGCATTCAACATCCGACTGAGAAATATCGACTATCGAGAGTCAGCGACGACATTCTTCGGTCCTCCCGCGAACATTCGAAGCGCTCGAATATTTCGCGGAAAATTCTCCGAATGCCCAAAGGATTTTCATAGTCGGAGCGACATGGCGCCGCTTCATTTCCGCGTCTTTGAGATCGTCGAACTTGACTTCGCCGACGACGAGACGGCGGCGATAGCGCTCGTTTCATTCACGTAAAAATGTCCGGGGGGACAGTCGAATGTCTTTTTTTTTCTTTTTTTGCGGACCGCGACCTCGGAAGGAAAAACGGGAAGGAGTCTCGTGCATATCGCGCTTTTCTTGTCGATACGGAGTGAAAGGTGATATTTAAAGCGAAATCGCGCCACGCGGTTCGGTTACACAAACCCGCGCGGTCGCAAAATGGAATTTGGACGTCGTACACGCAAGCGCAATTCGCGCTTCCGAATCGTTTTTCTACACCGCGCGCCACATTCGACCGACTATATCATTTTCACGAACGCGTTCCGTAGCGAAACGGCGGCGGCGAAACAAGAGAGCTACGTTTATTGCAAAATAAAAAGCTGCGCAGTTATTCAATAAAAAGAAAATTAATAAATTTCGTCCAGTCTTTGTTTGATAAATTTTCTTTTTTCTTCGCTGTAACACACCGTTTTATGGTGACGCCAAAAAACAGGGTTCGATTACACTATCAATTTTATTTTATTTTTTTTTTTGTCCAGACATTTAATTGTCCTGTTGTTCCTCGTTTCATACTTCATCGAAATTCATCGCTGTAAACCCGATAAGAACTCGATTTGAAATAACATTTCGTTAACGAGTTAATTACAAATTTAATCGTTCATTTATGTCGCTGTTTAATGATGTTTTGCAAGATGTTTTCTCTTTCTCTCTCTCTCTCTCTCTCTCTCTCTCTCTCTCTCTCTCTCTCTTTCTCTCGGATAAGGACGATTAAACAGACAATTGAGTATAAACTCTCTGGGACATTAACGGCGACGCTTTTGCTTCGAGACTCGCTATGCGCGTTAAAGTTAAGAAAGAAGTTTATGAAAAGGCGAACGGAGAATAACGATTCGAATACGCGTGACAAGGAAAATTGTAACGTTCTGACGAAACGCGCGACTTCTCCTCGAACACGTTTTATCGGCGCTCTATTGGCGAATAAAACGAGTCGTAAAAAGAAAAAACAGGGAACACGAGAACGGGAGAAGGGAGGAGGGGGGAGCCAAAGCTCTCGCCGAAAATTTACGACGTAATCGTGAAAATCGCACGTCAAATTCGCGAAATCTGCTGCAGAAAATTGATAAGCGCGATTTAAATGTGTGCGCGCGCGCGTTTTAAAGATAAATTCATCGATTCGAGATTATTAAACTTTGCGGTTCGATTTTGACGCGTTATACACAGGCGTTAATTTGCGAAAGCCACTTTAATAAGCGCGAGCGCGCGCGCGAAATCTCGATCGCTTCGCCCTGAAGTTGAGTCAATTACGCACTTCATTAATTTCACGTGTGCGGCGCGCATCCTCCTGTCAATCCGCGTGAATTGTTCTCACGCGGAAATCGCGCAAAATTCATGATATATATATCGGCGAAATCCGACACGCGAAAAGCGATTAATTCGCACGCGCGCGCGCGCGCGTTACGCTTTCGTTTTGTCCGCGCATCGAGCGATAAATGAATTAATTGCCGACGTTTATTATAGCGTTTATTAATAGCGCGCGCGCTTGTGTGTGTGTGAGCGGTATATTATATATGGAATTATGAGAATAATACTTATATTCGCCGTAATTTTCGCTTTTCGACATTTTATATTACGTGTTATCTCGCCGCAATACAAACGCGATTGCCACATGTTTGTAAATTAATTTAACGTATTGATACGCGCGTGTTCGTACATACGTGCGCGCGCGCCGTGCACGCGCTTATGCCTAAGTGCGGGACTGACGGAATGCGATGCATTTTGCAATTATCTGTGCATTAGCTGTGCCCATATCGACCACTATGATTTGAAAGGCCGATAAGAGGATATATGAAATATATAATTGTAAGTTCTCGAATAAGCGCGCGTGTGGCGGAATAAAAGCTACGTTGCGCCAACGCGCGATTTCACGCGCAATGTGCACGAGCGAATTCCAAGGAAATCCACAATAATACCGACAATCGCTTTTCAATCTTACTCGACGTCAAGAAATATATTTTTCGTAACCGTGAAAGAAATTAAGAGATAAAAAAGTCTATCGGGTATTCAGTAATAAATACTTGTCGCGCTATTTACGCTCGAGAAAGTATCGATAAAAAATTGTACGTGTAATGTGAAAATAATTTTATAAATTTTTCACATCGCGCACTCTCTTTTCCAGTCTCTCTCGTTAATTAAAAGTTAATTCAATTTAAAAGCTTGTTTATATCAAACTGAATAATTATCATGTTACGTGCGCGTAATGTACTAGTATGCGAAATACACGTGGATTACATAATTATCGCGCTAATAACTTCAACTAAATGAGATAGAGAAATACTTGATCGTTAAATTTGCAAAGTTGTGTTATAAATTTGTTTTTTATCCGTTTTTCCGGCAATATTACATCGCACACCGTGTGCGCGCGCGTGTTGCACATAAACTTTATTTATCGCCGATAAAAGTTATCTACGTTTTATCTACGTGTGTGTATATTTGATCAGCGCAATATTCGCCGCAATACAACGGGCGGAAGGTATCCGCTTTGCTTTGGTGATTTGCCATTTTTCCGAGAGCCGCAAGGTCAAGCGCGCACAAGCTAGCGCCTTTACGAAGGCGCTCTTAATTCGAAATCGGTTTACGCGAAATTTCTCATTGTTTAACTAAATAGAATGCGCGGTGAGAAACGCGCGGGAAGACACGATCGAGTGTATCTCGTTTTCCTGAATTATGATTTTACTTCGCGCGCAATTTCACCGTCGTTCCCAAATTCCGTTACGTTATTTGCATGTACTTCTTAGTCGCGCGCGCGTCTCGTCCCGGGGAGCGCATCTCTCGTTGATTAACTTGACGCAATTTGCGACGAGATTTTCGTATTCAGCCGAGAACTCGTCGTCGCGCGCGTCTCGACACGCGGAATTATTGCATCATAATTGAAATCGCAAAATGTAAGGCGCAAGCGCGTAAAACAAGTTTGTGTTTTTTTGTTAATCGCGGTTGTGTCGCTCTCTTTGCGAACGCGAAAATAACGACAGAGAGCATAAATCTAAATCCTAAATCTCACATAAGACCGCGAGAAAATTCGAGACATCATGAAATATTCAGAGATCGCTCGCGAAACGTATGTATCGGCAAACTTTGAGTGTCGCGCGAAGGATTGCTGAACGAAGGAAACCGGTAAAGACGTTAGCTCGTTTGCTTGGCAAAGGACTCGAGACGGATCGTATCGGTGATCCGTGAAATTTTCCCTCGTGCCCGTCCACACGACACACTGGCTCTCGCCAGTGTAAACGAGCAGGTTTCTCTCGCTACCAGTTTGCTTACAGTAACAACACTAAAGACGTTCCGTCGAACGAGGTACGTACGGGTAGGTCTTGCTCCTTCGGCAAACTGCGGCCATCATGCTTGATTCATGGATCCGGGGCGGTTTCAGCGCGGTATCTGCTGCCGCTTCTCTCCCCGGGCTCTTTACTCGGTCGACGGATCGTGAAAACAGATATTACCTCGGAAATTAAAAGAGATGCGAGACGATCAATTTTCTGTACACACAAGTTTTTTTTTTCTACTAGCACAACTCAGGCGCGCGCTACGCGCACGCTATTGTTATTTTTATTTAACGTGTTGTCAGTGAACACAACCTGTCACCGCGATGACAGATAGTATATACGTCTTATAAACTATATAATACACATATGAGAAATGTCAGAAATAACGCATAAAAATCAAACTCAAAAACTAGTGAGAGAGAGAGAAGTGGAAAAACAAAGCGTGACAGGGAAAAGGGTAAAAAAGAGAATATTATATATATTATATGTAATATTCTATATCTATATATAATACACACACATACGCATATATGTATGTATATATATATATATATATATATATATATACCGTAATCACGTGACCGAAGTCAGTAATACCGCCGCGGTCGCGCGACCGAGGTCAGTGACTCCACCGCAGTCGCGCGACCGAGGTCATTGACCCCGCCGCGGTCGCGCGACCGAGGTCAGTGACCCCGCCAAAGTCGCGCGGCGGAGGTCAGTGATATTACTCTGTAGTATGTATATAATACATATAATACAATATAAAGTATAATATTATAAATATATAATAAATTATATGTATTTATAATATGTATTATTTAATGTTATATATAATATAAATTACAGTCTCGTTATTTTCACGTGTTGTTTTTCTACTTTCCTGTCACGTGACTTTAGTTACGTTTTTAATTTTCTCTACATATACGACGAACTGTCTCAAAATCGCTTTTCAGTGTTTACTCTCTCGATCTTACCGATTCGATTCGACTCGATCAACCAACCAACCAATCGGCAACGCGGAAGAGGCAACAATAGGTGCGATATATTCGACTCCAAACGCGCACTTCTCGGTTCAAATGCCTTTTTTAATATAGGATCCACAAAATTTCTTAATTTCAAGTCATTAGACATTTTTTTTTAGGAAAAATACAGAAACGCGTTATTTTGTTCAATTTCACGCGTAAAACCTCGACGAGAAGAACAACCCGGAACAAACACATACACGCTGTGAGCCGTGATTCATTTTTGAATCACCCTTAACTTTTAGCAAGACGAAACTTTTTTTTATGTAAAATGTTTTCTTTCGGCAACTTGTATATTATATATAACGTTTTCGTCGAAATTACGCGCCGCATCTTTATCATAAAGGACACTCTGTACGACGATGAGCGCGGAGGAGGAATATGCGCGAAGAGAACGCATAAAGTTTTACGGCATTTCAATATCTAGACGCCATATACCGCCGCGCATTATCATACGATCCTCGCGAGAGACTTTTCCCTTTATGCTCGCCAGAGTTGACAATAGAGAGTGCGCGGTGCCGCGCATTCCATTTTACGCTTCATTCAATTTCAACGCGATGCGCGATTAATTTTCCACCTCCGACCGTACAACCAAATTGTACCAATCCTACGATGTATAGTGGCAAAAATCTTGTCCCTCAATTTCCAGAAGATTTACTACATGTAATATGCAAGAGAGAGAGAGAGAGAGAGAGAGAGAGAGAGAGAGAGAGAGTTGCCGAAAGAACAGACTTTTCTGACAAAAGTGACTTAAATGTTTGTAAGATGAACGATGGAGTTGCGAGAAAGAAAACGAAGATCGAGAGAGATGAACAGTCGGTTGCAAGTGGCTCTTGTTGTCTATTGGTGAAAAGTTGTTAATGTTTTTTATTTCGCGTCATTCCCGAGATTCGTTCATACTGCTAAAAAAAATAATCTGAAATAATAGCGCGCGCTATTATTGTTTTTATTTTAACGCGTAGTGTCAGTGAACACAACCTGTCACGATGACAGCTAGTATATACGTCTTACAAACCATATAATATACATATGAAAGATGTCAGAAATACCGCATGAAAATCACACTCAAAAAATAGTGAGAGGGAGAAGTGGAAAAAACAACACGTGACTTTATTTTAGTCACGTGGTGTTTTTCCTCTCTTCCCTATCACGTGACTTTATTTTAGTCACGTTTTTAAAGACACGTGCAACAAAGTCGCGCTCGAACGCGGCGCGAGGCACTACCGTGCCTCTTGATTTGTACGACATGAATCGAGAAACACATCCGAGAAAACGTCCGAATCAGCGTCGAGATAAAAGTGGCAACAATCAATATCGAGAGAATTGATTGTAATTATTTACACACACTTTTTCTGGCAGGATCAATGAGTTGGAAGATAATCAAATAAAAATCGATTCATTGCGCATTTAAATAATCTTTTTACAGTTTAAAAAGCCCAGAGGGCACCATCTTCCCATATCCGGGCTGAATTTTTTCACAGATTAGTTTTTTAATTATTGGAACATTCTATAGAGAGTGCCGCGAAAAAATTCGAAAAACGATAACAAGAGCCACTCAAGTATAAATTAACCGGGTCGAAAATATATTGCAAAACTAAGCGCATCTCTGCATCTCTTCTCTTCCATTTCGCGGTTTAGAGATATATAATATATATTATGTATATATATATATATATATATATATATATATATATATATTTGTCTTGTGCGAAACTTTGTTACTAAAGTCATGGCGGTCAGAACCACGAGACAATTGCGTTGACAATTATGTTACATCGTAATATTGTCACACACCAGAGTGTCATCCGTCGTGTCGCAACGACACGACAACGCGATTGCGCGATTCAATTTTGACGCGTACGAAAATTGCCCTCTTAAGTTACTGCGCTAATCGTCAACTCGCATTTCTGGCATTTTGCTCTCTCCAGCGGTTTTGCCGGGATTCGGGGCACTGTGATCTCCGGCGCGCGAAATATGAGAGAAAGAAATCGGACGTTTCCCCTGAATATGCAAACGAAATAATATATATCGTTAGTCCGATATCCAATTTATTTCCAACAATGAGGTCCGTCTCGAATTATGTATTGCGATTTTGTTTTCTCTTGATATTTCGCGTTCTCCTCTCTCTCTCTCTCTCTCTCTCTCTCTCTCTCTCTCTCTCTCTCTCTCTATCTCTTTTCGCAATTTCGGCGCAAAACCGCGACCTACGCCAAACGCGATAAGAGAACAGAATGATATTCCGACGCAATTTGGATATAGAAATTTATTTGACGAAACCTTAATTAACTGTGGAAAAATTTAATAAAACGATATAATATACACTTTTTGCGCGCTGAATAATGCCGACTGAAAAATATGATTTGCCGTTACTATTCCGCAAACAATTAATTGCAAATCAAAAACAAAGAGTACACGTACACACACACACATACACACACACACATAGAGAGAGAGAGAGAGAGAGAGAGAGAGGGAGAGAGAGAGAGTTGATGAAAATTATTGCTCATGTTAGTAGTTGCGAGAGAGAGCTTTTGCGCTTTCATTCATTCAATTTTACGAGTGCCGATGAGATTGACGAGTGCGAAAATAGAAGAAAAAGTCGAAGCAATCCGACGAAGAACGCGAAAGGAAGGATACGCAGTCGAGTCGCGACAATGCGAGAAAGCTTGTAAGGGGATGAAGAAGGCTGAGCTGCCTTAAAAGATTCTCTGATACGAACAAGAGAATATGAAAAAGGAGAATAGAGCTTGAGCTGAGAAGAAAGAGGTGAGGCAAGAAAGATATGGACGATACAAAGGATCTGTGAATCCCTGAGACAAGGAAGAGCCGCACAAAGAGCGAAGGCCTATTTAAAATTGTTAGAATTCAGTGGACAATCTCGGAAGCAATCCGGAATGTTGAGCGAGCGATTTTCCTGTCTCTCTCTCTCTCTCTCTCTCTCTCTCTCTCCTTTTTTTTCACTTTAAAAAAGAATTACTTGCTCGTGCCTTTTTTTTACTTAACGACGTTGTTTTTGCGCTCCATTTAAAATATCGCTTCTATTTTTCATCACGGTCGAAGCTCGTTTGTGACAAAACTCGCACAAAATTGTGCCATCCCACGATATTCTCTCAACGCGCGCGCATCGCGCTATTTACGCGCAAATAATTTTTGTGCTCTTATAATTGCGAGGGAGGAATTACGACCGCGCGTATAATGCGATATTACGATCTTTTATTATTACGAAATCCCGCGGTTATCCGCAAATATCCAAGGATACACCTTTAACGCCTCTCTCCGCGGGCTCTCTCGTGCGCGTAATCATGATATATATATATATATATATATATATATATATGTATGTATTTCTTCTATATTATATTTCTTGTGCGCGTTCAAGACAAAGGAAAGATCTTTTCTTTCACATCATAGAAACGTTTTCCAAATTCTATGGTGTTCGTTAAGCTCACGTTTGTCCTCGCCGCTCATGCGTGCGCTTTAAGGCGAGTTTCGCAACACAAACGCGACATAACGAGTCGGCACCACGTGCGTGAATACCAGCAATAAGCAACAGCTGGTCCATGTCGTATCTTCTGTCCGAATAATTCGCGTGTTATAAACCCTCCTTCCTCTTTCCTGTTCTCTTCTTTTTCCTCTCCGCTCAACACTTCTCATATCGCTTAAACCAGGCCACTCGTGCCCACATTAAGGGAAGGTGCGTAAAAGTAACAAAAACTAAAAAAAATTACACGCCATTTGTTTTTTTTTTCTTTTTGCAGAAAACACGTAAAAATCTTGTTTATAGAGAATAAATAAAAGTTTGAGTTTTTTTTCTTATATCACGTTTTCGAGGAGAACGACTCGTTGCTCGCTTTACTGCGTGTTAACTGTACAGAGACTTGTCTGTGCCACGAATTTCTATGCTGAATGATAATTTACGTTGCGCGCGTGTATGTGCGTCGCAGCACGTAAAGTGCACGTAAGTGTGCAATGCCCAACCGCGTACGTGGGTTATATCGCACGCGCCCACCACGTGCGTGTTGCGCTACAAGTTCTCGTAATAAAACCGGACCTCTCCTATATATATACAACGCGCACCTTTTCCCGCGTTTCTGCGCGGTAGCCATGGCCGGGCTACTCTTGTTTCGATCTTCGCGCGCGGGAAGCCGTGCCGCTGCGAATTAGATCGACTTTGCCGAGAAAAACGACGGTGGCTTGATCGAATTTCTAAATGGCCTGGAAACGCAAAGTGCGCTGTGAAAACGGAGTTGTCGCAAAACTAGGTTGAGCCGAAGACAACGCGAAAACATTTGGCTGAAAACCAAAGCGCGCGCGCGCGCGTTGAAGTCTAGAGAGAACTTTTCACGAGAGAAATTATTTCGACAAATACATCGCAAACTTTAAAGTTTGATATATTTTTGTTTTATTATCGATTCTAAGATTATGTAATAATTTTTCAGTAGTCTCGCACAATTTATTCCGTCTGCGGTAAAAGTTAAGAACAATTACAGATAGTATCGCGGTTGCAATAAAAACACGAGTAAGCGCGAGAATTATTGCGGGTATTACGAGAGAGTTCGAAGCGTGTATATTCGTTACATAAAACGTCAGTTTTTTTTTTATTTTTTATTTTTTCGTTTTTTCGCTCGTATCGATGAGAAGAACAGAAATGTTTGACCGTCTGGGTGGGAAGAAATGGCGCGCACATACGCCAATAGTTTCAAGCAAATCGGCACACATTGAGACGGCGAGGAGAGGTATGTATCTCGGTGCGATCGCATTAGTGTGAGTGTCATTACTCTCGTCATGCTCCACAGGAACACTTTCACTGCCTTTTAGCTTAAAGTCCGTCCAACGCGATCGACCGCTTCACATACACGTTGCGAGACAACTCACAAGCCGAGTAGATTCATGATTCTCTTGCGATTTCGTCGCGAAACTGTTGTAAAAAATCGCGAATGATTTATTGCAGTCGACGCAAATTAAGATAAATTTGTAACATATGTTATAGTTGAAATTAATTATTATTTATTTATACACATGAATCACACTCTATTTCTTGGGCAATATATTTTTGCGTCGCGTATGTTACGTGACAATATACATATATAACGATATATTGTTATGTAACAATATATATTGCACATAACAATTTATTCGCATATACGCAAGTATTATATATATGTACAAATAATTGAAAAATATCGGGACGTATCGGGAATATTGGAAGAAATTTCTCTTAAAAATAAGAGATTT
Source organism: Pseudomyrmex gracilis (assembly GCF_002006095.1). Classification (NCBI taxonomy): domain Eukaryota; kingdom Metazoa; phylum Arthropoda; class Insecta; order Hymenoptera; family Formicidae; genus Pseudomyrmex; species Pseudomyrmex gracilis. The sequence goes on along the minus strand of NW_018020591.1, from coordinate 231,330 downwards.
AGAACGAGAAGTGAAACGCTATTCTTTACAAAGACGTGAAAAATATCATGCCACAGTGATGCAGGATAAAAAATAAACCTGGCCCGCGGCACTGTTAGATTATGGCGTAGTGACAGGAAGCACGGCAAAGAGTTTAATGAACGATCTCGTAATCACGAACGTGTTTACTGTTTCAGAAGCCATGCCAGTTAATTAATCTTGACGGAAGTCCATTCTTCATGTCGACGGTTTAATTAAACAGCGGCTATATGCTGAATTAAATAACATTGAGAAGACTCGTAATCGGAAATGAAAAAGAGACGTATCATTAGCGAGAGGCAACGATACAAATAACTAAACCATGCGAACGTAATCTTTTCATTGGTCAGGAATTTCCAATCGGAATCTAAAAACAGTTTTTGCAATTAATAGAAAAATCGTCGGAAAATTCTCTTTTTATATTTATCCGCAAAAGCTTGTAAAGTTTTGTATATTTAAAAGTTTTATTTATGTATAAAATTTTACAATGTTGAAAAAATATTTGTATACATGTCATAGAGTTTCTTCTCTCGAAAAATATGATTAAAACGAGTTTATAATTAAGCCAATACTAATAAATATTTTTTTTTACATGTCATCAAAACAGCGCGCGCAAAAATATAAAGAGATATCACGTGAAAAAAAAAAATTAAAAAAAGCTGCAAAAGATTTTTATCACTATAAAAACTGGAACTACTTTTATGAGACGGGAAAAGTTGGAATTCCGAGTTTAAAATACTTTCGTACGACTTCCGCTGTGAACGTTAACGAACCGCAGGAAACCATATCGGCAGAAATTTATTTGGGTTACTCCTCGGGATATAGGAAGTCAAGAGGAGAGAGTTCCATTGAAGCGTTTCCTTCTATAATTTTGCAATTATATACAGTTAATTAAATGCAATAAGATATTGTTAAAAATAAAAAGATATCGATTGCTTTGCTCAAATGCAAGAGACGTAACAATGTATTGTTAAAAGATGTGTATCTGTTTTCTTTTTTTTGTCAAAAAGCCACGACGATATTTCGACTCGGTAATTAGCACTTTAATAATAATTAGTATCGCACATACGCAGAATTTTTCAAATTTTCGTAAATGAAAACTCGATTTTTGCAAAACTCGAATTCAGGGAAAGACAAATTAATTAACATTGCCGTTTTCCCGCGTAGCTTTTATATTTATCATCCGCGTCCCGGCCTTGCGTCTCGCGAGGAAAATGGAACGCGTCTCGCCAAGAGAGAGAGAGAGAGAGAGAAAAAGAGAGACTTGTGACTCGGTAACTGGACAAAATCCAATTCGCCTTTCGCCCGCGAAATTCAAGACCGCGCGAGAGCGCCGCGGAGAGTTCGCGACATATCGATTTCCACCCACGGTGCTTTTCTATCGCGCGCGCGATTCCGGCTTGTTGCGGGTAATACATAACCTTGCGAGCGAAGGCGTAGTCGCGCCCGACACGCCCGAACAATTCCCACAGCATTGGAGAATGGTCGCCATTACGATGCCTCATTGTGACATGTTACACCGGTATTTAAGCTCGGACTTTTGCGTAATCCCGCTTGGTTTTTCGCAAGAGCAACTGTGTTAAAACGTTAATTCGATTCTTAATTAAAACCAACTCGCGATTTACGCGATTCTCATATAAACGCTCAATGCAACGTGTTTAATCGTCGAAGAAAGTTTCAACGGGCATTCGCGACATTTGTAACGGCAATACGCGAAGCAATATCGCGACGCAATTAATATTGCAATAATAATACCGCAAAGTGTCTCTCTCTCTCTCTCTTTCTCTTTTTACACAATTTTTAGTTACAAAGCTTCTCGCTCGAGAAGTAAACTGCTAGATAGCAAAGAAAGTCGGAAATGAAAAGAAGAAGATTAAAGAGAGCATTAATTAGACGTGCCTGTGGCGCGTGTGAAATATACTAATTACACCGAAATTGAGACAAAAATCCGCACGAGCCGCCGGACTGATAATACTTAATTTGTACATCCCGTGATTAAACAAGCTCTTGACAAAATGGAGCAAAAGATATACAAGAAAAGGATAGAAAGAGAGAGAGAGAGAAAGTTGATAGAACGTCTCCTCTGACGAACGAGCGGGCGTCTCGTAGAAAGTGGCGAAATAAAGACGAAATAAAAACAACAACCACGGCGTGCCGTTGCGAGGAGCTTCTTCAGCGAGCTACGAGGATGAAATTTGTCCGGCTTATACGAGATAAACTGTGTGAAGGCACTTGCCCGGATTACTCATAACAGAACAAATTTTCCTGAAGCCGTTTATCTCTGCGGCTAACATTAGGTTCTCATCGAAATGTTGAAGACAAGGAAAAGCGACGTTATTAAACGCAACGATTTGTTTAGTTCAAAATAAAAATAAGTCACGAAGCAATTATCACAACATCGATCGATTTCGCATCGGTTTGAATTTTCAATGAGCAAGTAACGCGGAACGAAGTAGGGAGAAGAAAAATCGTATACATATTTACGCAACCGGCAGAGATGAATCGTTTGAGGATCTTATTAGAGTGGCTCTCGTCGAGAGATGGTTTTCGTCTTCGCGAGGGAATTTCGAGATAAAAGTAAAATTACCCGTTGTTAATTATGAGCGTTTATACAGGTCGAAATACTCACGGAGAAGAGTCGGGGGGAAACCCCTTTCAACCGTTCGCCCGAAGCCTTCGGGATGAACCTCGCCGTAAAGCGCTGCTTAATTAATCTCAAATCCAAGCGTCTTACGGGGGGATGGGTCGTGACCGCGCGCGAAGGTGTGCCAGCTCGCGCGCTTAGCTCGTCCTTAAAAGAAAAGCCCCGCGGTGAATGATAGTCATCGTTAGTCACCTCGCGCTCCAATGCGTTTCCCCGAATTTATCTGCCACGGTCCGACCGTGCTGGATTTATTTTTGGCATGATAAGTGGACCTTTCTATCGTCAGGAAGCAGAGAGGGAAGATGAAGAGGGGCGAAGATATCCCGCGGAGAAGATGAGCAAAGAGAGTTGCGCCCCGGATCCGTGATAGAGAGAGGCGGCGAAGCGAAAGACTATAAGCGCTGATAGAGAGAGAGACCGCGCGTTGCGGTCGGTGTGTGTGTGTGTGCTCGCGCGCGCGCGCGCACTGGCTTTTCAACTCGTTCTTCTCTCCACCTCTAATGTTCATTTTTGTTCCACTCCTTTGCCAGGTGCTGAGTTTTGCTACTTTAATTAACGATTTTGATAAGCGGCCGGATAAGAAAGGAGGAGGCTCTTCCTCTTTAAAAACACACAATCCCGTTTCTCGCTCGCTCGGTGCGCAATGAATTTTTGACCGCGCGCATTTGTTCACACGGAGCGCTAGATAATTTTGAAAAAAAATTGATCAATCAATCAATCAACGCCGAAATATGCGCAAAGCGTAATATTTTCTTTTTTCGAGTACGCGAGATACTTTTTACCAGCAAAATGTTGTCGATTTTGTACATTTTTTTTTTTTTTTTATATTCAATTCGCACACAATTACGTTTCACAATTGTTACGTAATTGTTAAGATCCTCGTTGTGTTTCTTCTCCTTCCGCTTTAACCTGTAAAAATTTCGATTAAGTTGGAAATAAATTGTATAACCTCGCGCTATCAAAAAGATAAGGAAAAACGAGAGGAGAGTAACTGCGAGTGTACAATTAAATAGAAGAAATCTCCTTTATGTAATGGGTTCTCTCTTACTCTCTCCTCATTTTACCTCTCCGAACGCAATTTGGAAGAAGCGGCAGTTAAAGGTTCGAGTATATTTGATACCGCGGTTTCGTATGTAACGTCTTTATCTTTTTGCGATTCCGCCGGCTGCAATCGGTAGGTGGTTATTCCTCATTTTAAAGCTTCGTTTAAAACCTCGGTAGGTTCGTAATTGTGTTATACGAGCACTCGCAGCTACGTCTTTTGCTTTGGACAATTTCACTTTGATATTCACGCGAACGACCAGCAAAACGAGTTCGCAAAGAGTAATTGTATCGTAGTACAACAAAAGTCTCTCTCTTTGCAACCTGGAAGGAGAAAGAGGGTAGTAAGTCTACTTATATTAAACTGTTTACGCGTATCAAACTTCGCACAGCGCCGCCCTTTATAACTTTAACCATCATGAAATTTACCCCGAGACTTCCTGTTTTGAGCATCCACATTGGTTCGCGCGGTGGCTTCAAAATGGGTTTTAATTTATTTACCGCGCAGATTTACCGCACAAAATTGACATCCAAAACGTAAAATGCATCTTGAAATGCGCTGATTTAACAACATGTGGCAATTTTACGTTACGTTAAAATATACGCAATTTTCCGCCTGCGCGCACAGATAATGTAAAATTATCGAAAATCACATCTAGCAATAAGTTACAAAAGGATATTCGATATGATATTTTGAAGTTAATAACACATATTGTAAAGCGTAATGTATTTTGTGTTGTAGCTTTCGCCGAAGAGCTGAGCGAATTTATTAAAATACATTAACAAAACATAACATGTTACTATGTGTAAAATAAATTATAATAAACTAGATAATGTATGAATTATAATGAATAATTATATATATATTAAACGCAACTCTCTTTGTTTAAATATAAAACACATCAAGGACAGGGATGTTTTTTTCTTGCGATTTTATAAACTATAAATGTTGCCACGTATAAATTATTGGAACGCAAGCGCGTTTTGAACAATAAGTTTCCGGTCGAGAGATGGCCAGCGGCCACATGATGGTTCGCATCGATAATCAAAGTACGTGCGATCGTAAGATTGTGGTGTGAAAGAAGAGAAAAGAGAGAGCGGAAGGAGTCGAAGATGAAAGTCGTTGTGTCGTAGTCGGCGGCTAGCTCGTCGGGTATATCAAACGGTATCTGGCGACGACCCAAGGCACCGACAATCGATATAAGCGCGCCAGCTTATGAACAATGGGCTTGAATATCGCCGCAAATAAACGGGGCCATACAATTTCGACTCACCGACTCACGAGCAAGCTTAACGTATATATCATTCGGTAGCTCCTAAAGCGCTAGAGAAACGAATACCTCGTAAAGGAAGGATAACTCCGCGGCGAGATCATCCTTTGTTTGCTCTTTGAGTTTTCACAGAGAAGAGAGAAATACATAGATCTTTTTAAATATTTTTAAAATATTTCCAATGGCGAGAGGTAATAGATAGATAGATAGATAGATAGATAGATAGATAGATAAATAGATAGATAGATAAATATATGTATATATATATATATAGAGAGAGAGAGAGAGAGAGAGAGAAACGGAATAAAAACTCTATTTCATCTCTTAACGCGACGAAAAGGAAAGACTGAAATGTAAATTTAGTTTAAGCAACCTTCAGGAAGGAAAATTGCGCGCACATAAAGTTTTATTTGATATTTTTACTACTTTTCTTTTTGCCGTATCGAAATTTCCATTTCAAGTTAGTTTTTACCGACAATATTTGACGCATTCAAATCGTTGTGCGCTTTGATAAACAACTATTAACTATTCGTCGCACGCGTAGCACGTGCACGCCGCGCTTTATGAAAAAAAACGTAATTCCGTACCGAACTAAATTCCTAGCATGATGCGTTTAAATTGCTATTCTGTTCAAAAAAAAAAAAAAAAAAAAAAAAAAAAAACTAATTTTATTTAATCGAAATAGAATTGTTTTTGCCGAACGAGAATAGCGACGACCGCGTTGAAATAATAGCGCGCGATGTGGATGCAAAATTAAAATGCACAAATTTTGCGTTGTTACATCTCATGCTCATTATAATATTCATATTATACGCTAGCTTTGTGCAATTTAAAATTTATAATATAAATCGTGCATTTAGTAATATTAGATAAAGTCGTTGCGTTACATAAAATGTTTTATTTTTTATACGAATGTTGCATATCATCCGTACAACATAAATAATGTTACGTATCGTCCGTAAAACATAAATAATGTGCTCAACCTCATTCAAAAAGCTATAAAATATTCTCGTATAATAAAATAACTTCGAAATTTACAATTCAGAGTCAAATCGCTTTCGATTGGAGCTCGCGAACACGTTTCGCCGCGTCTCAAGTAGATATGAAAAAGACGGGGCGAGTAATTAATTCCGCTTGTAGAAAGAAATCGAGACGCAGCCGAGCGAAACGCCCGCGGACGTTGGAAATTTCGAATTCCACGTGAAACGCGATTCGACCGCGCAGAAGAATGTTTTACAAAGCGATCCTCGCGCGTAATCAGGATAGGATTGCGATGGAAAAAACAGCAGCTAGAAAAGCGGAAAAGAACACAATATACCGGTACGAGATTACTAACCGATATGTGTCCCCCACGGCGGCAGATTTCGATCACGCAAGTCCGCCGACCGCCTTGAAAAAAACTACGAGGCGAAGAATAACGACGAGGAGAGGAAAAAAAGAAGCAGTTTGTCAATGTGTCGCCCGGCGGTCTATGCTTGATTTATCTGTTGCACGCGTGTACGTGAACTTGCGCCACTCTCGTCTGGAAAGAAAAAAAAAAAAGAGCCATGTTTGCGCGCACTGCAACGTCCGTGCACGCAAGTGGGTGCACTCGCTGCACCAGTGACTTACTTTAACCCCCTTTAGCGATAGAATTTAACCCGCGGCTTTTGCGCGCAACGCACTCGAATAAATTGTGCACTTTGAAATTGTTCCGCGTGCATAGAATAAAAAAAAAAAAAAAAAAAAAAAATCACGTATCTCACATCACGGAGTTCCATAAATTTCCACTTGTTTAGTCAGACATGTTGATTGAAATTCTGGAAAATGGCAATTTCGCTTTAATAAACAAATCGTGTGTGTTTGTGTTCAAAAATTATAAAGTTTGTCGAATATTCAAGGAAAGTATGTGCGCTCCCCTGTTTTTTTAAACGGAAGTTATTTCAGTATAATATATTTAGCTAGAAAGAGAGAAAGAGAGAAAGAGATAGAGCATTTTGTTTTCAAGATGTGAACTAAAAATGGCAAATTGCATATCCATTCAACGAGCAGATATGACGTAGTCGATAATAATTGTTTGTCCGTCTACGGATGAGTTTTGCAATAACATAAACATAAATTGTCAACTTAATGATATTCCAGTTGTTTTTTTCGCATAATTTTCACAATTTTTAATTTACTTTATCGCGCAAATATTTGTGGCTCGGAAAAGTATCGCGCTGTGTTTGCGTTTCATTACCTAACGTCAAATAAAAATAATTACACATTGAATTGCGAGATCCGTGCGTATGAATATTTACAATTTTCTGTACATTGTTCAACCTGTCGCATTACTCTGTACGCCCATGCGAATTGATATTATGCACGCAGACTGTGAAATTATAAAAAATATTTTTCCTCTCTCTCTCTCTCCCTCTCTCTCTCTCTCTCTCTCTCTCTCTCCTTCTCTCTCTTTTTCTCTTGTTCTCTCTGTAGCGTAAATAGAAGAAATAAAATTACATGTTCGTATTGAGATTTTCTCAGTTTATATGATCGAAGAAAATGTGCAAACATTCACTGAAACACGCATCCAATTTTATGTGCTATTTGCGCGTGCGTCTCTCATTCATTGCGCGAATCTTCAATATCAAAAGCAAAATTAGCTTCAGTTTTTTTTTCCGGAAAAAAGTTTAATATCCTTTCATACATATATACACGACTGTTATCGTTACACATAATGCATCGCTGACGTCACGGTCATCAGTCACCGCGGGAAACTTTGCTTTTTATTACGTCGCTACAGTTTATTATCCCATTAAGAGAAGATATCATGCGAGCGCCGAGTTACACGCCTTCGCGAAAATTTTGTCAGCACTTTTCTTGCGGTTCTTGCCAGAACGTCGCTAACCCAAGAGGGGATGTGTGGCGAGATGTCGCGACGCGATAACGTGTTTGATGATAATTGAACAAAGATATTCTCGCGAAAGAATTTATTAAATATATATATAATTCGTCGTGCGATAATGAAAACCTATATCGGACAGAGTAACCGTCGCGTTGAGAATATTTTACTCATCTTTCCCGATAGTACGGAAAATATCAGAAAGAGAGAAAGAGAGCAAAAGAGAGAGAGCGATGGTTACCGGAGAAATTCTAAAGAGAAACTCATTAAAAGTTTTTTTTCCGCTCTCTTTCGCGTTGATCGATAGGTAAACGAAATAAGCTGCTCATTAGTTTCCTTTTTAGCAAACCGACGACATTTCGATTTAATTTAATTAACGCATAAACAAATCGGAATCTTTTTTTTTCACGCATATCTGATCTTTCTGTTGGAACGGTTTGCTATAAACAGCCGTGTGGAATCGTCAGTGTGGCAAAGTCTTAATAAAAACTTAAAAATTTTTTGCAAAATAAACACCACAAATCTCTCTCCTTCTCTCTCTATGCGTGTGTATGTAATATTTATTATAATGTAACAAAAGATTCACTTGTTGAGTAATTTCAGTAGCAATTTTTCTCAGCGCGTTAATGCTTTTTACATTATGAAGCAGCAACCTCATGGAGACACAAAAGATACTCTTTTAAATAATTACTCTTTAAATAAGAACGAAATTAAATAAAAAGAAAAACGAGTGTAATTACATTATATTAATAAACCTTTCAGCAAAATGTTGAATAATTCTGTTAGCAACTTTTTTTTTTTATACCTTTAATACCTTTTGCATTATGAGAGAGCAACTCATGCATAAAAGGGATACTCTTTTACATACACAAAGCGAGATTTATTTGGAGAATCAGTTTTCATGCGCGTTTCGCGAATACCGGGGATGTACATTTCATATCATAGCTTATTCACGCACAAGAGAGGGACAACCTGAGTGGGGTTTTTGCCGCGTCGAGAATTACAATTTTCTTCCTCACAGAGAAGAGAGAGAGAGAGAGAGAGAGAGAGAGAGAGAGAGAGAGATCGGAAACATGAAACCTTGTACCACCTATTACCGCAGTTGGCGAATATAATAGCGATGACAACGTGTCTGGGCTTTTCCTCCTGGGTAAAACTCGACTGACCGAATCGCGCTCACACACGAACGAATATCACTCCGTGATTTCGCGCCGGGTTTCCGTTGGGAAGAAGACGACGAAATAGACGAAAATGTATTTCTCGAATATTCGACACAATTTAAGAAACGAACATTTTCAAGGATCGTACACGCGCGCGTATATAGTAGCGAAGAATGACGACTTTATTACGTACACTTCACCGTTTTAGATGAGCGCCAAATCGCTGATGAATGCGAATCTTATCTCAATCCTCTTTGCATGGCAAGCGGTCAGGGTCGATGTCCAGTAACGTGGATAAAACGACTTCGCTTTGCTCATTCGCTCTCCCTCTCTCTCTCTCTCTCTCTTTCTCTCTTTCTCTCTCTCTCACCCCCGCGGCTTGCTATCAGCGCACTTCCAGAAAGCGGTGGAATCAACTTAGATATTCCTTTTCTCGTTCTCTTACGTGTCCTCCCCCTTCTCCCTTCGCTTTCCGGCGCGTTTCCTTCCGCAGCAGCGCCATAGCGCGCGGAAGAAAATCCCTCGAGACATTTTATAGTCGATACACGGGCGCGCTTCCTCTTCGTTTATCCTACTTATTTCTTCCTTCTAAATCTTTGTACGCTACATTTGCAATTTTCCGCTAAGTTTCATGGCACGAGTATAGGAGCGCGTCTCCATATTCCCGTCGTTATCTCCCGTCGACAACGCCGAGGTACGCGCAGAGATTACACCGGATTTTCGTAGCTCGCGTGGAAGCTTAAATTCGTAATAATATAATTACAAATTTATCTCCGTACGAACGTTAACCTTTCTCGCACGCTTAAGAGGTGGTAAGGCGATTCCCGCGCGCGCGAGATAGATCCCAGCGCGCATAAATACACGCGCGTGTGCGCGCATGTGTACACGTAACACACAATATGATATAATCCCGCGTGATGAAGCTTTAATTCCTCTTCCGCAAAACGCGCGCGACGCGAACATTGTCAAATATACGGGAGCTTAATTCCGGAGCGGAGTGGTCAGACCGGGATCTCGGGGGCGCGGTAATCCAAAATGGGAAGCAATTTTCGGCTCTTCATCGCAAAGATCTCGGTCTTACGTATTTAAAAAAAAAAAAAAAAAAAAAAAACCGGAGAAGAGAGGCTGCTTCTTCTCCGACGAGTGCGCGCCGCGCGCTTTTTCCGCGCGTGTTGAACATTCCTCTTCTCATTTCTCGTCTTTTGCGCCTCGCGGCAAGACTTTGAGTCGTCGCAATTTGATTAAAAACCGCGTCTCCTACCGGCCTACACGCGCGCAACGCATCGATATGATGCGAGATCGGCGCCGATCGATCTGTGAGAAAGGAAAGAGGAGAGACAATCTTACGAATTCGAAGTACATGGTCAGTGTTCACAAAAACTCTCTGTAATTTCGATAAGATGCAACTCGATTTCTTGCTTGCGATGTCACGACGCGAGAGTCGTTTTTCTCCGCATCGAGGCATCTCTTTGCCAAAAATCCGTGAGTTCGGATTGGTTTTGGAAAGACCGGTAATAACACAAACGAGATGCGAACTCGATTTCTTTTCTTTTTTTTTTTTTCTTATCGAAGCAGAAGCTGCGAAACAGTTTTTTGTTTTGGTTGCGAAAGTGAATGAAAGTCAATGTGTTTGCAAAAAAAAAAAACACAAATTAAAATCGGTTGATGCATCGCTTCGGTATTTTAAGTAAACGTTCGATCAAAAAATCGATTGCAATTCGGAAGTTTGATCACTCCGAACTTCGTTTTAGTAGGTTAGATCTTCGTCGGGTTCTCTCAGATTTTCTAACCGTGTAATTTCATTCTACCTCATCCGGTTGTCATACTGTAGAACTGCTCGTGTCGTAAAAAGAGGCGAGGAACTGGTCAGGGTCGCGCAATTCCGCTAACCCAGATAGGCGGGCCTGTTTCTTCGTGAGACTGTCTTTACTACTGGCGAAGGGGATGTCGAACGAGAATTCTGTGTGTGTTTCGCTGTCCTTTTCACTCGCGTGCTCCTCTGCTCTTTCTTTCTCTCTCCGTTCGTCTCTATCTTCCATCCCTCTGTCTCTGTTTTTCTCTTTCTCTCTCTCTCTCTCTCTCTCTCCGTCTCCTCGTTGCTTCAGCGCCAACCCCTTTCGAGCCACCCTCGAAGGCCACCCACCACCACCCCGACACTGCCTGTCCGCGCACTCGTCCGGGGGTGGCGGTAAGTTCTCGCGCTGCCAGTGCCCGCGCGTCTCTCGCGATCGTCGGACCGCGCGTACGTAAAACGGGGTGGTTCTCGCCGTTGCGTCGTCGGTCGTCGTCACACGCGTGGATGTTTTCGCGCGATTATCGCGAGCCGAAAAGACTCACGTGACCCGGAAGTGCGCCGGAAAATACGACGACGATTTCTTTTCGCTCGCGAGTGGATGTACGAGAGTTTTCGCCCGCGAGTCTGCGACCGCGTCCCCGGGGAATGCGGTTCGATCGAACCGGCCGCTTCTCGCGATCACGAAATTCCTTCGAGGAGCGATGGTGATCGATGACCGTAGAACTTGGTTAGAGTAATTCGTCGCACGGATGACACAGTGTTCTCTAGTGAAGATTTTAGACTGTCAAAAAGATTGGGCACACTCACTGTCGCGCGCGTGAGTTATCTAAGCTTCGCAACTCGTTGAAAAAAAAAAACAAAAAAAAACAAAAAAAACAAAATCGAGCGATCGATTGTACGGTGTTTGAACTAGTTGCAAGAAAAAAAAACAAACAGATTACATTCCGAATTCTCTTTCTTCGAGAGCGCGCGCGATATAACGCGAATGACGGGGGATTAAGACTGCGCGCAGTTTTTATAACCGCGACAGTGAAAAACGAATGAGCAAGCGGCGAGAACAATAAAATTCGATCTCTCTTCGATATGCAGGGCAGGTCAAAATGACTCTATGAGGGAATGGCGCGGGGGATGACGGAGCGCGTCGAGGATTAAAGGAGACGCGTCGGAATGTCGGGAACGTCGCGTCGGTTCTGAACCGGCTCGGGCACAGGTGGAAGCATCGGCAGCGTCTCGTTCTTTTCAACGTGAGGATCGTTGGCGACAATCATGTTGTGCAGGACGAGTCTCGTAAGGTGTGTCTCGGCAGCTTTTACGTCGGATAGATGAACGTGAGTGTTGTCTCAAGTCGGTTGTTATCGTGTCGAGGAAAAATTGGATGTTTTCCGAAGACGCGCACACGCGGAGCGTTTCGCAAGAAGAAACGTATCTGATTAAAAAACGTATCTGAGCAAATCGAACAATTTTTAATTTCTCAAAGAAAAACGACACGTGACGTGTTTTAACACAGATTTTTGCTTTAGGTTATACTTTATGAGAATATAATATGTGTGTGTGTGTGTGTGTGTGTATTTTAATATATACAGGGTGTTTCAGAAC
>NW_018020591.1:86930-218616 GCF_002006095.1 Pseudomyrmex gracilis | reverse complement strand
TCCCTATACTCAAATGTTTTCTACTGTTGCACTGAATAACCCCTAGAAGTTTGATCCCATAGTTCTGAAACACCCTGTATGTAATTTAAACATATCAAATAGATAAAAACATATATTTGCAATAATAATTTAAAAACGTAGAACTAAAATTCATGTATAAAAATATATTTATACTAAATAAAATAACACTGGAGAGAATTATATAAAAATTACCTGCTATTTGTTTATATAGACGTTAAAATTCTTGTATTGTATGCTGATCATTATGATTCGTATAAACGTGTGCACGCTTGTTTCGCGTAAACAGGTTTTTAAAGGTTCGCAAGATAGAGCATATTTCCTTTCAAAAACACTCCTCTGTGTGTAACGGGGGGGATGTGAAAGTGGTGGTGGCGACAAAAGGAACAAGGGTGATGAATCGCGGTGCTGCAATGAAGGTTTTAACGTTATACTGTCTATATCTGCATTTGCTAACGAGCATCCGGATCTTTCGAAATTCCGTTGAGTAGAAAGAGGAAAAGCGCTTTTCGCGAACGGCGCTATTGAAATATTTTGAAGAGACATTTGTGTGGCACGAACAATATTCAGAGCTGCTCTCTCGCGAGCGATTAAACACGGCGCATTAGTAGTCAGCAGAGATGTAATAACTGTAGACATATATGCTCATTACGACAATATTGAAATTGGTTATAATCTCTTCTAATTGGAGTAAGTTTTACGTGACAAATTGGGGATTTTTAACACACTTTCTTTATTAGCCGTATAATTAATAAGCTTAAGTATATAATTGATATCTCGAATGAATGTTTTAAAATAATCACCTCTTTTATGTAAATGTTTTGATATTTGTTTCTAAAATAAAAAAGAGAAAGAAAAAAATACAAAATACAAGCTATAAACATAAATACAACCAAAAAAAGAAAACAAATAATCTAATATGAGTGTATAAATGCGGAAAATATACAAATCAAGAGCAAAATGTTAATGCAAATAAATTCAAACGTGTAACGTTTCGAAACGTTTTGACTTTAATATCGAGTCATCTCTAGTCGACGAAATGCATCTAAATAAACCAACACTTCGTAGTAAATTGTAGAACACGATGCGAAACGATTTCTTATTAATATACTACGTAATTTAATTAAAATGTCGTCAAATTATTGAAGGTAAAGTATGTACTCTGTCACACAAGTCAAACATCTTTGGAGTCAAAACTAGAACATTGGACAAACAAATAATCAATTAAAATTATCAATTATATAATATATATACATATATATATATATATATAATTTATAATATATATTATATCAAGTTTTGTTTGCAAGAAGACAGATGATATTTAATCATGTTGATGTTTGACATTTGCGAAATATTGTTATACATATATTTGTCTCGTAATAAAGTTACTGGCTTAGAATAATAGATGTCGACGAAATAGTTAATTATAGTCATTACCACAACATTTCAGCAATATGATTAGCTGTGTTAGCGTCGTTTATACACGAAGCGTTTCAACTCGAAGCGCGATATTCGCAGCGAGAATTCCGCGCGATTTCCGACCGAGTGACAATTAATGAACACACGATAGTGTGTGCAACGCTGTGTGTGTGCGTATCGTTTTCTCTTCCGTCCTCTTCTCTCACTCTCACTTTCTTCCCTTCGAGATCGATTGTTCATATTATATCGCGCGATTTTTCGAGAGAGAGAAAAAGTGAAACCGAAGTTTTAAAAAAATGCAAATTTCACCTTTCGTATATAAGCTCTTTGTTAACGTGAACATTTCAATGCAAATTAGATGCATATTTTTGTCAATACTATTTGCATACCACATAATATACTCATAATATTTGCATATTTTCTATATTTAAACAAATATTCGCGTCGGGACCGCTTTCACATTCGTCCCGAACACAATTTTGTTTGATATGTGGCGAACCACGCACAAATTTTGAGGAGAATATTTTATACTTTTCCCTCCCTCTTTCAGCTCTGATTTTAACACATAATACATTTTTAAATGAAACATTCGAATACATCATACTTCGTTTCAAGTGTGACATTTGTATGTAACATTTCGAAATCCAATGTTGAAAAAAGAGAAAAATACAAAATATCTTATAAATTATAAAAACAAAAATAAAATAAAATTCTATTACTTGTGTTATACTGTGAAATTATTATGTTATTATTGTTTTTATTGTGTGATGATATTTTATCGAGCGTTTTATGCAAAAATCTGGAATACGGCGCAGAAGTCCAGTCAGCAGATCACGAGTCGTCAAGCGCGCTACTCGGTAGCGCGCCCAAGGACGACTAAGATAAGCGTCGCACGAGCAGTTCGAAAAGATGCAATGATCGGCGTTGTATTTTTTTTTTTTTTAGGAACCGGATGTCGCAATCAGCCAATCAATCACAGACGATTTAACTGATGATTAAAAGGCGGCATCCGAGCGTAAAAACTGAATCGCGTTCCGAAACGCGTTGCTGCCGAAAGATCTATCCGGTAGATCGCGAAGTGTGTTATTTATCGCTTAATTTACGAAAAGATCGTCTTATCTGTAATAACAGTTTAACCGAATTAAAAAGCTACTTTGCCTGTAGATATAATTGCTTCTGATAAAATTAAAACGTGAAACAATTTCTGCAACACCTGTTAATTAGAGAATGTTTTTGCAGAATATTGCGGGCTTTTGCTCGCAATTAATTCAATTAATTATGGATTAGGTACACTTTTCTACAACCCCGCCTGGGGTAATGCATGCCACTAACAATGTTACATTACAATTTCGGATTAATGCAAAATTAATATTAGAGAGATTATTCATTGACAATTAAATCTTTACATTATTGCCATCTGTATATACTCGCGAGATGTAACTCGCGATTGCAAATAAACTCAAAGATTTTATTTAATCAACGAGTTTCGCA
The DNA here is from genome assembly GCF_002006095.1 of Pseudomyrmex gracilis. Lineage (NCBI taxonomy): Eukaryota > Metazoa > Arthropoda > Insecta > Hymenoptera > Formicidae > Pseudomyrmex > Pseudomyrmex gracilis. The sequence continues at coordinate 215,685 of NW_018020591.1, read as the reverse complement.
GGTGTGATTTGTATTGTGAAATTCTTGTGAAAATGTGTGATGTTACCGAAGTAAGAAGTAAATAAATTTTTCTATACTCGCGTATTTTTCTAATTTGTTTAATGTACGCCATGTAATAGAAAATTTGTACCTAAAAGTACATAAATATTGAATGTATATATAATATCAATTTCATGCACTTTGAGCGCATATTTCAGTTGCGAAATAAAATATGTATCAAATCAGATGATATATATGTGAAATGAAAATTCATATATACGCGATGATCGTAATACATATCTGAAACTCTAAACGTGTGTTTGTTAGATGAAATTTCATAAGCTTATCAAAATGTGATTAATAATTCCATTAATATTTAATTGATAATAATGTATTTAGCTTACGCACACACACACACAATATAAATTTATACATCTAATATAATCAAATGTTTATCCTCAACCACATTGTATGTGTGTGGAAGAATATGAGAAGCAAAACAGAATCCACAACGGGGCATAATATGAGAAACGTCTGGTATTACGAAGTTGCAACTTCGCGTAATTTTAATAAATATTTTTCTTCGAGGCAAATCACAAAGCGAGTTTATTTTCTACTCACTTCTTTCAGAATGACTGTACGTACAGACAATCTTTCGCAAAAGTAGTTTGTCGTGTGTGTTGTAAATCACTCGGTTTTGAATTGTTTGTGTGGGTTGCGGTAATTAAAATTGTACACCGCGCATCGGGATGACACTTTGCGAAAAAGAAAACGTTCATCGCGACGAACGCAATTTTGGTTTAACGAGTATTGACACTACGTTTTCAATCTTCATTGAAGAGACAAATACGTTACATTGAGTGCAGTTCTTTTTACACGCGCACATACACACACACACACACACACACTCGTTCGTAACTTTCTATTCGCGCGAGAAAGACGAGAGGAGAGAAGCGCGCTCTCCCCGAAGAGTCGTCATCGTCGTCGTCGTCGTCGTCGTCGTCGTCGTCGTCGTCGTCGTCGTCGTCGTCGTCGGGCTTCCACGTGAGCAAAGCGGGTTTCTCGCACAAACGAAACGTGGGCGCGCACAAGGATTCTATACCTAACACGGGCGGCAACGACGTTTTCATTTTCTTTCTTATTTTAAACGCGTCTTTCACGCATCCCTTCGACTCCGTGAATTGCGCTTTGCAGTTAACGCCTCTTTCGACATAATCGAGACAAACGAGATGCGGAACGAGTCGTTTCCTTCTTTCTGCGTTCGCGCACGTGACATTACCGGAGCGCATATTTCCTGAGAAAGAGAACTGCGTTACGCGCTAGAAATTCATAATTTTCCGGTCGTCTCGTACCGAGTATTTCCTCTCAGCAGCTGTTTAGCGCGACATTTTCCGTCCTTATCTCATTCTCCCGATGGTGTCGCGATTTCATATATAATTCCCCTTCGCGATATTACTTGATATTTTTCTTTGGGACTCGCTGCGCGCGACGACGCTTTAAACGCAAACTTAAAATGTATTTTTGTCACCATTTATTCTCTCTCTCTCTCTCTCTCTTTCTTTGCTGTATCTATATCTACACCTATATGTGTGTCATTTAAGTATGATCTTCAAGAGAGTTTTCGAACTTGTCAACGAGATAGAAACTAAAATTTATTTTACCTGTTTACGAAAGAAAAATTCTACTCGTTAGAGCTGAAAATATTGAAGTTGCAGCGAAGGATTGCGGCGTGTCGTAAACAGACTTTAGCCAATATGTCGTAACTTTGCGATTAATTTCTTCGGCTAGCGCTCTATCCGTCTGTCGCGTCGTCTCAGACGACGACGACGACGACGGAATTATCGATTAATCATTTACCGTTTCTTCGTTAGACAAGCGTTAAATCTCGCTCAAAACCGCGGCGCGTCGACTTTCTTCTCGGCTCTCCTCAAATATGGAAGTTATGAAATTCTTGCCGACACCGTCGCGGTTATTAATCGTGCGCTCACACAACACTCATTCGCGACGTAATGTATTGACTTACGCGATACACACACACACACACACACATACACACCGTAGGGTTAGATTTTGTTCCCGATCGCGTATATACGGCGCAAGTACTTCGACAATTTTTTAAAATTTATTGCACGGCCACGCGCTCTCTCGCGTTCGTAGCGAAATGAAACAAGAAGGACACGAAAGGAAACATCGCGCGTCTTGAACCAGCCGTTAAATCCTGATTGGTAGTTTCCGTAATACACGTCCATTGTACGCTCTGTGTTGCACAAGTTGCTCCGTAACTTTCGTGAATGTTGTGGTTTGTATCGCGCCGCATCAATCTGCTCTTCCGCTCGTGTGAAACTGTTTTGCAATAAAATTGATTCATTCGAATCATCGCCGCGTGAATGGAATTTCATTCTCGCGCGATATCCAAAACAACAACGTAATACAACCACGCGATATTAATACAATTTTTATGTATATATACGATTTAAAACCAAACGGGAGAATTTTCAAGATATTATCTTTTAAGCGTCGAACGTAGTTGAAAAACTTTTTATTTTCCACTTAAAAAATTTCAAAAATAATACTCGCTGCTTATAATAAAAACCACCTCCGCGCTTACATTCTATTTTATCGTGATATATTTTTTTGCGCCGTCCGAGTTTTAGCGTCGCGCGAGAAATGCGCATATTTTCTGGATGTATTTTTCTCACGTAGAATTTGATAAATTTGTAACAAGACGAGACGCGACGTTTTGATGCCAAGGGTGAAAGTCTTCTCCGAGTCATTTCAAGGAAAATATACGAGGACAGAGACCTAACCGCGCCGTCGGAAGAAGTCGCCAGCAGGGAGAAAGAAGATAGAGAATAAAAAAAAAAAAAAAAATCAAAAAGAAAAGAAAAAGAAAACATCGTCGTTTCGGACACACCTACGTAATCAAGCGGCGCGTTTAGAACTGCGCGTCGTTCGGCAAACAAACACGCAGTGAGAGAGGCAAAGTTACCTCCGACTAAATTGGGTTAGCTGAAATCCGTTTATGCTAACTCTAATGGCGAAAGCGTGAGCCGCATGCAGGCATCGACACCGAACTCGGACTTTGGTTGAGGACAAAATTCGCGACGAACGGCATACGGAGATTTGTTCTTTCTTTTTGGGAAAGAGCTAGAAGAGGAGCGCTAAGAAAGAACCTTTTCGATCGTCAAATATTGACGCGCCTATCATGTCGTTTCCGGATTCGATTTATTATTCGGATTCGAATCTGATATCCTATGTACGGTAAGCGGATCGTCGCGAGGAAAATCTGGGACAATCTCGATTAACGGCCACATACCTTATGTGTACCTTATGTGTTACATAGTACATCGAAGCAAATGTACCCACACGTGTGTACGTGTGTCACGAAATAATTAATTGTACACGATAGATAATTCTATAGACATGATTCAACAATTCTCTGTGTGTCGTTAAAACGTATTTCAATGACATTAATAAATTGTTTTACATGTGCATATTGTTTTTGTGACGTATTATTTTATACGTATAAATATTTGAAAAAAATATTTCATGTGCATGTATAAAGATATTTAAATTTAGTGGTACAAGAGATTAAAATGTTCAAAAATCACACAGAACATATACGTTATACATATAATTGTATTCCTTGAAAAAAAAAAAAAAAAAGCAAGAAACGTTACACACACGTAAAAATCTTTTCGCAAACGAAATTATCGCCTTTTGTAACTCAATGATACTCCGCAGCATTCGCCGTAGTTTATTCCGTGAAATATTGTCGAAATCGAAAAAATTCACCGCATTCGAGGAAAAGTTCGCTCCGATTCAACTGCATTTTTCCCGTAACGCCGTTTTAAACGCGAACTCTGTCGCGTTAGCGCGATCGAAGTCACCGGGGCACAAAACTGTCGCGCGGCACAATGCGGTACATCAAGATAGAATCGAACGCGGGAATGTTATCGTGGCGCGGCCAAAAACACCTACCGGAATCGTTTTAGAAATAAAGGGAGGATACCATCCTTCTTTCTCTCTCTCTCTCTCTCTCTCCCTTGGTATCTCCGGTGGCGTAATCGAAGGTCGTATCTACCGAGAAAGAACCGAGTTTTCTTTTTTTTTTTTCCATCTCACCATCGGAAAATGCACTTCTGGCAACGAAGACGCGGACCTACGTGATTTCACTCTGGAGACCATAGAATCGTCCCTTTTCTCGCCTTATTTGAGGTCTGGCGCAAATAAAAATAAACCGGACCCCGGCACTGTTCATGCCACGGTAACTACGTTCAAAAAGCAACGCTTCCCAATCTCTGCCAAATTTCCTCTTCTTCGCTTACCGAGCAGAAAAATATTACACGTCCGTGCGTAACACACGTCCGCGACCAACGTATTTTATATCTTTTTTTTTCTCTTTTTTGTTTTTTTTTAATTTCACGTGTCCACCAAAGTCAAAGTAAAATGTAATTTTTTAAATTGGACAGTGTTCAATTTTATATTGCAAAATTATTTTTTATTTTTGTTTTTAGATGTGCTTTTGTTAGAGATATTATAATAATAACGTATGATTTTATCTGAAAATGCAGAAAATACAATATAGATAAATAAATGTTTACATTTCTATATAAACTGAAATATTTAATAATATTTTTAATCATATTAATTTTCTTTCGACGTTTTAATGAAAAATAGCACGAATTCTCTATCTCGGCGCTTGTTATTTCCCGACCAATGCTTAGAGTTATGTTAGCTATTTAAGCACTGACTTTGTCAGCGAAAAAATATGGTCGCCAGAGGACTGCATTATTTTGTTGGTTTATTTGGATCCAGAGGTTTACGAGGTTCCGATTTTATGAGATCAGGTATATTATCATGCTTGGCATTGTTTTCCCGATAATTGCACGTGTGATCGAAAGGATTAATAAACAAAGATCATTTGTGCTTGTGACACGTGGTATAGAAAATAGACAACAATTAACTCGATATCGACCAGATATAAGAGATTATTAGATAATATATGTTTTACCACATATTTAACACAAAAACATTTGTCTCGTCCAAGTCTGTGGACAATTTTTCTTCGTGTATGTACTTTAAGAAAATTTCCAATTTTTTATCTTTTTTTAGATCACTTATATAAAATTCTTTCTTTGTTATATATTCTCTGTTTCTCTCGTACAAACGAAGTCTCTCTTTTCTGTTTTCAGGTCATGCTCGAACGGAAGATGAAGGTCATCTAAGAAATCTCCCTCGATGTGCGACAAGATTTTGACGATGTGCAGTTTAGTGTTAAAGTGTCGGTGAGAACGGAGAAACTTCGCGTACTTATGATTTTCTTTTCTTTCATTTTATCGTAGCGCTCTTTGCGAAAAATCCGCACACGAACAATGTCGTAGTCGCCCAAATGCGAACTGACTTCACGTTGGACACAATGGCACTGCTATTCGCCATAATCGTTATTTCGATTGCCACTGCCATGTCGCTGCCGCCGGTCATCAGAATCGGTGAGTCCATATCTACTCAATTTATCGAATTCCAATTTATTTTCACGCACGCGAAATGTTATTGCGACTAGTTTTCGCGTCATTTTGCTTTTTGATTTTTTTTTTTTTTTTGGAAAACTAAACTTTTACGAAACATTGTGTAAAAAAAAAAATCACACTTGACAATTAACGTTGTGACCGTTTAATTTGCGAAAGTAACTTGCGAGCTTCGAAAAATATTTTTTTGCCAGTTCTGGTCGCGCGATGTTTTCATCCTGTCGCCATTTTTCTGTAACTTATGGCTTTCCGCGCGAGTCGTTGATCACAGAGAGAACCGACGCGAAAATACTGCAACACCGCGCAGCATGCGTAGCTCGCTCGTATGCAGTCAATTAGCTCAGCCATCCGTATAGAATTGTTTTTTGCTTTGCGCAACAAGATTTCCATTGTGATCGGATAAAGTGGCGGAATTTTCTTTGCGCTCGCGCAACTTACAATTCTTGCGGAAATTAATGGAAACCGAACGAGCGTCGAGATTTCGCGTGAAACAAATAACACGTGAAAACAACAAATTTCAACAGTTCGCGAATAATATCAAGTTACGTTGAAAATATTGGAAAGACAATTATATTATTTCTCTAATTGACTTGCACTTCGCGCGTCACTTCCCGTCACTTTTCGCAATTAAAGATCCGCGCGTTGCGCATTAGCGACGAATTTCCTCGTGCGTTGAAGTCGCGCGCAAATTTGCCGCGAATGCAACTCGCATTCAGTTTAAGGCAACAGAGAGGATCGTCGTCGGTAACTGCTTTTTGTTGTATTTTTTTTTTTTTTTGCAATATGTAAACCGCAGAAGTTGCTCGGAAACTTTCTGCGGGGTGATTACGCCTTGCTGCGCGAGTAGACGCGCGCGATACGGAATTACAGAGTACGCCCCCCCGTTACTAAGTACACGTGGATCGAATCTTCACCTGTTACCGTTCGCGACTTCATCAGTACGAGGGAAGGGGGTAGAGGGTTTATTAGTATTCCGGAAGCGTCTGGGCGTGGGTGGTAGAGCAGACGTGTCCGTGCGTTAGATGCCGAGCTCTCGACTTCTCTCGTGTAACGCCATACATACGTGCACGCGCGCGCGCTTGCGGCGCCATACCGAGCGAGCTCGAGGCTGTGTGCCGCTCGCCGGTTAAGTCTGACGGCAGGAAAGTTTTCCGTCGATCTAATTGGGTTGAATTTCCGCGGGGCAACCACCGCCTCGGGGGAAACTTGTCCGCAATTTCCTATGATGTCGGTGAGAATGAAGAGAGGGCGATAAGAGACGAGAGAGAGAGAGAGAGATAGATAGACAGAGAGCGCGCGGCCGGGGCTTGTCAGACGTGGAGCACGCGAATGTCCGCGAATGGAAGACGAATGAGGGGGACCGAAAGAAAGTAAGGCGCACCCCCAAGGGAGAGATGCGGCATCCTTCCGAAATGTGGCGTCTTTTCGTGAAGTCGACCGCTCGGGAAAATACGAGAGGAATATTACGTATTCATGCTCGCTACCATAATCTTTCTCGCGTTTGGAAACGTAATTGAAATATCTATTACTCACGCGCGCGTCCGCGGAAGATTCCCGCTTGTATTTGTAACATGATGCGAATAAAAATGACTGTGATTAGTTAAATAACGTTCAAGGCACAATTTACGTGCGCGAAAAAGAGAAAGAGATTTTTCTTTCCCCACGTCGACTAAAATATTTTTGTGTCGGATACATCCCCCGCAATGTAATATCTTTGAAAGGCAACAGTTGGACGTGAGTCTTTTTCGAACAAAATTCTGTTTCAGATATTAAATGCAATATATATATCGAATAAAATAAAATATTTGCACAAAAAAAAAGAGAGTTTTGCTGCTATACGGCCAGCAAAATTTGCTGAGTCCATTGAATTTTTTGTTTCTCCAACAAAACATTCTGTTGACAAACCAAAAACTTCAATAAACTAGACAAATTTTTTTTGCCCATAGTAGTAGCAACCTATTCTTTTGCTATTCTAGCAAATTTTTCTTTTACGTGTCAACACACAAATTTACGAATTCAAATTAAACAAAGACAATTATTCGTTGCTCCATTCGTTGAAAGCACCGAGATTACACGCGATTGACACATTAATGTACGTGAGAGTAAAAAAAGGCCAGTTTTTTTAAATACATACGACAGGAATATTTTCCAAAGCGCAACATTTATTCATACGCGCACGCGCGAACACAGCCGCTGATAGGTTTCCGATTAACGTATCTATTTGTCAAATATATACACATGTATATACATTTCGCGTTAACAATTGTTTTTTTTTTTTTTTTTTTTTTAATAGAAATGCGCTTCAATATATTCGCTGTGTAAATTTTTACCTCTTCCGTGTAATTAATATTTCACACTTAATTTGCCCGTATTTGTGCGTGAAACTTTATACGATAACCATTTCAATATCGTCCTGCAAGTGCGCGCCGCAAGTCATCAATAATCCGCCGCCGGAAAACAAGCGTTCGCGCGAACCAAGGGGCTATTATCAGGCGAAAATGAAGCTCGCTCGAAAATTATTGCGCGATCGATAATACGCGCGCAGCAACGTATGAGTTTTCTGCGCGCGCGGTATATATTATATAAACTTCGACCATCTAGCGCGTTGTGCGTTCCGATCAAAGTGCAAGTCATCTAATCGTCGTGCTAGAAGAACCCCGCCAACCACCTCGTCGTCTCGGTAGCATCGTAAATTTTATTTCAACGCGCGCCCGATCTTTGATCGTCCGCAGCGTCCGTATTATCGCGCCGAATATCGCGCTCGAATATCGCGTTCGAATCGCGGAACGCGATAAGACATTCCGTGACGTTTGAGGAGGTAAAAATAAGACGCAACAACAAGACAATTGTTTTCGCGATAGTAGCCACTGGTCGGTGCACCGTGTAACATTTTCACATTTCCGCAAAGGAGAGTTTTCATTGTTCAACCGATTTTATGGGACGGCGCGGGGGGGAGAGGGGGCGCGAGAGAGAGGTGAGCACATTAACGGAATTCCCGATAGCGGATACAGAGAGCGAGATTTGGTGGAAGGAAAAAGTTTGCTGAGAGAGAGCGAATTCTCGATAACGATCAAGATAGGTATCTTCAGCAAACATCGCGCCGGTCGGAAACGATGGTACTGTGCGAACGTAGTCGTATTCCGTGAGACCGTCCCTGCGTGCGCAGCGCTAAATTAACGCATTATCGCGCGAAATTGTGCGCGTTCGACGAAATGTTTTCCTCGCGTGATAAATCCCCGTAATGCCTGATCTCTCTTATGATAATTTTTCACTATCTTCTTTTTCTCTCTTTCTTTTTTCTTTCTGATAATGATTCTGATGTAGATGAAGTGACAGTGAAACGTTTTGAAAGACGTATTTTTCTTTCCAACATAAAAAATGTCTTATTTCCTCCCGTGCGTTTTTCTTATCATACGTTTTTGAACAAAAAAAAAAAACCAAATCTCCCAAACCGAAACTCTTTCTAATAAAAATGTATTTTTTACATATAAACCCTCTAGAAAAAGTATATTACTGTGTACTACAAAAACTTCTTTCTCTACAAACCTACTCTGTAAAAGATGTGATGTCAAAAATTAGCGCAAAGTAAACTTTTGTACGTTCTTGCATTGTTGTGAAATACAAAACGTTAAAAAACAATAAAACGTACGAAAAAAAGGTTGCGAATAGTGTACTCTTTATATTAACTAGCACGACACAGGCGCGCGCTACGCGCACGCTATTGTTATTTTTATTTTAACGTGTTATGTCAGTGAACACACAACTTGTCACCGCAATGACAGGTTGTGTCAGCTACTATATACAAACTATATTAATACACATGATGTACATACGAGAGATGTCAGAAATAACGCATGAAAATCACACAAAAATAATGAGAGAGAAGAGTGGAAAAACAACTCGCAACTAAATTACAGTCACGTGGTGTTTTTTCCTCCCTGTCACGTGACTTTAAAAAAACGCAAAAATATTTGGTTTTTTTAGTATTTTATTCTGAAGCGCTTGAGACTAAAATGAAAGTGATCGGTTCAGTCGTTTTTGAGATATTGCTCCACGAAAATCTTCTCATTTCTCGCATAAATTTCGCGTATAAGAAGCACGTGTCTCTTGATTTGTACGATATGAATCGAGAAGCACATTTTTGAAAAATGTCCAATCAGCGAGATAAAAGTGGCAACAATCAATATCGAGAGAATCGATTGTGATTATTTACACTCGCTTTTTCTGGAAGAGTTATAACAACAATATTTTATAAATTTATCTAAATATATGAATTGTAGTAAATTTACCATGTCATTTGGAAAACCTGACAAATTTATTTCTTCCCGTGCGTCTTTGTTATCGTAGTATATCCCGCTCGCGTGTATATTTTTGTCAAATAGTACGATGACGTTTCCCGATATAAATACTTTTGCTCGGAAGACTCGGGAGAATACAAGCTATTTGCAATAGCGAAAAACGTCATGAAATTTCAAGCACTTCTTAAGTCAAGAGTTTTTTTTTTCCCAAAATAATGCGGAATACGTGAGGTTGCAATTCCGCGGCTTTTCCTTCTTATATACATATATATTATTGTTATCCCGAGGGCATGTACAAAAGCGCGCATTTCCCAAATGCGAGTTCATGAATCACCGCGCGAGTTTCCGCGAGCTTTTCGCACATTACGGCCCGCACGTATATACATATTACGCTTACCGTTCTTCTCCGTTGTTGATAGATTGTCGTTATGCGCGCGAACATTATCGGGAGCGCAAGTCACTTTTGGCGCGGTACATCGCGCACTTTCCAAAGTATCATCATCTCCGGTATGTTAAAAAATTTCAAATTCGCCGAGAACTATGCGGCAGCATGCGTCCTCGCAAGTTGAGGCGAAACCTGAGGGAAAACTTCCGCATGCAGACGCGAGCATGAACGAGCTTAATAAAGTTTTCTTCTCGAAACCTCGCATCGGAAGCAAATCGCCATCGCCGTTGACGTGGCATTAAAGATTTATAAGTTGCCCCGCGCGAGAAGAATCATAATGACGCCCGGGAATCGCCCGGTCAACACGCGACACCTCGATTAACGCTCTTGATTAACGTTATCGCGAAAACATTTTTGCCTCCCGTTACGTTCGCGCGGAAGGTACTTTGATGAAAGTGAATTTCGTGATGATTTTTTATCGAGTTGTGCGTCGCTTTTTCCAGATATTTTCGGATTTTTATTTTAAAAAAAAAAAAAGATCAGCAAACGTTAATACTGATTTAACAGTCGGACTTAACAATCTGACAATAATTGTTAAATCATACTGATTTAACAGATTTAATACTGATTTATACATATACACGTATATATACACACACACCCATACACACTTCCGCAACGTGCCGCGTAACATAATAACCGGTGTAACATCGGAGATTCGAAACCAAAGTCCGTCGCTGAGAATTCACAGAAATTGCACGTCACGCCGACGTTGAAACCCTGAGAGAGATAATAGCGCGCGTGGAGGGAAGCTATTACTTTTTCGTTAGAGCGCGCAGAGCTTATCCTTGAATCCCTTCGGGCGGAATAAATTACAACGCGCGCGTATGGAACACGCGCGGGGGGGATTGTTCTACCTAATTTCGCGTTACATCATTGCACGTGCGTTTAAATGCAACGCAAGAGTTCCGTAACATAATAATTTTTGCACGCATGTTAAGCGAGTGAGCGGAAGGGAAGGAGGAGACGGGAAATAGCGACGATAGCGTGTCGGTGTAAGTTGTAAGGTTTCTGCGAACAGGTCGATAAGGCATCCTTATCTGCAGAGGCGAGCACCGGGTTCTTCCATTAAAGTCTGGCGAAAATTACTTGAAGCGACTCTCTTCCTCCTCCCCCTCCCAGCTAGATTCTATCGTTCGGTTAAGTAGTTTCCATAAAGAAAAACGGAAATTCTCTCGCTCGCGCTCGGCTCCTGATGCGTTTTCTGGCGCTTTTTTCTTCGATTCCGCTCGAATCCCGGGGATTCGCGCGGATCAGCGCGCTCGTCGATAATCGAACTTGAAAATCGACACGGGACGGCAAGCGTCTGCCGATGAATTCGCGCGCGTCTCATCTTCAAACGGTCGGTAACTACTACTTCCGATCGAGGCGATTCGTGAGATCGCGAACGGCCGCGCTCGATTTCGCGCCCAAAGTAACGGAAGAACAATCGGTCAGGAAATCGCGAGATCAATTAGAATCGTGAGGAAGACTCGTCGAGGAAGTTCTCATCGTACGTTTCCGACGATCGTTTTCCGCGAGTCGAGCTCTTTATTCCGCCAAGTAATCTCCCCCCTTTCTCTCTCCTCTCACCATTTCTGATTCTCTCGTAGCTTTTTAATCGCAATTCGAGTTTTGCTCGGATAATCGTGCATTTATTTACGTCTGTCATCGCGTGTATTAGTAAACGACGAAACTAAAACACACTCTCTTGAAAAATGTGCGCAATATGATAAAAGTTCATTATTCATTAAGCGTGAAATGGAATAATCGAAAAGCGTGATTTACAGCGCAAATACGTACATTCTACGCGACGAGATAGGTTTAATTCGCCGTATGAAGCAACGATAAGATCGCGCGACGTTCGCTCGCATTGCGAAATGCGCTGCGAGTGCATTTTCCGCAACTGAAACAATTTACAACGACACTTTCGCCGAAGTAAAATGCAAAATAAATAAAAAAAAAAAAAAAACAATTGGTTTATCTATCGTATATATTTTTATGTTTTTATTTTATTTTATTTTATAAAATGTAGACAACATATATTTATGTGACATCTGTATGTATCTTCGTTTTTGTTTTTGTTTTTGTTTTTGTTTTTATTTACCATCTGTGACGCATGTTTCGTCGTTGTAAAATCCTCGAATGCAGATCTGATTAAATCGTCATTCCCCTTCTCTCCTAATACCTCTCGAGTCTGACAGTTTACATTCGATATTTCGCGAGTTCCGTTTCCAACGTCGCATAACGAGTTTTCTAACTCTACCCTATTTTCTCGACGAACAAGCGACCATCGCGTTCAATTTCCCTGGAGTACGGCGGCAGTCGGTGCCGGCGAGACTATATGCCTCGGCGTGAAAACGCGCAACCAATAATTTCATCGCATTTAATTCTCCTCCTATTTACGTCTCGCCATGTGGCAGCGTGAGTTAATTGACATCAAATGAAAAGGAATAAATAACTAACATGCGATTGCTCTCGATAAAGCCGGATAAAAAGAAAAGCGAAAATCGTCAAAGGGAGAGACCTCGCGTTTCATTGAGATAAATTACTTCACCCGACGGAGCAACGCGCTGTGTAACGAGGCGACTGTGTATTAGTGATCGCGGAACGTCTGTGTTCCCTTCATTTCGTGTGTTTCAGTTCTTACACGCAATACAATGTAAACGAAAATCGTTACGAGTTGTTCACGTAAATTTGTATGCGCTTTGACGGATTTACAATAAAAATACGCGACAGATGCAATGGAAAAGTAAATAATCCCGATGGCGGATACGTTAAACTAAATATTTTCTCGATTTTGAAGATAAAAATATACTTTCTGTGAGAAGCGACCGATTTCCTCTCTAACGAAATTTTCGAAAAGTAACAACTTCGCTCAAATCGTATTTTCGAATTCAGACGAAAAAAAAATTTAGATTTTGCAAATAAATTTTTTTCCAATATTTTTTCTAGAAAATATATTTAAAAAAAAACTCACGCGCGGATTTCTTCGTCGATTTAGATTTTACGTGACGTTTGCGCGACCACAGTTTTTCATCTTTCGAATTTTTTTTCGCCGAAAAATCGCTGTCGTGTAAGACAAGTGAAAATTCAATAAGTTTTAATTGCCACCCCGACGTAACTGTCACGAAATCCAGTAATGACAACGTTTCTCTACTTTTGCAAACCGCGAAATGCATAATTTTGTGCGAGCATCTACTTCGTTAAAACGAGTCAAAAACATTTAGGTAATTCTTGAAGCACACACATGTCTCACACGCACACACACAGCGAAGCAAACCTCTTTCCGCATCTGAATTTTACGTTCTCTAGAAAAGTTTTCAGCTCGCGCGCTGGAACATTCGCTTTTCTGTGATTTTTTTTCGGTTACATCCGAATATCTCGCGCGCAGTTTCGGCTTCTTGCCGAAGAAGAAGATTTCGCGCGCGGTTCTTTCGCGCACGTAGAGCGAAAACGAAAGAGAGAGAGAGAGAGAGAAAAAGAAACGAGATAACTCACCACGGGCGAGATCGAGTGGCTCGTCGTGTACAAGCTCCCTCGAAATGTCGGAGTGTGCGGATGGTACTTGTCTCGACGGCCGCGTGCGACTTGCAATTTCTTGCAAACGAGCGAAGGTAAAGGGTCGTATTTTGAGGTGTCGGTCGTAAGGAGCGCGTTCGCGAAATGTCTCCGCCGATGTCGTAGAACATCGCGTAACCGTTCTCTTTCCTCCTCCGTGTGTCGCGGAGTTTTTTTTTATTCGTTTTATTTATCCGCGAGAGAATGAGCTGCAAGACAGGAGTTTCGATGTGACGCGCGAGAAGCGAACAACAGGCGTAGAAATTGGAAGTTTTCGCGCTCGTTATCCGTCGTCTTTCAAAGCGCTTCGTGATCATTCGCTTTGTGCTACTCGAGAACTTCCGCGATACGATTTTACTTCGAAGCCGGAGCCTTTATTGACAGCGGCGTGTTGTCTTCTCTGCGTGCGCGCGCGCGCGCGCGCAGATGTTGAGAAACAAATCGAGTAATTGTCGCGCGAGCGAAACACAATCATTTGCGAAAGAATAATTGGACTTTGCGTTTTTTTAAACGAAAACTCTTGAAAGAAACTCTTTTGAAGAAATTTAAAAGTCATGTTGCGCGCGCGCAAATTTTTGCCGCGGTGAAATTTTATTTTTACGTCGCAACAATGCAACGCGCGTGTGCACGCACCACCGTGTGCAACTAATATATCACAGCAAAAAGAACCAATTTTTCAAACACACGCACAAATTTTATTATTTTCATTTTGTTAAATCAAAATTGTTTTAATTAAAATGAATATGTAATAACCATATTTTGCCGTAAAATTGTAGGAAAAAAAAGAAATGATAAAACTTTTAGCGTGCGTAGAAAAAGCAAGTGTACCTTTTTCTTCTTTCTTTTTGCGCAAAAAAAAAAAAAAAAACGATTGTTCGTGCAGTTGCGCGCGCTGTGCGTTAAATTACAGAATATAACGAAATTTTTTTTATACATTTTTTATATTTGGTGGTTTGAACAAAAAACGTTTCGACGGCCTGACTATTCGAGCAACATCTACAGATCTAACCAAATTTTTGTCGAGGGAAACGAAACGTTACGTTGATACATATCGGTGAAATAACGATAGACGGGACGCGTATAAAAAAATTGTCCCTCCCAAAAAAAGCTCAATCAATGCGCATTCTTAAGCAATATTTATGGACGACGGAAGAATGAGTTTCTCTGGATGCATGCATAACTAAATACTTCGGAGCGGCGCGATGCATAATTCAGACTTCGACCCAGAAATACACTGAGTAATCGCGAACGCGCGATAGTTCTCATGCAAATGTCTCGTATCCATTTCTTTTTTTTTTGTGTTGCGGCAGTTATTTACCGATGTTTGTCGGGCAGTTAGTCAAAACTTTGCGACTTCGCAAGTAATTTTTGCCTTCTCTCGGTGTGTAACGTACGAAAAAAGATACGTGCGTAGCGAGTTTCGCGGATGCGAGTAAACGCGTAAAAAACGAGAGAGAATCTTCCGTCGTTACGGAAAGTGCGAAGCGCCGAGTTCGCAGTATCGGAACGACTGTTGGATAAGTATCGGCACGCACATCGGGTCTTGATCCATATCCTATATACTTGCGCCTGACTGCATCGCGGCAGTTTCCGCCTGCGAGTTCGCGCGTAACCGATATTCAGAGCCGCAGATTACGTGCAAGCAGCCGAAGCAGATTTTTGCAACACCAAACGCTGAGACAGCAGTGGAGCAAATGTCGCGGCGTTTCGGAAATAAAAACGGACGCGAAAAATTGTTTGGAATTAAGTAAGAAAAAAAAACGCAAATTTTTGAAATGGTCGTTGTGACATTTTGTTTAAAATTATTGTATAACATTTTATTTAAACGTTATTCAAAACTGACGTTATGTTTGTTATGTACAATACAACGCGTTTTTTTTCGCGTACGACTGAACGTGCTTTTAATTAAGTCAAAGATGTCTGCACGTGTCTTTTCCGCTCTCAAAAGCGACTGATGCTCACAAAAATATTTCCGCGCAAGAGAGCCGAGGTGTTTTGCTTTCGTACAAAACACGAGCGAGTTCTATCGAGAGCTTTCTAATCTGCGATGCGAGAAATGCGTTTTTCTCTCGACGGCTTGCGCCCGTTTTCAATTCAACGCCAACGGACGGCACTTGACGTCGGAGCGCGTATTGTATTACGTTTTGTTAACCGTGAATAGGAAACGCAAACCCGAGACGAGATTTTCCGGAAGGAAGGGTAGGAAGGGAGGGAGGGAAGGCGCGCGAGAGATAAGTTTGTGTGATACACGTTTAATTAAAATTTTAATTACGCGCAATTTGCATTTCGAAAAGCCGGGGGACAGTGGGACAAAAAAAAGATTGAAGATAATGTACAATGGATCATCTTCGCGGACTACGAATTTAATTTAAAAAACCAAAAAAAAAACCGGCACGGTTGTATAATTTTGTTAACATCGTGAATGAAGTAACCAAAGGGCTGCAAGAGAGAACTCGTGTGATTATTATGATTATTCGGTATAATTATCTCACCGTAAAACGCGAATCTAATTTATATCGCGTTTAATTAAACGCGGAAAAGACAAAACTCTTCACGCAGACGCGCGATTATCCTCGGATTACGAATCTCCACATACGCGAGATGTTTAAAGCTGCGCTTGATAGTATATTGCGTGAGTTCTCATCTGTTGAGGATGTAAAATATTTATACACGCAACGCGACAAATACAGTGTGCAAAAAGCGTGTTAAAATAATAAGGTTGCATATACACGGACGACAGAAATAATGGCTCTCGCACATTTAAGCAGCACGTGCAAGTGGCTAATTACCTGACAAACTGATAAGAGAGAGAGAGAGAAAGAGTGAGAGAGAGAAAGAGAAAGAGCGTGAAACACGCGGAGGGAAGAAATGTAATACTTCGCGCGCGTATAAATCGCGCCAAGAGATATTTCCGCGCGAAAAACGCGCGCAGCGCGCTTTTGTTAGGAGTATTTCAAATGTTACTTCGCGGCAAGCAAAAGCTAAATGTTTTCATCAATAACGACCTACATTTTTGTTTCGTGTGTGTGTGTGTGTGTTTCACCGCGCGCGCTGATATTCCGAAAATATGTCTCCTAATGTCAGTACGCGTCCAATGCAGCGACTGCATACCGCATTAACGTATCTTTGCGCCAATGCAGATACTTCGGCTTCTACTTCGTGGCATTAAGGGTCACGGTGTCTAGGCCAGAATCTACGACGGCGCCAGGCAGTTTTGCGCTCGCCCCGTTGCCCCAATCGTTCAACGTGATTCAAGTACGTTATCCCGTCGCGCGATAACATCAGCGACAATAATCGAACAAATAACTCGGAAAGTCTCAGTGCCGTGAAAATGTAAAAAAGCTATGAATTTTTTTTTTACTGTATGTTATATTTTACGAATAGAGAAGAGACGATTTTGTTGCCGCTCCGGTATGCTCGCGTGTAAAATTTTTTATTCGCCTTCACGCAGCGCGAATGCAGTCGCGCATTCTCCTCTCTTTCGCGCGGCCATAAATCTTATATGGCGAATGCGTCGAAAATATTTCCGCGACTTCTACCTCGCGACAAATCCGATAAAACTGACTTTTATGCGCCGCGAAGGTTCGGGAAGTGCTACGGATGCGCGTGCACACAGTGTACACGCCCGTATATACGTGTGTAATACGTATAATATTTGTCTATATATGTGTACAAACAAGTGTAAGGTGTCGTCGGCGTATGTATAATATGCGCGAACATGTGTGCGTGTGCGTGTGTGTGTGTGTGTGAAGAGTTTATTCGACGCAGGCTGTTGTATGTGTGTACACACATCGCTGATCGAACTTGGCGAAAGCCATTAGAACTTGAGAAATGGTTGAAAATGACAGCGAGATAAAAAAACCCGCAAGAAAAAGAAGAGGAAAATACCATCGAAATGTCGGTCTAAGTTGATAACCATATGCGGGCAGGCGATAATCCTCCTCCATCCAGGGGTAAGGAGGGAATTCGTTAGATTTGCAAATCTCCCAAGCGCGCAACCCGCTTACGGATTTGCTTGCGATTGCTATCAAATCTTCATTGGCATACGTTGGATGGGGAAAATGGTTGAATTTATTTTTCTTGATTAAACACACACACACACACAACGACGATTGTCTCGCGGCGAGTGATAAAAATTTTACGATTTTCTATCTGCAAGATTTTTTCTTTTTTATTCATGCAAAGCACTTTGCACCATTTCATACGCGAACGGAAAACTCTCTCACGAATATTGTATTTGCAAGAGCGTGCGCGACATGTTTTTTTTATATAAATAATATAAGTAAAGAAAGAAAGACAGAGAGAGGAAGGGTGGGAGAGAGGGAGGGAGAGCGAACCGTTATTCGTTACGACAAAGATTGCATCGTAAAAAGGAAGCAGAGAATGTCATCCACTTTTCAAAACTATTCATTTTTCTTTGTTGCAAGTTTCTGGCTGTCTGCCTGACCTGAGTGTCCTCGGAATTACAAAGAACAAAGTCGTGTCCGTAACATTTTGTAGCAAGACGTACAACCAGACGTGCATTCAACGTGGCCGCAAATTTACTTTGCCATCTTACCTTACATAGATACAGTTTAATTGTGTAAAATTAATGCTGTTGTAAATTACTTTTTTTAATTCTTGTTTATAAATCGCAGAAACAAACACTATTGTTGTCAACGGTTTTTTAATCTTATGAAGTATCACACACTTTGTCTCCCCTCTTATGTTTTCTAACGTAAAATGTTCTCGAGCGCGCCTCACGTTCGTTAACGTAAGATGCAATTTAATGTTGTATACCTACCTACACAGAAAGTCAAATACACACACACACACACATACACACAACTTTGATAGATCAATTTGCTAAAGAGGTCGGTTACCCGTGCAAAGCACAAGTTACAGTCCCACTATGACCGTGCAATTCCCAGTAATTATAACAGGACTGTGCATGCGTCAGAACCGTGGTCCTCGACCGAAGAGGAAGTGCTCCAGGATGACCAAGTTTCGCGTCGATTTTCCGAGTGGATCGTTTGCGTCTCTGAAAGCGCTCGACAAATGCGAATATCGACCGATCGAGCCGCACGAACAAATGACGTTCCCGAAAGTGGACGACGTAAGAATCCGGATTGTATCTTTCAAAGTATACAATACGAAGTCAGTCGAGAGACATGCTCGCTCTCTCTCTCTCTTTCACACACACAAACGACTCTGTCAGAGACGACGAGAATTGAAACTATCTCTTGAAGAAAAGTGAGAAAATACAACCGGAAATTGCGTACCGGACACATCAAATTTGCCGAATAGTCGCGATGAAGTACGAGCGCGAGACGACAAAGCAATCTCCGTATTTTTTGCTAAACCTCCGTAAAATCCGATGTTTTTGCGACTATAAATATCGCGCGCTACAACGTGTTTCGAGGATATCGTTGTGTCCTAAAACCCAAAACTTCCGCGCGCGCGCGAGTATAACAAAAATATCGCGCTGTCCATTTCGTTCTTTGCGCGTGAGAATTCATATACGTCGTCGGACGTTCGATGTGTATCGCGCGCGCCGTCCAATAAGCATATCGCGTTTATTGCGCATCGCATCGTACCGACGAAGAAATAAGCGAAGGGAAGACAGGCTGGAATTTCATCGGGGCGAAGGCCAGGGCAGGGTTAGCAGGCTGATATTGTCGGGCGGGGTGTGGAAGAAGCAGTCATTTCGGCGATGAGATCAGCCTGTCGAACCCTGCGCCACGATTTTGTTCGCCCGAGAGAGCGCGCGTTTCCCTCAACTCACTTTCTTTACTTCGTTTAACAAGTTGACCAACTGCCAGCGGTTATCTCACCAGAAATGCGCTCGAATTCCTTTGCGTAACGAAGGGCGACATAAGCGGGACATAAGTCTGCGAACTTTTAACCGGAAAACGCCTCGTCCCACCTTTATATACGTTTCTGCGTTTTTATTTGTCAAAAGTCGCATGTGTGACACACACACACACACACACACACACGCGTCTGGTCTAAAAGAAAAAATACTCAACTATTCTCTCCGTGATCTTCGATCTTCTTATTTAACCGATTTTCTTGAGATTTTTTGTTAGATATTTTTGCGCTATAAAGCGCCGGAGACAAAACTGTTACATCATTAATATACAGCAGTCTGATATTTGTCTCCTAATATAAAACTATTGTTCAAGAAGATCCTCTTGAACTCTGATGAAGTAAAATATCCACGAAACATTGGTATAAAAAATTGACACTAACGCGATTTAAATCCGAAAACCATCTTCAAGGATGTACACAAATAGATTTTATACTGGAAGAGAAATATCTTGCGAAAAGCGCGTTGTGTGTTTCTTTTCGTTATTTTATTGTCACTATACACGTAACTCTCAATTATTATGTAACACACTCTCTTTATTAATCAGCTTTATTAATCAGCTACGGGATCTCGTGGAAATCTCAAAGAACAACTTTTGAAAAAAAAAAAAAAAAAGAAAAAAACGTGTTTGTGAAACGTGTGAATAGAAGCTTGAGAGCCTTTCAGGCGCTGTATCGGAGCGGCTATTAAGTTACATCGTGCGCAGCACTTTTTTTCAGGTTGATTGGCTGGATTATCGGAATATTATTCCGTCGAAAGGCCTTGCAGAGAGATAAGACGGCGAAGCCGTCTTATTCGCGTTCTCGAGAGATTATTCACGGTGAACACCTGTACATCCCATTGTCTTCCGCCTTCCGTATAATTCCGTACAATTAGACAGTCGGCACGACTATCCGCTTTGATCTGTCGTTCGGAAAGTTAAATTACACTTTACGTTTACGGAAAGACAGAGAGAGAGAGAGAGAGAGGGAGAGAGTGACAGAGTAAGAGGGGAACGTTTTAATTTCGACTTTGCAGCGACCGTAGAGAGAGAGTTCGATCTCCATCACGGGACGTTATAACAGTCTATCGGATACTCGCATTTAAATTTCCGGCGACGTGCTGCATCGAAGATTTTCTTGCTTCCGTCGCGCGACTGTCATTACAGAATCTTTCAATAAATCTCCGAGAGAGAAAGATGTTCGCGTTTCCCCAAACTCTTTCATATTAAAATGAACGGCGCGCAGCTTTCCCCGCTTACGACGACGATAAGAAATTCTTTTCTGCAAGCGACTTGGCGCGTGACGCAAGCCACTACGTAAACAAGAACCGCAGTCATGAGATTATAAAGAACATTTTTACAGCATTATTGCTATTCTTATTGACATTGGCAAGAGAGGCAAGGAAAAGATATTTATCAAATACACGGGGGTATAAATAAAGCGGGCCAATAACGTCTCCAATAATTGTCTCGCAACAAAAGACACGAGACGTATTATTCCAAGGAATAAAATAAAGATATGGGACGCACAAGTGGCTTTAGGAGATGGTTATTAATGAAGAATTTTCTTCTCACAAACCCATTATTTCCACAACGATGCCTCGCCGCTCCGATTTGTCTCGCGAGCTTTTTCCAAAGATAATTTTTTTTTTTTTTTTTTTTTTTTTTTTTTTTTTTTTTTTTTTTTTTTTTTTTTTTTTTTTGACAATTTCTCATCTCGGAGTGACCTCCGATGTTTCCTAATTACAAACGCTGCCGAAACCGGGTTAAGCTCTCAAAATTGATGTAGCGCGGAGGTGCAAACTAAATACTCGGAGAAGAGAGGGAAGCCGCGATAATGAAAGTGCGGAACTGCGACAATCGATTTATGCGTCTCGCATTTCCATCGCTATAATTAATTAGTTCTGGCCGATTGGTAGGTTTCCAAGTGAGACTAAGAACGCAAACGTTAATTTATTACCTCGCGCTTCGAATTCGTTGATGAGCGCACATGAGGTAATCAATTAATCATCATTAAAGCAAATGAGACCGCGACGATGTATCCGCGTTTTCGATGAAAATTGCAGCGATAAAAAAAAAAAATGCGCGATCAACGTCGCGCATGACTTGTGAAAATGTTTCTTTGTGAAAAAAAAGAGAGAGAAAGATATATTGAAATTTTTTCAACATTTTTTTCTCGTTAATGTATAACGCGATTTTAACACACAAGGTGATATAATATTTAATGTATATTCAGCAAATATTAACCGACAAAAGAATTACGGAAACTCATCTCGTATGCCGTCGGAATCGAACTCGATGAATTGTGTATGTTACAAATGTTATTTCCAACCCCTCTCACCGGGAGCCGGATGTGAGATATTGGATACGCGATGATAACGTATATGATATTAATAAAGATATTCGATAGTATCGGTTATACGTAGCCAATGTACGTGGACGATTTCACGTGGAAGCGGTATATAAACCCGCACAAGTAAAATCATATTGAAGTTTTTCTCAATATCGCAAAAAACGTATCGATCAGTAAACACGTATCGACGTGTTTTTAAATTAAATATAATATTTATATTTTTGTAAACTATACACGCGCTCGGCACAAGTTTTTGTTTTGCGACGCGACAAATAAACATTAACGGAAAGATATGTGCGTTGTCTGTTAAAATATCGATGATTTAATCACTTCGACATTTGCGACTTTTGTACGTAAGTATATTGTAACAATAATAGTCGCAAAATCGCAACGTGTTTCGCGCGCGCGCGAGCGCAAAACGACAATGAGTCGTTCAATGTTACATTTCGAAATTCGCAACTAATACAACGGCGTTCGATTTCGCGTTCACGCACAACGCGATTCGACAAAATGAAAACCTTCCGTTTCATGATACATCAGCAAATGACAAATTGCGGTGCGCGCGTGTGATAAATAAATATCTTGTTTGTCGAATTGAGGATAAGTAACACAATACTTGTGTTTTGCAACAACAACGTCACAAAATACATATTACGCACGTCAAACAAAATTTAATCGATGCTTTATGACTTTCTTTTTGATTGTGAAATTAAATTCGCGTTGGAGAATTACAATCGCGCGGCAATCCGTTTTTCGTTCCCGCGACAAGAACAAATATAAACAAAATATAAACAAATATAAACAAAAATGCCGCAACTATTAAAATTAAATATTTTTTAAAACAGAATTTGTTTGCGTGCACGCAGTAATTATAAATAGAATCTCAGGGAGAGATGGGCTTTGTAACGAAATCTGATGACGAAACGAGATACGTGAAAACAGTAATACGTGAAATCAAGAGCAACTGAAACGTCAACAAGATACTTTGCGAAAGCCGCGATTTAGTAATTTATACGTCGAGCATTATATTGTATTTTCAAAAAATCATATTTTAATCATTTGTACGTTTTTTATTGTCGTAAAACTGACGCCGGGCGTAGACACATCTTTTATATTTGCATATACTTATTTAATTTTTACCTCAAAATAAAAACAGATGCAACTCAGGAAAAACACAGAGCCGCGAACGGCTTAATCGGAATTAATGAATATCTTATAACGGCACTTTTAATCGGAGATCAAAAATAATACACGCAATACTTAATTATACTTCAACTACAGATTGAAGATAAGGCACGATTCTTAATTTTCACCAGAGATTATAGGAGATAAGGAGCGCCATTTTCTTTTCAATTACAAATGTTATCTTATGTTAATGTCATCTTCTCTTACGCGATTATCACGGGAGGAAAGCGTTTTCTTTTCTTTCGTTTTTTTTTTCTTCATTATTACGAGAACCAACCGACGACAGTGTGAAGAGGATTGTAAGCGGGTGCTTCAATCGGACGCTTTTATTCTTGCAAATTGCGCTTTCTCGAGTTCCGTGTCGCCGTTCAATTGGCAGCCGAATTCCCACCGGGGCCACCCGCGATTTCCTTCCCCTCTGTTTTCGACCATCGCCAGATTTGCCGGCGCGTTCGTTCCCCTTTTTCTTCCCGTCGCGATCTCGCTGCGCGCCGGTGCCGCCGCCGGTCTGGCACCGAGCGTCGCGACGCCGTCTCTCGTAAAGCCTTGAACTTCCTCGTTGTCATCCGAGAAAACGAGAGACGACGGGAGAATCTCGAGACCGCGTGCGCGAAAACTTCCGCCTGATTTATTTTTCGCGTCGTCGACAATAACTTGCGTGCGAGCGGGTTTCACATTCAATTTTTTTTTTTTTTTTTTTTTTGGTTTTTTAACCCTTATTCTATTAAAGGTAGATACACAACATATTTGTTTGTATTAGGCAGACTTTTATTTTATACGAGCGCGAAGAGGAGTAACTGTGGACGCGGAGTCAAATATTTAAAAAAAAAAAAGGAAAAAAACACTACGTATTTTAAAAAAGCGGTGTATTATTCACCACGCAGAGATAACAATAGAGCGTATCTATACGCGATTCTGCGCGCAGAATACTAGCGAAGTGACACGACGGAGATTCGCGCGTCGCTGAATATTTCAAAACACGTAGGGTTCGCGTGTGTAACGTGAATACACGCGTGCGGTTATATGCGAGAGAGAAAAAAAAATAAAAGTCAAACGTTTCATGTAACTTCGCGTGGCACTTTACATCCCGTCCCGTATCGAATTTCGGGAGGGAAACGCGATATCGAAAATCGTCACGGTGCGCGCGCTTGCTAGCGGCGTGTCGCCGCTACATAAATTGAATCGATTTAATTGCAGCGAAGTAACTTTGAAAGTTTACAAAAGAGTGTTGTTGCGCGCGTCTTGTTGTCGACAAAAACAAAAGAAACGGACAATTCGACGAAAGATATTTGGCAACGCAAAATTCTTCGATTTTGAGAAGACACTTTTTAGCGTTTTATATTCATTCGTATGCGGTTCGCGCTCGCGGAATAAAATTTTTCATACGACAAATTTTTATTCGTTTTTTTTCCGCTTCCGTGAACGCGCATTTGCTAAACGAAATTGCATTTCCATCAACCGAATTCGCATTTATAATTGATATTAAAATTAAATTACGTATTAGCGCGAGTGTGTTTTGCTTCATATGCGCGGCTTGAGAGAAAAAAATTTGCTTCGCAAATTTCGCGACATGATGTTGATACTTTGCGTTGTGCATCACGCGAGAAAGAATACATACATATTTCAAAACGTATCTGTGGAGGTAAGCAAACTTTTGAATGCAGCGAAATGCGTGATATTGACAATACGTGATGAGCCGTCGTGTTATATTTTCATTTCTCGTTAGGTTAGGTTAGGTATCGGTGGCTCTCTCGCGTAATGCGAAATCGACGACGAAGATTGACACGTTTCGTTACACGTGTCTGCCCGTCTGTCTGCGATCTCGGTAAGTTTGACGCGACAGAATAGCTTTCTGAATTATGTTTTCGCGGAAGTAAATCTAGTTAAAAACACGCTTCATGTTTCATATTGTTAATAAAAACAAAATAAAAAAAACCACGCGCACACACACGATAAGCACGCGGAAAAAAAGTTTCATTACTACATGGCCAGCAAGAAAATTTGTTGAGTCTATTAAATTGTTTGTTTGATCAACAAAAAGGTTTTGTTGGAAAAAAACAGACCAGAAACAAATTTTTCTTGCCGGCCATGTGGTAAGTTCTTTGCTATTTTAACAAATTGTTTTTACTATTTTATCTCTCTTTACACATATTAAAAATTAGAAGTCCGAGGATTTTTTATTACGTCGCAGCCCGCGTTACATCTGTTAAAATCACAATCACATCTTCTGTTAAATAAGTTAATTAAAACAAGTAGTTTAATAAACTTAAAAGAAGAGTGATTCAATTTCCTAATTGCTTCCCATTGCAAAATGGTACGCGCGCGCATACACACACACACACAACTTTTAAACGTTCTAAATAAATGAGTTCATCTGGGATTTACCGATTTTACTTTTCTCCTTTTCGAAAATTTACGTTACGTTTATTTTAAAACGAACGATCTCGTAAGCATAAATGTGTTTAGGGGGAATTAAATGGTAACTTGTGCCGAGCGAGTGCTTTTACAACAGCCGACATGCGCGATACGTTTAAATTACCCTCGAATTGCTAATTCTTGCAGTTGAGCCGCACTGAATTACTTCTTACACACGTAGCTGTAAAAGATGCACACGTTTGCAGAGCGTGTGTACACAGTCGTTTTGCGATACGAAACTGTAACGCTCCTTCTGCGCGCTTGAAGGGAAACGCTCTTGTCTTAGCTAACGAAGACGATGAAGATGCACAGTATGTGCGCGCACTTGTGTCGATGACCGAGCTCGCGTCTCTCTTTCTTTTGTGCACTGATTAGCAAAATTAAGTGGTCGAGCAGCGCTGATTTAAATGCGAGCTTAGTAAGACGGAGTGTGTGTTGTTAAGTTATTTAACTTTTTTTGTACGAGAGATTTGTTAGAAGATAAACGCAATAAAAAATACACGTAAATTGAAAAATATTACTGCTACTAATTTGTCCGTTGAATAATTTGTGAAAGCGGTTCTTTTTTTTTTTTTTATCGCGGTGTACAATTTTTCAATTTGAGTTCAATTTGCAGCAAGTTTCTCGTGCGTATTAAAAATGGATGGATATTTAATTGAAGTCAATCTGGCGCGCGAATGAAGAAAACGCAAAAGCACGTATATAGGAAGAGAGGGGGGGAGGTAAAAGTTATGATGAAATTAAAGCTCCCGCGCGAAGTGAACGTTTTGACAGTTTTGTTAGGGATTGACCATCTTGGTGGAAAATAAAGTGTTTGAGAAGAAGGAGAAGAGGGAACGAACTGAAAACAAAACGTTCAGGTAATCTCAACCCAATAAAAAGTCCCCATCTTCCGAGTTTGCAATAACGTTTCTTATAGAAAGCGCGAAATAAAAAGAAGGATCGTGTTTTTCTCACCAAACACATTTTTCCGCTTTGTCATCTTTTATTTTCGCTCGATTGAAAAGATTTCGTTATATATCGAGAACAATTATCTTCACTCTCGTGTGTTTCGCAACAAACGCGTATTTCAAATATAATTTTCTATCATTTGGACAGAAACGGAGCAAATACTACAATACAACGCATATTTAATCTCGCAAAATGTGTTTCTTTTTATGATACTAGCACAACATAGACACGCGCTGCGCGCACGCTATTATTATTTTTATTTTAACGTGTTGTGTCGGTGAACACGACCTGTCACCGCGATGACAGCTAGTATATACGTCTTATACATAAAATACACAAACCATATAATACATATAAGACATGTCAGAAATACCGCATGAAAATCAAACTCGAAAAATAGTGACAAAGGAGGAGAGGAAAACCAACGCGTGACTAAAGTCACGCGACTTTACTTTAGTCACGTTTTTTAAAGACACGCGCAATGAAATCTCGCTTGAACGGCGTGAGGCACTACCGTGCCTCTTGATTCGTACGACATTAATCGAAAAACACATTCGAGAAACGTTTAATCAACGTCGAGATAAAAACGGCAACAATCAATATCGAGAGAATCGATTGTGATGATTTACACACGCTTTTTCTGGTAAGATAGAAAATTTCAAAAAATATCGCGCGCGTAATTCGGAGCCAAGTATCTTCCGCGCGCGGAATAACAATAAAAATGCGGGGAACGAATTAAAACAAAAAAGATCGTACGATCACATCCGGCTGAAACTTGATCTGCCATCCCTCCTCGCTTTTTTTTTTTCTTATTTTTGCTTTGCGCGTTGCGCTTTAACGCCGCGGGAAGTTTTGTACTTAAAAACCGAGATCGACCCGCGAGATCCCCGCGAGTGCGCGATCAGTCTTCGTGGGAACGAAAGGAGTGCATTCTTCTTTGCCGGCTTAAGGATAAAAGAATCTCAACCCCCGGCTACGTAATCGTCGGCAGAGATAGCGAGGCTCTGTAGACCGTGGATACATTTAAGAGGTCCACCTTCTTTCCTAGTCTCTGCACCTGTTATAAATCCACCGAACGCGACCTGAGTACTTACGGGGGGTTACTCCGTCGCGTTTTTGCGCTCTTTTTTTTTTTTGTGTTTTTTATCTTTCCCGGTTCTTGAACGTATCCTGATAACGCGATACTGCAAATTATGATTGCTTTTTTCTTTTTAACGTCGTATGTTCCACATGTGCGTGGTGACATAAAATAGAATTACTTGCGTATTTTATTTCTTTACTTGTACTCCGTACTTTTATTATTTTTTTTTATTATTTTTTATACGCGAACTAGACCCTCGTGTAATACGAGATTATATGTTATATAAATCTGTGTTGAACGAATCCGTGGAAATTTACTGTGCTCTTTTAAAATATTGACTTTTAAATATTTCACTTCTGAAATGTCTTTGAGGAATATAAGGAGGACGCTTAAAATTCCTTACTTATGCATCGCCGAGCCATTTCGTGACCCTTCTAACGTTCGCGAGAGAAAATCTTCTCACATATATGTGATCATTTGCCAGAGATATCGAAATCGGGCGCGCACCTCGAAGTCGCATTTCAGTTCATCGAATGTCGTTCTACCATTCGACCATTCGGATATAGATAGCAGAAGCCATTAAGATAACACACCGAAGTTATATAAATTTACACCCTCCGCCATTAGTTTACTCATCCACGCACTCCATAGGCCACAATTTCCGAAAGAGAGATTAAAATAAATCGATGACAACGAGCATGGTAATCCGAACGAGAGATTTCGCGATGTTATCAACAACATGGGGACGATCGCGTTGCTTTCATTCGCTGTTGAAATGGTACATTACGTCGCAAACGACAATAAAAAAAGCAATTCTGATGTAGCAAATAACACCGAGAGCGACGAGTTACTATTTTTACGGTATTTGTTTGAGAAATAATTGCGTTTTATATTATAATGCAAAGTGATCGTAATTTATAAATATTTTCCTATAATATTTTCGTTGAATGTAAGAAACTTACTTATTATTCCACGAGTTATTTTATTTATTTTAACGCGCGCGAAATTTATATTTTATATGTTTATCAGAATATTTATACGCGTTGTTAAACTTATGTGACAAAAATAACACAGAATAAAGGAGAGATAAAACAAAATTAAAAAATTTCGGAAATACACGTGTAAAACGATAGGAAAATACAAGTGTGCCTAAAGCATTGATAATAATGTGAAGCTTCAGTAAAAATTCACACATAAAACACTTCATCAAAAATATAAATGATGTAACAATAATTGAAAAATAGAAATCATGCAAAAATGGTAAATAAAGAAAGTCACTTCTCTCACAATGCGGAACTTTCTTGTTTTACCATTAAAAATCAGTGCGAGAATTCATGCAAACACTACTCTACACATGCAATATTTAATCTGTTCCTTTTAGTTGTTTAAGTATTTGCATATAGAAGAGGGTATGTATTCAAATTTAGTTTTCGTTTCTTGGAAATATAATGAAAATATATAATGTTTCACTATATATGATAGTTTCATAAGTTTAAAAAATAAGATGTCTTAACACGAAAGTAATTACTTTCATTTTAAATATTTTATATAAATTTTATCTGAAATTATAGTTTGAATATATTTTATAATAATTAATATATAAAATTTACAAAAAATATATTAGAACTCTAAAAGGAACAGAGAAACAGAAAAGAATTGTTATTTGCACTCATATGTGCGCGGCGTCCCACGTCGTCCATCGAAGTATTTTCCTCTCCTCTCGTTCCAAGAAGCGGATTCGAAGAAGCCACCAGTCACTTCGCGTCATCCTGTCATCCTGTCTTAGAAAGTGGTCCACCGTTTGCGTCGTGGTCCATCGATGATTCACGTCAGTAGCGTTCTCGCAGATTTGCGAGTATGATGCGAGGACATAGTGCCTCGAAATGTAATTTGAGCGAAGCATAGTTTTGTCGTGCGAAATAAAGACGTCCGCGACGTTAAGACACGCGTAAAATGTTTGATTTTAACGAGCAATCCGACTTTTGACAGTTAAACCGATAGCGTATAATATTTTGTACGTATAAGCTTATAAACAATTTGACGTGTTATTTTATCTTATAAAACTAATAACCTGACAAAATTTCTATTCAATTATGAAAAAAATAACGTGACAAACAATTGAAAACGAAATCTCGTACTTAGGATAAACTAATAATTTATCTAAATTCTTTTCTTTAAAATACGTGACTCTACTTTCTCATAAAAATACGAATATAATATTCAATAAGAATTCAAAAGTGTAAGCAGCAAAATTATAGAACGATCTTCGCGAATTTGTAACAATGCGCGCGATTCCACGTGGTTGCTTCGCAATACAGGCGTCGATTTCGACGCGTTGCGGACGAAAGTCCGTTTTGGTTTAGACAAAAAAATAAAGCAGTGAGTACGCGGTATAAGAAAATATTTATTAGAATGTATGTACCGTCATATTCATACCATGTTCATGTTTCTTTCTTTCTCTCTCTTATTGATTTTTCAATTTATATTTTAAAATTTTATAAAGAAATTTGTAACATACTCAAGTATAACGTAAAAAACAAGAAAAAATTTCCGTTATATCGTTTTTTTAAAACAAGAATAAATTTTTGTGCGCAATGCTTCATTTTCTATAGGTTAGGTTAGATTATTCAATTTGTCAAAGTAATATATACTTATTGTTAAAAATATACTAAGCGGGGTTCGCACTGATTTATTAGAAAAGAACCATCACCTGTTATCCTAAAATGTACTAACCGAGAACTGGCCACATTCAGCTACAACACCGCTCTGTAACAAAAACATGAATTTTATCGTTAGTTGTAAACAAATTCAACTATTAGATTTTTTGTAAAAGTTTATTAAAATTTTAAATGTATCTAGTTAGATATTTTATAAGAATTTATTTCAAATAATATAGATAAAAATGTACCTTCGTGCCAGTTCTATACAGCCCGAAATAGACTTCTCCGGTCACCACAGACATTTGTCCTGTTGATAGAAAATTCGTCGGTGCCTGAAACAACGAACAGTAAAGTACAATAAGAATAAACTGCAAAGCAATTAAATATTTGAAGTAAAGATTAATATAAAGAATAATGTAAACACATTTTATTTTTGTGAAAATACGCACCTTTTTGTGTAACTTCAACCATTTCTTCCAGTGTTGCAAACACGTATTCTCACGTAAAACGTCCGTTCGTTTCTGTAAAATGTGTGCGAATGTTACGCACTTCGGTAGTAAACACAATGTCAAGGTCGATTAAAATTTTCTATTATCGAAAACACGGAGTTACGTAGATTTTTATTATCACTAGTTTATGTAATTTTTATTTTTATTTTTCTTTATCTACGTCAATATCAGAATGCTACATATTTTACAACTGCCGTCTCTTAGTTTAGATAATCGTGATTCTCTCCAAATAAATCTTTTATTTCAATATTTACTTCTGATAAAACAAACTAAACGTTTCGTGTTATAAAATTTATATAAATTGTACTCTGGAAAATATACCGGGAGAATTACAAATAACTGAACAGAAATCGCGATATTATTTTTAACGCGACACTTGTACTTGATAAAACAAAACTTTTGCGAGGTAACGTTTGCGAATTAAGATGGCGGTCCCGAACTATCAACTGCGCGCGCACGCGAAATTGACACGAAAGATACGCGCCATCGTTTCTCTAATTTTATATCTCCATTCTTTCTATATATATTATAATAATATATACGCAAAATATGTGCTGTAATATCAAAATGTAAAAGAGAGTATGTGAATTAAACAAAAGTCGTGTCGATATTTTACTCAACGCGGCGCTATATTGTATATTACCTAATCGAAAGCTTTATGCGAAAAATTTTTGTCGGAGTGGGATGCGGAAGAAGGAAAGGTGTATTGTTTTCTTGTCGTGTTTTGTTTTGACTTCGATGTTTTGACTGCAGCGTAGATACAAACAGCTACGGCGAACTTCCCCTACCACCGTGCCTCGCGACGACAGGTGATGCGTCCGTCCCGCTCGGCTGCTCGGAAGGAAAAAGAGCGAGTTCTCACGCGCGTCCCCACCACTGAGGTGCAACTTCAGCACGCTTCGCGCGCCCCCTCCTCCGCCACCGCGCATAGACGAACTATAGATAGGCTAATAGTCTCGGGCGTCTCTATCATATACACGGGACGTGTGAAAATCCGCATTAAGCCCGTGTCAAACTACCGAATTCGCGCAAATTATTGTGAGATTGAAACTGGAGTTTCGTCGAGCGAACAACAAAGAAGGTCAATAAGTCAGATATAAACAAGGTGTGTAATTCTCGATCTTATATTTTCAATATTATACACACCAGCCTCGGTGTGCGATTAGACTTCGTTTAGATCGAACGAATCTAATATCGATCGAAGCGAGATTTCGATCGATCGTTCGTGCGCGAGTCGCGACTGTCTCGTTTAGCAAATCGAAGGTGTATCGTGTATCTAATGTCGCGTGTTAGATCATCTCGAACATCGAGTGTATACATCGATCGAATGATCGTTGTTTTATGGCGCAACCCCTAACTCGATCCTCTGAGCCATATTTGCGCCTTTGATCGCGGTTTTAACACACTTTAGTCAATTCGATTAAACACACGGCGGTCAATTTCGAGCCGGTTTGTCGTTCGTGTTCGCTCAGTGTTCCACCACGCAGCTTTACAAAGAGGACATCGTGATGGTGTCGAGGTATGTAAAGATCGTTACGTGTAATAATTGATATGCGATCTCGATGGTCGCAGCGCGCGATAAAAGTTTTTTTTTTTTTAAAAAAAAAAAGACCGCGTTAAAGAGTTTCGCGTTTCTCTACTTACGTGTCGCCGTAAATACAAAATAGTAACGACAGTAAGAATTACGCGTGCGAATCGATTAGTTTATGATACTCGCGCATCCCTTCCGCACAATCGGAACACACACAACAGATTACCACTCTATATCGTATGCGTATTTGTAGCGCATTGTTTCACGATTGATATATAATGACCATTATTTCACGATTGATACATAATGACCATAACACATTGTAATAACCCAAATTTGGTGGCCGAGAGCGATTGTTGATTACTGCCGACGCGTAATCGAGCGCCTCGTAAACGCGATAGATCGACGAGATGAAAAAACGGAGCGAGAGTTCATGATTCGAGACAAAACCCAAAAAAACGCGCGCGCACAGAAAATTTTTTCAAAATTCCAAACCCTTCAATAACGTTGTTCAACATGTGGAGTTCAGAGAATCCACTTTCACGGAAAGATGAAATCTCGCACAAATGGGAATAACCTCCGAGAAGTGAGTATGAATTCCGGATGGATTTATAATGGGCCAATAACGCGCGGGGAGGAAAAACACTCGGAGAGGAAAGAAGAAAAACCCTTCTTCCCAGTGGAATAATTGTTGTTTCTTCGGCGGCGCGCGTAGGAATGTCGGTTTTTAAAATAAACATATCCATTGAAAGTGAAGTTTCAATAAAAACACCGAGATATCGTACGTGTTGTACCTACAAGGGAGAAAGGGACGACTTTTATTACAATCACCGATTTATTTACGACGTCGTAGCGCGGCGAAAATGACAAACCGACGTGCCGTCTCTCTTATCTGTCGGATAACTCGACATGCGGTTAGTTTATGGATTTTTATGCGCTACAAAAAATGCGCGAGCCGTTCAATCGGACATTTTATCGGTGCTTGAAGATAACATTATAATTTACCTTTTTATCGCCCGGGTTAGTTCACTCGCGTATGTTTTTTCTCGCTCTCTCTCTCTCTCTCTCTCTCTCTCTCTCTCTCTCTCTCTCCGGGGATGTACCTACGCGCGAATACCTCCCTTCATCGATTCGTATAAAATTGTTTTACCGTACCCGTGGGGGCGGAGAGAACCAAGCGAGCGCTATAAAACTATATACGCGCGCACATAAATATCCGATACGGAAGAGAAAGAAGGCGGCTTCCTCATTTCAACGTATCATATCTGATGGAAATGTACGACGCATGCTCGGCGTCGTGCATATCTGGTCGCTGCTTACATGTGAAATCGTATTTTTCATTTTCACACACACACACACACACACACAAGCCGCGCGACATCCATGGTTCATTGAGTTTTTCGTAATGCTTCGTCAGCTAAACAAGCGGCGCGGACGCGAGTTTTACAATAAACACAAATAGCCAATATTTCTGCAGTATTTTCCACCCGCTCGCACAACCGCACGAGTGTGTACTTACCGTTACAAATATACCGAATGGCGTGTGCAAAGCGCGCGAGCGCACACACACGGCAATCGGATTTTATTATATTTCGGTGATTGCGATGGTTTTCCCCGTCGAGAGTCGGTCGATCATCGAGCGAAACAGCGCGCGACGTAAAGTTTTTTTTTAACACGAATAACATAATGCGGAACGTAATGCGGCGAGATGAGAACATTCGCGTAAATTGCGATAAAGTAAGGAGAGGAAGAAAACGCGCGGAAAGAAAATGTTGTAGAAGGTAGGTAGATAACTTCGGCCTCTCCTCTCCGCGAAGTCCATCCGTCGCACTCCGAGTTCCGTGACAACGGAGGGCTTTATACACACCGGAAGCGGAGAATATATCCGAGGATGTTTCGCGCGCGCGATCGTAAAAACTTTTTACCCGGAACGCGCGCGATGCACCAGTCGGTTATCTCGTCGCGCGCGAAACTTATTGGTCTCGCGGCAAAACTCTCTCTGGAAAAGGGAAAAACGAAGGGCGGGGGCCGCGTATTTGCGCGTGTTGACCCGAAGATTTATAGATCGACGAATTTCGCCTGCGACGTGGATAAAATGTAAAGATAGACGACGACGACGACGACTACGACGCGTGCGACAGAAAATGGAACGCAACCGGGAGGAGATTGGAAACCTAAGCAAACACGGTGCGAAATCATAAATCATTTCTCCGGGATATTATAAGAGACGTGGCGCGGAAGGCGTGTGAACGAAAAATTTTCACCTATCTATCTCAATCGCGAGAGAATTTTGCTCGCGATTGTCGCGCGACTGAAATTGTAGCGTGACTCAACTAAACAATAACCGACAAGCGCGAGCGCGTCGTTATTGTCGCCGTCGTCGTCTCGCGATAAAAATGTCTCTAAGGAGTAAACGTGATTAAATGTCTTTCGAAGCTATTCTTCTTTTCGCAACTATTTCCGAAATGTAATCCTTCTTCCGCGCTTCATACATTTTTCCCCCTTTATACGTGTCGCGTTCGAATGTTCTTGTTGCTTTGTCCTATGGATAATGACGATCGGAGATTGCGCGAGATTCAATTTTTTGCAAAAACAAAAAAGTGTCCGCGCGCGCAAACATGTAATTTTTTTATTGCAATTTTTGCAACACAAGTCTGACATCGTATAATGAATAATAAATGTTTGTCAGTCAATATAATGGAACATATTCACATGTGATTCATCGATGTTAATAAATAATTAGAATATAATAAATGATCAGTTATAATGTGTGTGTGTGAAATATATTCGTTTATATAATGTAATTTATTAAAGTTCAGACCAAACAACAGTACCGTACGGGATTCGTTAAATTATCAATGTGAACAATTTGTTGAGTGTACGATCAAGTGGAATAATCTGTTCAGAAATTACATGAAATATTAAATGTTACATCTCAAGAAGGTTTTGCCATATGGTACGGCCGCAAAAATGTTTTTGAGTCTACCGAAGTTTTGTCTCATCTACAAAATCTCAATAGGCTTAGCAAATTTTGACTCTGACTCATAGAGTCTGGGTCTATTAATTGCTAAACATCAGAAAAATTGTTTTCAACAGTATAAATTTATATTGTTTATTCCACTGTGATTCCTTCGTACACACATTTGTTTCGGTACGAAGACACGGGCGGCGAATCACTTATGGCGCAAGGTACAGATAACAGATACGGCGTGCCAAAATACGCGTTGATAAATCTCTCGCGGCTCGTGGACCCGTTCCAAGAGTAAGTGTAGGAGCGAAACTGTAGCACAGCGCGCGCGCGCGATCTCCGGATTCTTATTCGAGTCGGGGGGGAGGGATGTTGCGCCTTTCGCGACCGACACAATCGAAGCAACGGACACGTACGTTATTATCCGAGATTCAAGACCCCACCGGAGTTTTCGCAAGTTTTCCCTCGAATGAATCCGAGACGGGAGACAACAGGAACGCGTCGTTTCGCCGGACCGTCATCATCTCGCGCGGAGACGCTGAATAATCGAGCGAGAGCACAAAGAAAATTCTGTCTTCTCTTCATTGCGCGAGAAGCAGAAAGAAAGGGGTGAATTCATGTATTCGGCGCAGAGAGAGATTTGGTGTCTGCATTCTCGGATGACGACGGAAATGAAAAGAGTCCGCAAAGAGAAAGAGAATACGAAAAGAAAAAGGGCAGCCGTGGCAAAAAGTGGCCGTGACGGAGGTATATATACATATATATATATATATATATATATATTCGCGCTTCTTCCATCCCATCCTCCGGATCTTTTCTCGCCCTTTATCGCTACAGCGAAAGTTATTTACGGTTCGGCGTGAGTCTCGCTTCTCGCGAGGAATTACGAGAGCGGTGCCGAGCGCTCCGATTAATTAGCAGCAAAAGTTTAATCGTTTCTCCGTCCGTAATGGGACGCGACTTCGGCCAATCAGTCTATTCACCTCTCCCCCCGAGAAGCCTCTTTGCATTTCCACGCAAAACTGTGCGAGCCGACGGAGAGAATCGAACGGACGATAGAAATACTTTTTGGTTGTGCTCTCACGGCCTGAACGTTACGGAGAAATGTAATTACGAACTTTCGCGTGTTAATGCAACACAGGTGGGTGCCGGCGCAGATGGTGCGCACTCGGCCTCGCAATGAGTCATTTCACCGCGTTCGCTGTTAATTGAACATAAATATTTCACGCAAAATTAAAGATGTGTATGTGTGCGATGTGTAGAGACAATTTTAATTGAAACGACAACAACAAAAGGATGTGTTTTATAGAGAGTTTGTCTCCGTGTGATATAATAATTATACATATAAATTTATATATAATAATAATTACATATGATAATTTTACTACTTTATCACTTTGAGTAATTGAAAGA
The DNA here is from genome assembly GCF_002006095.1 of Pseudomyrmex gracilis. Lineage (NCBI taxonomy): Eukaryota > Metazoa > Arthropoda > Insecta > Hymenoptera > Formicidae > Pseudomyrmex > Pseudomyrmex gracilis. The sequence goes on along the minus strand of NW_018020591.1, from coordinate 179,001 downwards.
GAGAAAGAGAGAGAAAAAAAACTTCAGATATTCAAAAGTAATAAAATTCTCCGGCTACGTCGCAAATTTATCTTGTAAATTAAAACTCCGCTCTCTCCTCGGCATAATCTTCTATTTTGACAGAAGAAGCAGAGCGAAAAGAAATTACACTGGAATGACTAGTAAACTTGAATAAGACGGGAAAAGGAGGGAACGGATGAAAAGATGAGATAATAATTAGCCGGTAGTTTAAATGGACGTTCAAATGAATCTTTGTAAGTCATCAAGTTGCGACGAGAAGATCCGAGATAATTATCAGCGCTATCGCGATGGCACTCGCAAATAACCGTGGGAAGATGGCGAGCGAGAGTTTTTGTCGGGACCGATTCGCACAAGATTTGATATCTCGCGGATGTATCTCCGATAGATGCTACGTATGTGCCGTCGGTTTTCGATTGAATCTCGCATTACTTCCGAAATCCCGGGGGTTTAGAAATAGAGTTCATGAAAAATATCATTCTCTCCCGCAATCTCAGATGCGATTTATTTATTTGTTTTTTTATTTTAATTTTTTTTTTTTTTTTAACGCAATTTCTCTTATCGAATATATACATATAGAAGGGGATTATCTAACGCACAAACTGGTTACGAACACGAAGAAGATCGCTTTAAAATTTCAATCATTGGAACAGGTAGCTTTTATTATCTAGCGAAGAAGACATTATTAAAATTAGGATCGCGGGCTGAAGAAACTTCCTGTGACAAGCGCGGTGTCTCCCGCAAACTGTCGAAATCAAATTACAAGTATGGTATACAATGTGGATCGATAGTAACGATGTTTATGTTCCAATAATGATGAGATCGCGAACAAGCGAAAAGGCAAGTGGTTGCACTTGCCTCTTACCGTGTTGCACACCTCCGCTTGTCTATTGCGCGTTACCTTGTTCGCGCGTTTTCGATACAACAGCTACATCACACAAAGATCAAGAAAGCAATCTAAAACTATCGTGTAAAATATATAGCGAAACTAGAAAATTTGATGTTGACAAATAAAATAAACAAATCAAACGAATTTATATATTTTATTTACCGACAGAAATATGTATGTATACATATATACAAAAAGAAAAAGAGAAGTTGATTTTCGCGTTTTTTGTTTTACGCTGCAAACGCGTGCAGCAATGTTTGCCTCGTTCTATGTATATTTTTCTGTGATGTGCGTAAAAAAAAAAAAGAAAAAAAAACAGTCGCGATCGATTAACGCAGCGCCGAGTGGAAATGACGCGACGTTATGCCAGGATATCCGTTTCCGTTTCGCGCGCCGTTTCTACTGGCGCGAAAAGTTCAGAATTACGAGGACTCCGCGCACAAGTTTCGTAACGCACGAAGGACTGTTGCTCGCGCGCGCGAGTTTCGGCTCGCGCAGGAAGTCCGAAATTCGGTTACGTCCCGAGAGAGAGAGAGCGAGAAAGATAGAGAATTCGCCAAACTAGATGATAACAAATTATTGTAACCGCACTATAAAATTCGCACGTCCCCGACGAAATGGGAAAAATAGAAGAGAAGTTGTCGCTTCTCGCTTCGTTGTATAAATTATTTCAAGTTCTCTCTCGCAAATTCTGTTCCGCGTATATATCTGTGTGTGTGCGTGCGCGCATGTCACTCTTTCCAACAACACATATTCCGTGCACACGTATTCGGCGAACGATAACTAATGACCGTCATCCAGCACGCGGGTAATTACCGTAAATCGCGTGCGGGCGGGCGAGGGACAGTCGAAGACCGGTCGCGCTAAATTCCGAGGAGGAAACTTCGAGGAGAGATAACACAAATCGGATCACGGAAATCCTCGTCTTGCGGACAGTGATTTCGAATTAACGCCCCGATTCTGCGAGAAATTATTGCCGATCGATGACCGGAACGATTCCGCGCGCGCGCAGCATTTCGTCCAAAACCCTCATGAGACTCGGGGTTAGGGGGGAGAGGAAATACGCCTTTATGTTAGGGACTGAATAGTATAGTCCCTATGTGAATTTTAGCATTAAATATGGTTGACCGATTTCGAAGCGGTTTAATAATCTGAGCTCCGTGTTTTTGTGCGCAGCGATCGGTTTCGCATTGAAATGTTAATCGGAAAGCCACCATTTTGTCGTCATTTGGCTAATTGAACCACATCGAAAATTGTTGAAAATTTAAACGATATCTCACTGGCATCATTAACACTCCCAACGCGAACCGCATCTGTTTTCGAATCAAATTTTCATTTACGTAACAAGTTTTCGCGTACATACACACCGAACTAGGTGTGTATTTATTTTCCATATAGATTTCTCGCGAAATTCCATTAAGCGATAATGGAACTTCTCGCGGCCGAAAAGGATAACATTTCCAAATTAACCGCTGTTTCTTCCCAAGATCTGGCTTACCTTACACTTTTTCCGAGAAGTTTCTTGCCGCGGAAAGAAGGGAAAAGGTATGGGGAAAGATCGCGAGAGAGAGAGAGAGAGAGAGATAGAGAGAATATCGAATATCGAACACAGTATTCTTCGGCGAAGTGCAGATCAGCAGGCGCGGGTGTGGAAACGAGACGGAAAATCGAGCCAGTCGGGGAGAATTAATATTCCATGTGCGGTCAGGGTTCTTCGGTGAGCTTCGGTGGTATGAACCGCGCTCCGTTCTCCGGTTGCACACTCGCCCTGCCTAAATCAATCCCGATTAATCTCAATGGAGGTTCCGCCGGGTCATTGGACCGGTCCCAAAGATGGCCGCAATGTTAATCCCTTCCGTTCGTCCTGCCAGCCTCTGCTGCTATTATACTACCCCCTGCCGTTGCGCTAACCTCTGCCAGTTCGTTACCGGGAGCTGCCGGGATATTTCCTCCAGGTTTGGTCTCTGTGTGCTAGACTCGACGCCGATATCTCATTTGCATAGGCCTTCGTACATGCGCTGGATATTAGCCCATTACGAGATTCAGGTTCACGGCTACGCTCTGATCCTCTCTGATAGTCTGGCGAAGTTCGCGTTAAGTAGTCGCGATGAGGGCTTGGCCCGGCGGAGACGCGACCTCGGCACGTGTTAAACGTTTATTATTTCGTGAACTTGGCCGCGCGTACCGAACCGTCGCTCAACAAAGTTTCCCCGCTGTTCCGGGGAAATGTTTCGCTCTTTGATGTATATGAATATATATTGTATTAACTTTTCTCAACACCTCCGGCAATTCTGTTCGCGCGAACGTACTTCCACTTTATTAAAAAAAGAAAAGAAAAAAAAACAAACAAAAAATCGTAGCCAAAGGTTAGAGACTAAAACTTACTACTTGAATTATACAGTGTTTTATCTGCATTATCTTATTTCCAGCAGGAGTGCTTTTTTTTTATTAACAATAATATAACGTGGAAATATGTGTAGACTTTTGATTACAATTAAAAGCCTTTTTTTTTACTGCAAATAAGAAACTGGAAAAATGTATCACGATTCGTAAAATAATATACGAGAGCGTCTTTGAGGCAAGAGAAAGCGTAAGAGAGACGGAGAATACGGGTCCCGCGTCGTAATTCACATTTCCTAATTAAAACGAAGATCCTCTTCCGACTTGATACATTCTCCACAGCGCATATTAAATTACAGTATACCTCGCGCGTAGAAATCCGGCTCTGAAAAGACGGTGATATCACACAGCGCGTTCACGTCGCGTCAAAGACGAGGATATCAGGTTTTATGCTGCAAAATGCGCGCGAAGAGACGCGTCGTAAGCGATTAGCGTCGTCGGCGTGAAAAATTGTGTTCGGTTTTACGCGTCGCGAACCTTACGTCGCGGGTACTTAGCCAGTCGGAATTTTTTTTCACGCTAAAGCCGTATAATATAATTAAGCGGAGAGCGCGCGCGCGCGCAAGGAAGGCGCCTTGTTTCCGTCGCACAAAGGTCGCACAATGAATTAACAGCGAGCACATCGACTGATTGAGATTGACTTGAAAGTTTAGTGCGCCGAGGGTTTGGGTTAATAATACATTCCACAAGAGGTTCTTATCTCTCTCTCTCTCTCTCTCTCTCTCTCTCTCTCTCTCTCTGTGTGTGTGTGTTCTGCGCGGTTACCTTTATCCGCGCTCTAATTAAACGACATGCACGGAGTGATTTTGCTTGGGATTATTGGTTGATTAGTCGGAGCAAAGTGCTCTTATGCAGTCTGTCAAAGAAGAACGCGATCAGTTTAGTTTGTAAAAAACCTTTATCGTACAAAAGTATAAATACACACATCCGTTCTACTCGACTGCTTGAAAATGCTGTCAATTATGTGTTCGCTCGCCCATCGTCAGTAATTATCTGACATCTTTGAGGCATATTTTTCACTAACTTAAAAGAGAATAAAATGGACGTGTGTGTATATTTTTAGTTGTAATAAATAATTAATACTTACACATAACAAAATCTTTTTCTATAAATTAAACTCGCGTTCTTCTTTTTGACAAACTATACCGCGCGTCAAATCGTTGTTCTTGTGTGCCTCTCTCCGTTATTTTCAATCCGTTGTTAACGCGCGGTAATTTTCTCGTGCCGCCATTACAGTTCTAGAAAATTGATCACAACGGCGTTATTCGACGAGTCTTTGATTCTTTGTCTTTTTCTTTTTTTTTTTTTTATATTCACGCCAACTTTAACAAAAGAACGAATAAGCTCAGGTGTATAATTTTATCATAGACTTTTTTTCTCTTTCGGTTCAAGTAAGTTCAAGCAGCGAATGTTCTTCTCGGAGAGAGAGACGCGACGCTTTTTTCTTTTTTTTTTTTTTTTCTTTTGCGACGACTCGAATAATCTTGTGCCCCGCTGTCTTCCGTCGTCGAACTCGCGCACCGTAAATGTCGTATTTCGATGCGTTACACGTCGTGAGCCGCGGCGCGCACGCGGAAGACGAGCGGAAGGCCGTGGCGGTATATAAAAATGTCGACGTTGCGCCGAGGAGCAACGCGTAATCGTCGCGTTTCCCCGAGGACGCTAACTCAGAAATTGGCCGAGAGAGAAAGAGAGAGAGGAAGGCCGGGGAACGTTAAGCTCATCCTCGGAACTTCGAAATTGTCTCCAATCTCTCCCAATTGTCCCTTCTTTCGGCGAGCGACGTCACAGTCGCCCGAGTCCGACAAATCCTGCAATTTCCCGGGCGGTTGACGTGACTTTTTAACTCGGCTAGAGCATCCGGTAGTCTCTCTACGTCTCGAGAGTTTTCGCCGTTCTTCACGCTTCGCAGACCCCCACGCGTTCGCTTCGGAATGCGCGACACGTTTTAAAATCCGGAGGACTCTCTTCTCGCGCGAAGAGTTCGTGAACAACGAACGAGACTTGTGTCGTGTGGTCTTCGCGCTCGGTTTGCGACAGAGAAAGCGGGAGAGAGAGAGACGCTCTCGTCTCTTGTCTTCGTCCCGGCGAGATAACGCGCGGCGACGATACGTAAGCGCACAAGCGCGCGCGCGCGGGGGAATAACCGAACAAGGAGGAAGGAGACGAAAACTGTCAGGCCTCCCGTAAATCACGATTCTCGTTAGCGCGGTATGAGCCGCTTGCCGCGCTCTCTCTCTCTCTCTCTCTCTCTCTCTCTCTTTCTCTCTCTCTCTCTCTCCTGGAGAGAGATTTACTATCCCCGTTGCCATAATCTCCGGTAATGCATCCTCTCTCGCGGGCGTAACTACGCCACCGCGCTTCTCGGTACACAATGCCACGGGGTGTACTCAAGATTCGAGTTATCGCAATGCTGATTACTTACCTACCCCCCTAAAACATTCCGCGAACACACAACGAAGCGCAATCGCGAGACGAGATGCATAAACGCTTTAATAGTGGCTTTGATGGGAAAATTAATATCATTTTGAATTTGTGCGGGATGGGGGAACAATGGAGCGGCGGCCGTCCAGGTGGAACGGGATTAATAATAATCGTACAGGGGAGAAAGGGGTGAATTTTCGAAATTGGGTCGAGATTTAGTAATGTTGATTAATTTACTTCCGTTTGTTTTAGCACGTGGTAGTTTTGAGATTATCGTTACATCGTATAACGCGTTATAATAACCACCTTTGTGTCCCGATGTAGTCGCGTTGTCGTCGCGAAAGTCGTAATGCGTTCTCACGCGATATATTCATTCACAATGCAGCAAGTGCGCGCGCGCGAAGTCTTGGCAACTCTCTTTCTCTCTCTCTCTCTGTTTGGGTCTTAATTCCGTTGAAACGTCAACTGCAACCTAGTGAGTCGTATTTCACACCGTGGGGCCCGGAATCTCATATTCTTGGCCAGTGACGCAACGCTCACAATTGTGCGGCGGCCGTTACGATGTAGCGGGAAATAAGCGCGTGTCGCGGAGCTCGCTTCCGACAGGATTCCGTACATTTATTACTTAAAGTCAACCGAGGATAAATCCTGGTCGCGCGGGAAGGAAAGAGTGATGATGAAAAGCCGCGAGCACGAACCGAGATAAAATCAATTTCACGCTTATACGAGATATAAATTCAAATATACATATATATATATATACATACACACACACACATATATATATATATATATATAGTATTCAATTAAATGCGCACGTGTCTCTTGGAGAAGTTGGATATTTCGTTTAACTTTGCGAAGGAAATTTCGCCATCTGGCAATCATAGATGTTCATCTCTCGCAAATTTTCCGCCGTGCCATTTCCCGTTAAAGCGTTTTCGTCGCTTCTTGAGAGATACCTATCCGGTCGTTTGCGTAAACATGCCGCGCATTCGATTTTCCGAGCGCGGCGAGTTGGACGACCTCCTGTGAGAGAGCGCGGCTTGTGTGTCACGAGAAAGTAACTTTCTGACCGAAGTTGCGCAACGCTCGGCGCGCGCAACAAACCAAGTTTCCGCGCGCGGACTATCCGCATAGTTTTGGAGGGATTTACGACGTGCGTAATTTGATTAATTATTATCCGCCCTAAGTGAAATGTGTGGGGAGATAAACCTCATATTTTGCCGACATACGAGTACGGCGTACCGCTGAAATTTGTAACTCGAAAGTGCTGTTTGCATGTGTGCTACGTGTGCGTTTGGTAATAGTTTCATCATAGATATATGAGTTGGATTTACGACGTGAAATAAATTTCATATTTAAATAAATTGAAATTAATTATAAGAAATACGGTGTATAATTAATAATGCAATAAGAAATAAATTATAAGGTTTATAAATATAATCCTTCGTGTGGATAGATCGGGTCTCTCGGATCCATCCAAAGTTTCAAACCAGTGTCTCTGGTGAAAATATTAAGTTTCAAACGCTTATATTTTCAAAAATACCGGAGATTTTTTCAATCTTTTTGTCGTCGCAGAATTGTTCAAACCTTTGATGAAAAAAAAAAAAATTGAAAAAATAGTTTTCGCGGATTATTCGATTTTAAAGTCGCGTAGATGTCGCAGATCCAGTCCGTCCAACTAGTAGGCGTTTTGGAAGTCCGTCGACGAGATAACAAGAAATGCACAATAATAATGTGTTACTATTTTTTGTTATTATCATTATTATACAAGCATAATTATAATAATATAATAAAAAGAGAGGAGAGAATGAATGTAATTAAAAATTCTATTATACAGGAATTGCCTTGTGAGTTCTTGTAGAATCGTCATCGCAAGCGGCTAACGAGCACCTTAGATCATTCTATTTCGCAGTTGTAAGAAACCGAGCTTCAGATGCACAAACAGCCCCTTCCCGAATAATGCATTGTCTTCAAGGCGAATACCAAGTAAGAACACTTAACGAGAAGAGTGATGAACGCAAACGGAGAGGTATTCCTATTTACCTAGGACGCGCTTAGAAAGCAAACCGTGATGCATAAAGAAGAGACCGATTTTTCCGACGTAATGAGCAGCTGGAAAAAAAAAAAAAAAAAAAAACAACAACAGCAACAACAACAAAAAAACTAATGCTCGTGGAAGCGTAGCGCGGCGGCAGGTGCGACAAGAAGCATCGAAACGGAACTGGTTACGGTCGCACCGGTCGCTGTAATACATCAGAGAGCCCGCGACAACAATAATTACACGGCCACAAGAACGGGGACGCGCGGCTCTCCGGAACCACCTATGGTCGTTCACGATAATTTTAACCTACGGCGCGCCTAGAAATTACAACGGGTTCGTCCATAGCGCTCGAATAAAGTTTGAATTCCTGCAAATCCGGAGTTTGCCGAATTTTACATGTAAATCCGTGAAAATTCGTAGTTTCTTTGTTTCGCGATGCGTAATATCGCAAATTGCCAAGTTCATTCCATCGTGATGTTACACATTTATATTAAAAAAAAAAAAAGTGTTGGAGAGACAAATAGAAAAGAGAGAGAGAGAGAAAAAGAGAAACGCTCATACATGTCGGATTACACGATTCTGAAAAATTAATTTTGCTCAAAATCCGAGTGTGTATCTCATATATTGAAATAAAATTAAACGAATAAAAAAGAACAACATACAAAATTGATATGTACGTACAAATCGCAAAAATCTCGCGGTGATTTTGTTCTGGCAATTTCGCGGGAAATGGTATTACATTAGTATTATCCATCCAACTGTTTTTGATCAAATTAATTTCATTTTAGATTAATGTCATTATCAAAATCATACCGCAACAGCTGCTTTTAATCGAATTCAAACAATTTCACGTATTTTCCAATCTATTTTAAAACGCAATACATGTATGTATCACGGAGATCATAGGTATTTCATATTGCGATATGCTTTGTTGCTTTGCGTAATTACAAACGTTAAATTATTGTTACATCATGCTTCTCTTATTTGGAATTTTTTCGTCCGTCGCTTTAACAACGCGTCTATTTGATCTACGAGAGAATTATATAATTCGAATTAATTGCGGTTGGGAATAGGGGAAGAGGGCGGGGGGAGAGAAGCAAATTATTGCGATCGCATAAGTGCGACAACGCGCGTATTTTGATTCGATTCGCGTATCAACTCCCCCGGAAAGACCTTCATCCTCGTTAGACGCGGATCACTTGGCAGTTGTACTTGCGCGAAATACGGCGTTGAAGCGAGGTGTAAATCGCAGTTGGAGATGTGACGCAGCTTTAATTAGGTCTCCCTATCTCTCCACGGGATCGCGCACGCGGCTTCCTATAGTTAGCTTAACGTGCCGTGAATACTGTCGATCCGTTCGGCGACAATGTGAACGCTTCGCTTGATTCTTGACAAACAGTACGCAAACCGCCCAGAGCTGTTTGCTCGCTCCCATAAGCTCGCTACGACCACTTCATTACGTGATACGCAATGCGACTTAACATTATTAATCTTTTCCGGAAGGTTAAATCCTAACCTTGGGAATCCCCCTTCAACCGAGTTTATCGATCGCGAATTGTGTCCAAACATTGAAAACTCGAATATTTCTCTCGAACGATTCAAGTCGAACGGACCAGTTCCCGTCGTCCGGTCGCTTAAAGTTTGACGACGTAAGCACGAGCGCGACACGAATGGTTTATCCACCGTGAAAGACGACCGTTTGGGTCTAGAAACGCAACACTGCACAGGGGCAAAAGAAAGTTTCAAAACTTCGAAGAGTTGTAGATATTTACAGCCCGTCAAAAACACCAAACTAAACCCTAAAACAATCTTGGACTTGAGAAATTATTTATGAGTTGAATTTGCTTAATTTTCGCGCAAAAGATGAAGCCGTCAACGGAACTGGATATTTATGTAATTCGACCGATCGCTCGAGTCGAATGATCTCTACGATACAATCCCTATGCTTTTTCCCGTCTTCATAATTTATTTCTATAATAAAAAAATTTGTAATATATCTATAAATGTCCGGCACACATCGCGCGTGTAAAGAAATGTGGTAAATCAGTGCCGGATACATTAAAGATGTGTGCTTCTTTCCGTGCACAAATTTCATTAGCATCGCTAAAACCAATAAAGTGACTCCTTCGCGGAATATTGAAAGATATTGCGAAGAGGTATGCCAAGATTGCTTATGAAATCTCAAAAGGACTTTATGCCCTCAAGACTGAATATCAAATGACGCTTTATTTTCCCCGCGGGCGCGATCTCTTCGAATTCAAAGAATTCGCACTTTCCGATCCACCTCAGCGCGAATTTGCATAAGACGACGGAATCATTTGCATTTCGACTTTTTAATTACGATCTGTCCGATGGAAAAAAAAAAAACTAGTGGAAACTAAACGCGGTTCCAAATATTATATGAGAAAGTTGATGAGCGATGATGAATTTTATCCTATAATTAGATTTTCAATTCGTCCAAAACTATTTTTCTCGTCAAACGAACGAATTATTATTTAATCATGACAAATTATTTATTTGTGTTTATCCACGCAAAACTCTATGATGACATTTTTGATAAAAACAAAAAAAAAAAAAAAACCAAGTGCTCATCTAATCACTAAAAAAAACTTTTAATCAAGCTAAATGGATTCCTTCAGTTGCGAGAGAAATATAATGCGGGCAAGTAAGTTCACCCCGGCTGAAGCATCTAAAAAAAAAAAAAAAAAAAGAATGTTCCAGGTCGCGATGGCGCGGATTCCTTTTATCTAGTAAGACGTAGGGTATTCTTTTTTTCCTCAGCGCGACTCACTTTGACATGATACAAAAGAACGCGCTCTCACCTCGAGAGTCATTGTCTAACGAACGAAGAAAAATTCAATGAGACAAACAGCGCGACCGGATTAACTTCTCCAATAGACATTCTGCTTTGTTTCTCGCTGATTGATTCGGTTCTAATCATTTTTATTGAGGCGCAAAGATGTAGGCACTGTGAGGCAAAGAGCGTTGGAAAATTGTCCCACGCGCGTCCGTATGTATAAAAAATCGTTTTATTTCACACAATCGATACGCTAATACGTTTGCGATACATCCAACGACGTATCGAGAGACAAACTTGCGCATTCTATAAAAAAAAAAAAGAAAAAAAAAGTAAAAAAAGTCTTGCGTCACCAAACGCGAGTTAAGTAATTGAATGTAATCCGGAGTGCATCACGGCTATTGTTCCCCGCATCGCCTCGCGCGCGCGCGCGAACACGATTTTCCAGCATCAATTCAATTCCTGCCGACGCACACGGCGGTCCTCGCAAAGTCGAGAAGCGGATAAAGAAGAAAGGGGGCACGTTCTCTCTTCGCGTCCGACGAATTTTAAGGAGGCGGATTCACCCCCGGATTTCTCCCCGGTCTTTTTCCCGCCCGACGGCGTCGTTCATTCAGCGTTCGTACGCGTCGAGTAGTGTAAACCAATTCCCGGCTCCTTATACATCTACGTCCCGGAGAATCGCGTCGAGGAGACATTGCAGCGTTCCGAGAAACGCGCGCGAATTCGTCCGACTGATTAAATCTCGCCGACTCGAAATCGGGGGTGAGTTTTTGCCCCTCTCCTTCCCCCCCCCCCCCCGCTACTTCAGCCCTTCGTCGATGAAATAAGAGATCGTCGAACGGGATTTGTGAATTCAGGACGCGCGCAAGAAGGACGAACGGGAAGCCGCGCCCGGCACGGCGGCGGCGCGCACTCGGCGGTGTCACGTTTCCGAACTGAACTTCGTTAAATGAAACGAAAGCTGTCACGGGACAGGCGACAGGATGTTGCACAGCCAGCTAGAATGTTATTTTTCCAATTGCGCTCGGTCACGACGGGCTATGTGTGTGTGTGTGTGTGTGTGTTATATCGTCGGATCGGTCTGCCGATCTAATCAAAATCTGTCAAAGTGAAGTCGAAATCGTTGGCGCAGTATCGAATTGGACGTAGATTTGATCAATTGCCGAAGGAGTTCCCGTTCGAATGACGATACGTTACGGAGAGAAACTGTAGATTTCTTTGTTGCAAAGAACAAGCGCATTTTGATACAAATCTCTTCCGTTTGCTCGCAAACAGAAGAAAAATCGAAAAGGAATTAGACATTTGTATATTGAACGCGAAGATATCGCCAAGTTCAATTTGCTAAGAGATTCCGCTAAGATATTTGCTTGCGAGAACACACACACACACACACAAATGTGTGCGCACGCGCGCTTGCAACAACATTGTACGAACAATTCTCGTGATTAGGCGCGCTCGAAATGGAATAATCTTCCAGATTGGTTTGAGTAAAGCATTTCGATTCCATTGTGTAACTGAAACCATCGTGTAATATACACACCATCAAACTCGAAATCCCATCCATCAACGTCGCCATCAGAAATCCATTCCTCACGGTTCACTTGATTCATAGGCCTTTTTCAAGGATGACAACATCCTCTGTGAACCGTTAAAGAGTTCTCTAAATGCTTGCCGTTTATTGGCCGATATACCACACCATTTATAAGCAGTAGCGTAGCCAAAGAAAATGGTTTATGATTTGAGATTAATCAAAGGTTTTTTTCAAAAAAGAAGAGAATTTTTGGGAAAATAATATTAATTTCCGTGGTTGCGAAATAATTTCAAACAATTTTCACGATGTCACGATGTTGAGTCTAAAAGGATTATATTTTTTTCCATTACACGCGAATTTTTTAATTATTGAATTACTGAATCGTAGTATTATTCTCTTCAAAAGATTTATTATTTTAATATTTCAACGAGGAGTACAAAAATTTGAAAATTAACGCGTAGAATTGGAACTTGGAAAAATGACAAAATAATTTTTTGGCAATTGAGTCGCCGCAATTCGCGCAACCGGCGGCAAACATCTGTTACCTAAAGATCTCGAGTCTAAAAACATTAAGAGATTTCGAATCCCATTCCCCAGTTTATGTTTAGACTGCGGGAAGCTACGCCACTGGTCGCAAAACTGGCAATAAGTCGCGGGGGGAGGCAGGGTGTGGTACTAGTAAGAGGAGAAGTTGGCGGCCCGTAAAAGATCGAGAAGCAACGAATATACGCCGCCACGGATCGGCGGTGTAATGGGCCGTTTTGCTTTTTTTTTTTTTTTCTTTTTCGAGCACAGTTGAAACGATCGGAGGCGCCCTTTCCCATTCCGCAGCGCACCGACAATTTCGCTTTATCGACATCGCCCCCGACGAGCAGCGATCTCGCGCGGTTCACGAGCCCCCGTACGGCGATATATCCGCGCCGCGATAAAACCACGAGACAAGTGTAGGTCACGCGAGAGAGAGTCCGCCGAATTCGGCTGACGCCGAATTTACACCGGAATCAACTGCGCCCAATTAATCGGCCGGTTACTTCCAAACCGTTTGATTTATCGCGATCCTTACGCTTCTCGCTCCCGCTCCCGGAATCCACTAAATCCCGCGTTGGGCCGCGCAATTTCGCGAGGGCTATAAATTACAAATATGGTCAGCGGGATCAAACATGCGAGAAAAAAAGAAGAAACTAACGATTTATTATTGTTTTGCTCAATATTTATCTCACATAGACAAAGAGAGATAGATAGATAGATAGATAGACTGTGAGACTGTGTTAGATTCGAATATAAAGCACTTCAGTTTCTTTTATGTAAAAAGCCGCACACGTCTATAGATATCTAACGATGGCTGTTTCAAAGACCGCTTCGCGATGATTAATGTTCGGAAGATGCAGCATGGAAAAAGACTCTCTGTCGTGTGTATGTGTGTGTGTGCGCGTGTGTGTGTGTTGTGTTAATCAAAGTGATTTATCTGGTATTTATGTGCCTTTCACGTTTCTACCGGTGCGATATTTCGTATTCGTGATCAGAGAAGCTTATTACGAGCAAATCGGACGAAACACAGAACACGCGTATCGCGGTTTGCGCGTGTTTAATTGCAAAGCTTGTTAATAATTGTAAAATTTTTTGTTCAACTTTGCTCTGTTTACATGCGCGCATACACGCGTGGTTTAGCGTTTAATTAAACTATAGATAGATACGTCATTAATCGAAAAGTGGCTTCGTGTTGTTTCATATATATATATATATATATACACACATACATATATATATATATATATATGTACACATATATATATAGTATACGTGGAAACTTCGTTCCACTTCGATGATATAATGGAACGTAACGTTCATCGGATTTTCCTCTTCGCAACGATCACATCGAGGTACAGCGCGGATGAAGGCAGACGGAATAATGAACTGTAACATGTACGCGTATACACAGAACGCCAACACACACACACACCGTCATCTATATATACATGTATATATATTTCGCGCGTGCAGACGCGCGCGCGTTATTCGTCACGCAGCTCTGCGATGTATTAATTTCAGCGATGTATCACGCGTCACGTCATTAAAATTAGAAGTATACGAGAAATATACGCGCGTCAAGACGACGATAATAAATGAACTTCATCTAGCAAAGTCAACGCGCTCTACCCCCGGTGTTGTTGCGATTCAGTGCTGACACGCGCGCGCGCGCGCACGAATTGGCGAAATGTGAGAAAACTTGGCGGTGTGTGTGAGTCACCGCTTCGGTGATAAAGTCGCGAGCGCAAAAAATTAAACAAACAAAAAAAAAAAAAAACGCCGGGATTTTTCGCGGAAATACGAATTTACTTCTGCTCTCCCTAAGGGAGAGCCGCCACCAGCGTCATAAGTCATGTCATCGACCGATAATCGACGTGTTCCTAAGCGCGGTTAACGCGCCGGATATACCCTGGTTGGTGCGCGGCCAGATTCCGGCGGAAATGCAGAAATAAAAGGCGAAACGGAACGAAAGAGAGAGAGAGACAGAGAGAGCGAAAGAATCGCGAAACCGCGCGCGCGCGCGCGTGCGAATAACACACGCGGTGAAAACCGCGTTAGATAAATGACCGAAATTGTTTCTGTCCCCTCGAAAGAGAGGCGCGACACCCTTTTTCTCCGACTCTCTAATGGCTCTATTGATACCTCGGACGTCTCTCTTTCCACGCAAACGAGAGAAACGGGATTAATTGTTTCTGTGGCCTCTGTTGCGAGCGGAATTAATTGTCCCGCTCGCGCGCGTGCGTTATTGTAGTTTCCTCTTCCCTCTTCTGCGTATGTTTCAGTTCTTTTAGTCGAGTGCGTCACCACCTCGGTCATTTGCCTCGGTTATGGTTTAAATCCGCTGTTTCTATCGATAACGTTCGATTGACGCGATTGACGCGCGCGTGTGGTCTTTTCGTTTCTCGACAGACGAAATCATCGAAAAAAGAAAAGAAACGCCGATAGAAATTTGCTTCGCGCAACAAAAGACGAGAATGTTTTTCGGCTTCCATATTTCTTGATCGAAGCGATTTTTCGAACTTATTTCCTTAAGACATATAAATGTCCGACACCATTCGTGAACGCGATTCGATTCGCTTGCTTTAATTTTGCTTCAACTCGCGTCTCGGGGAGCGCGATAGCAATCCGTGAGTCGGCAGTTCCTTTCGGAGTCGGCTGAAGAGATAGACGTGTATATCGTTAATCGATAATTTTCACGCGCGCGAGACGTCACGTGAGAACTAAAGATCATCGCGGATCTCACGTTTCTCTCTCTGATCGTCGCACATCTCGCGCGCGAATGGAAGAGACCGCACCAGAATGCAACGGAGAGGTGGAAAGGGAGCAAAATACAGAGACGGTAGGTTTCTGGATAATTATACACAGATAAATGTAGACGGTTAGAGGCGGCGGCGCGTTTCGCAAACGCGGTCAGTGCCGCGTGACTGCATTGATCAGCATTGCCAATGGACTGTGTACCGTTACCGTTAGATAAGTACATACGTTGCATATGAATAGTGCGATAGTGCGCGTACGTGTCTCTCTCTCTGTGTGTGTGTCTGTGTGCCGAGGCTCACGCGCCGTCATCCGGGCGCGATACTCGACTCGATATTAAGCAACCACACACCGGCAGAGACAATAGATCGTGTAGCGATTATTTCGCAAGTTTGTAACCAGTCATCGCGGAAAGTCAGCGCGGCGTGAAAGAGTGCTCGCCGCAGCATTTCGCATTTGTGTGTGTGTGTGTGTGCGCGCGCGCAAGGGAGGGAATTCAGCGTTTTGTAATCTCTCTGTCAGATGAAGAAAAAAAAAAGCTCTTTTCTCTCGCGTCACGTTGTAAAATTTTTATTTATCGCCGCGTGCCACGTGAATAAACGCTCTCTCGTGTAATTGTATCGAAATCCCCCTCTTCCCCTTCTCTCCCCCCTCACACGTCGTCGGCAAAATATGTCAGACGTTATCAAGTTACGGCAAAGTCAGGCGAGTCACAAAGGTTAATGATATCGGGCGGGTCTCCCGGTTGTCGGGTGCTACGTGAGCGTTTAAAGGTTATATGACACTCTTTATATTATATGCAACCTCAACGTATGTGAAAATCGCGCGTGTGCGCGACACGCGTGCTTCGCGAACAGGTATACACACACGCTTTTCGCCTCGGCGAAAGTATTTTTCGCGCGGTTCTTTCCTTTCTCGCAACCGATACTCCGCTTCACTCTCTTCTGCAGAGATAATAAAATGAGATTTTATTATACTTTTTTTTTTTTTTAACATTTGTGTCTACTTTCGATATCAAAGCGCAATTTAGTAATTTTTTTTAACATTATACATTTATTGTTCTATATTGAAACGCAATGTGGTATCTTTTTATGAATACACAAAAGAGCGAGATATAACGAGGTTTGTATTTATTTATTTTTATTTCCTATATCAAAGTGCAATTTAATATTGTTTTAATATTATATATTTCTCTGCATACTGTACTTTAGTATTTTTTTTTTTTTTAAATACACATAAAAGAGAGTAAAATGACAAAGTCCCAAATTACTTTCGAATGAAACGCCATAAAAATAACGACGGTGCAATAATTATCGGATTATAACAATTATTTGCGTTTCTATCTCTCTTTCTCTTTGCCAAAGTCGCTTAGAACTGAAGCGATGCGCAAAAGCACAGAGCGTGTAATGAAATCCGACGCGTTTTGTTCTCGAGCGGGAAGGGATCAATAGTTTAAACGCGAGCGAGCAAGCATATACGGATAATCGTAAACGTATAAACGTTACCGTTGTTCTAATCGCGCGGCTGCGGTCGTGTTTCAATTTGCGTAGCATCGAGAGCAGCTTTGGATGACATCGCTTTACTTTCTCCTCCCTGCTCCGAGCGCTTTATGGCTCAATTTATCGGCATTAGTTGTCAGAGTCTGGACCTACGCGCGGTCAAACATGTGTAGAATTAAATTACCCGTTGTACTCCCGCGTTGTGTAGAGCGCTCGTCTATGTTTATTTCATTACCGGCGGACCCGTGGGATGTTCTCGCACCGGCCGGCGATAGGACGTTTGTGGAAACGAAGAAAATGCAGATGACGTGCTTAATTGGCCGGACGGCCAAAACAGCGCAACGCGGGAGCGCCGCGCGAGCTCAAATTAATTCCACGCCGTAATGTCATTCCGTTAATTAAATTGCATCGATAGGCCGGCGGATTTCCTCTCCTTCTTCCCCCCTCATCCCCCGTAAGCGTCGTATCTCATCGCATCTCGGCTGCCGGAAGTCAAACCGACCCGAAGTTTGCAATCAATGATGAGGAGCACCACCAGCAGTTTCCGAAACTACAAACGAAAGAGATTCCCATCTGTGTCAAATCAAGGCCAACGTTTTCGTTGCAGCGCACACGTGTTTCACCAGCAGCGTCATGTCGTCATTATACCGAAACACACACATGTGCGAGAGAAGTGACGCGCGCATTATGATCCGAATTGTAAATTCTCCACGGTCGCTCGCACGGTTCCGAGACCGTTTTACCTATCTTGTTACAGTTCGCGTACGGGATTTCTGTCGTAAATGCGACAGTCGCGCGAAGGTGTCTCTTTCTCGAGACGTCGAGATTTTATTCGAAAAATGTCATTCCGGAAAAGAGAGACTTTTAGACAATTCGGAATGGCAAATGTAAAATTTATCATTCGCTCGCCCACGCTATTAGAATTTTATCAAATTTCAAAGTGACGTTTTTTGTCAGAATGTAAAAAAAAAAAAAAAAAAAAAATGAAAGCTCTCACAAATGCATTTCTTGCGCGTTCCGCACGCTTGCGCGAAAGTCGCATTAATTATTTAGATACACTCTCTCGATGTAATCTCCGTATTACTGCATATTTCAATGATAACAGATTGTGCTTCATTACGACGGGTAATATTCATGATAATATCGGACCCGACAGAGCGCGCGACGGATATCGATCTACCGCGCTAGGTGAGGAATTAACCGCAGAATTTCCAACCTGACAAACTTACGCGATTGATGAGTATCCGAAACGACTAAGCGCGAATGGCGACAGCGGTGGTATCACATTTGCCGTTGTCGTTGACAAGTTTCATCCACCACGGAAGAAACAAATGTCAAACGGCTGCGGCTCATTGTCGAGCGTCGCGTTTTTTTGGCTCGCCATAAACCACAGCCGTTTGCGAGCATCGATGACTTTGTTGTTCTTCGAACATTTCTTCCCGCCGAGCCGATTTTGACGCGGAAATAAATGGGAATCGCGCGGGACCATGTCGCGAATAAGGTGGATGAGGCTGCAATTCGAAGCTCGGTCTCGTAAATTTTGGCCGTTTGCGCGAACGTTGGTTGAAGTGTGAGTTTTTTTTTTTTTTTCAAAAATCACCGTTTTGGCACTTGTTCTTTTGAAGGATGAAACTTGTCAACAGCAATGTGATACTATTGTCTATACGCGTCGTGTCGAATACTTATCAATCGCTCCCTCGTACGTCATCAGAGCAGAGCGAAATCTCCCGTTTAAAAAACAAAAATAACCACGAATGTTATTTCACAATTATCCTATATAAAAAAATCCATTTGGACCGCAAAGTGCACGTTTTGATATCAAATGTATCGCATCTATTGTTGCTTCTTTTCCGCGTTGCCGATTGGTTGGTTGGTTGATCGAGTCGAGTCGAGTCGAATCGAATCGGTAAGATCAAGAGAGTAAATAATGACGAAAAAGCGATTTTGACAGTTCGTCGTATACGTAGAGAAAATTAAAAACGTGACTAAACTAAAGTGACAGAACAGAGTAGAAAAACAACACGTGACTAAAGTAACGTGACTGTAATTTATATTATATATAACACTAAATAAAAAATACATATACATATAATTTATTATATATTTATATTATACTTTATATTGTATTATATGTATTACATACATACTACAGTAATGTCACTGACCTCGGCCGCGCGGCCTTGATGGGGGGGGCGGTCACTGACCTCGGCCGCGCGGCCTTGGCGGAGTCACTGATCTCGGCCGCGCGATTACGGTATATTTTTTTATATGTATATTTCACGTGACTTTAGTCACATAGTGTTTTTCTACTCCTCTCTCTCACTATTTTTTGAGCTTGATTTTCATGCGTTATTTCTGACATCTCTCATATGTGTATTATATGGGTTTGTAAGACGTATGTACTATCTGTCACACATCGCGGTGACAAGTTGTGTTCACTGACACAACACGTTAAGATAAAAACAATAATAGCGTGCGCGTAGCGCGCACCTGTATTGTGCTAGTACTTTGTGCTAGCAAATGTGTTGTTAATTTTTAATCCACAATCGGTTCCACATTGTTCCAATAAAAAAAAAAAAAAAAAAAAAAACAGAAGACTTTGTCAAATCCGCGACTAAATAAGTCACGAGTAGATAATTAACTGTTAAATATTCAAAATGTTTAAATGTGTAAAACTAAAAAATAAGATAGAATTAAATTAATAAGCCTTAATTTTTGTTCGTGAATTTTCGTTCGAATCCTGTTTGTGCCGGCGGATTGCGGAGCCCGGCGTAAAATTCAACACGGTTATTTTATTGGAATTAAAATGTAATTCACCTCGCGAGAGAAGAGGGCGAGAGTGGAACGTAAATAGTTCGCGACTGTAACCGGCGCAAACCGAAAGAAAAATAGTCTTTTATTATCTAAGAAAGATCTCTCGCTCTCTTATTATCGACCGCGTTCTCCGCGTCTCAACTTAAAGCTTGGAAAATCTGTTCGAAAAACAGCCGGACCGGCGGTCGTACATATATATCTCTCCGAGTAGTGGAGTGTTTACCGTGGAAACGCGGGTGAGATTTCTCGCGACTGAACTATAAGCACAGAATAAACTAACGTGAGCTAACGGGAATAAGCGCAAAAGTAAATTCTCTAAGTCTCTACAATATTGAAAAAAAAAAAAAAAAAAATAGGAAAAAAAACCAAAGCCGTGAGAGAGTCGAGCGCGAATGTTAAATGCGCGACGACATTTATTTCACCGCGCAATTAAATCGAATTAAATTAAATACGAAAAATTATTATTTCACGGCATAATTATTCAAAACGGATACGATGTAATTAGCGTAACATCGAGATGAGATTATAGCTTATTTAATGTCTCTGCGACTAAAACCGTGCTCTGAATATTTTACGGATATAATATCCTCAGCGCGCTGAAACTTAATCGCGCGCGCACAAGCAGGTGCATTATAAACGTTCCTCCGGGTGTCTTCGAAGCTTCCGGCGATGTGTTGCCTTCTCTCTCTCTCTCTCTCTCTCGTAACCGGGAATTGCGCCCGGCTTCCGGCGCGGCGGCGGCCGGAGCTTCGAAAATCCCTCCTGACGAAACTCCCGGACGTATCACGGACGGCGAACGCCTTGCTCCCTTAAGATTTGGTTTGGTTTGGTTAGGTTTAGTGTGGTGTTGTAACGGCTAAGTTGGCCATCGATATCCGCCATCTCTTCGTACGTGTTAAGCCATTACCTCTTTGTTTTCTCGTAATGCTGCATCCAAACAGCGCGCACAGCCGTTTTTCACGATAGGTGATTCACCGAGCTCGCTAGAGAGCTTCAGCGATCAAAACTGTGATCTATTCGATGCGACTTGCATCGTTTGGGAAAGAAAATTGGAGATTTTGTTTTTTTTTTTTTTATTCAAATAAATTTTCGGATACCCGAGCGCGAGTTCTCCGCCTCTCAATCGATGAACTCGATTGAAAGGCACTCGGAAAAAATCCCGGGGTGTTAAGGGTGGATTCGAACTCGTCACCTTCAGGCTCTTTCGCCTCTTACCACCCCGAGGCTTACTTCCCTAAGCCCGGTGCAACGAGCTTAGGAGATATAGTCTGGTTTCTTGGTCCTAGAAGGAGTGCACGCCGCTCTATAAAACGGCGATCCCGAGAACGATGTCGGTTGTCGCGTTCTCGCGGCACGTTTTATGCACCTTTACCACACGACCCCGCACGGCCGGAAACGAGCGCGCCGGGTCTCTCTCTTTTTCTCATCGAAACCGCTCGTAAGTAACACCCGTCCCGTGGTATGCATTATTCAGCGCGGATCATGACTGATATCACCTACGTGGCATTTTTAGTCGCGATCCCGGTTTCAACTCACGGCTAGAAATGTTCGCGCAACGGGATACGTATCAGACGGTCAGCGTCGGCTAACACACGGAAGTCGACTCTCTTGGCGCGCGCGCGCGCGCGCATTATTACGACTTCCGGTCTATCGCGACGCAAAATTCCAATTCCGATGTTGTCTCTTCGTTCTCTTTTCTCTTCTTTAGTAGGCTATCGAATAATCGCGCGCGTGCGCAGTGAAACCCGGAAAAATCTTGATTTCCGCGTGGCCGGATCGTGCGCGTCTTTACAGTTTGTCAGACGATGAAGACAGACGCGAGAAGCGCGTACAAGCGCGAGCTCAGAAAATTATCGACGTTGTAATTGGACCACGTTGTATTATTACGTCACGTGTGTGTGTGACGTTTCCAGTAAAAAAAAGAAAGAGAGAGATAGGTAGAGAGAGAGAGAGAGAGAGAGAGAGAGAGAGAGAAAAAGAACGAGCAAAAACGCAGAAGATTTGGCCACAAAATGAGCAAGTAGGACGAAATTGCATTACTTTTCTCACAAATGAGTCCAAAATCCCATCTACGAAATAAGCTTTCGCCACGAAAGGACGATGCGAAAGTACGACATTAATATAATTCTTCGTCGAGAGAGTGTTTGCGCTGTGGAAAAGATCGTTACCAGCCATTGGTTTTGGAATAACCGGCTGTTACAAAATAATAGGTTACGCGTACAACGAGAGGCAAATCCGTTTGAGAATTTGTTGAAGCGTTTTACTTTTTAATCTAAAATTTAAATCTTTTTCGAGCGGAGAACCCGTTGAAAAAATTTAATTGTTCTCGCAAAAAGAATTTCCCAACGTTCTTTTTTTCTTTTTTACTAGTGTATTGTTTTACAATAATAATGTGATTTATTATTTTATATAAGCATTTCAAGAAAAATATATTTTACACAGTAATGTAATTTCACGCACGCACACTTTACGTTTTATTTTATTTTCTGTTTTTTTTCGAAAGTACTGCTCGTATTCTCAAAAGTGCGCGTGCGCGTATGTGTGTGTATGTATGTAAATGCCCATTTTGTCTGCCGCTCTGATCCTTTTGTTTGCACTTCGTCCCTTTACAGGATAACGATCGTGCTATCAATTCGTAGAGCCATCCAACGAGTTCCTAGTGGAAATTTTGAATTCGATTGCGTTTATTCGGTTCGGCATTTTCAGTCGATCTTTGCAATCCGTTAATAAAATCAAACAAACGCACTTACTTGCAACAATCCCAACAAATACAACAAGATTATTTTTATTATTTTTTAAGAAATTGATAAAAACACGCGTAATTCATTTACACGATAAAATCACGAAAAAATAAGTATCGTGAATTTCATTCGCGCTCTCCATTCGACACACAAATCGTTGTCGAGCGCGTCACTTTCCGCGATGCGTTCGTAATATGCGTGGCAATTAATTGTCATCAAAAATAATTTACAATCAATAATTGTCGCATCTGTGTACAAATACACGCGTTTTGCGGTCACGAGATACATCGAAAAGACCGCAACGAGCAAATAATTGCAGAATCGATCGCGAAACAGATTGTTCGCGCAAAAAGATAAATCCAATTGATTATGAGAGATCAAAAAAAAAAAAAAAAAAAAGAAAGAAAGAAAGAAGGCGAACCGCACGCATACGGGGGGATCTTTGTTGTTGATAATAAATGAGATAGCCGTTCCGACAGAACTGCTAGAAAAACCCGAGCAGATTTATGGTAGACGGTACGAGGACGGACGGCTCGAAATCAGTTTCGAGACGCGAGCAAACCGCCGGTGATGCATAATCGATACGGCCAACACAGCCAATAACACAGCTAGTGTTAGCGTCCCATTCTCACCTCTGTATATATTCCGTGTAACACGCGAGTGCGCGTGAACGTTCGATCCTGCCGATGCGATACTACGTTGAAGACTCGCGTCCTGTTTGAGAACGCGAATTGGCAAAGAGGGTGCGAGACCCTTCCACTTGGCGTCTTCGCAACTGCACATTTGGAAATTCAAATGCACTTGGGTCCGCCTCGGTTGTCTGAGACTGCAACTGACAGGTGCTCTCGTTGCAGAGAGAGAGAGAGAGAGAGAGAGAGAGAGAGAGAGAGAGAGACCTCAGTTTCCGTCGGCTTAAACTCTGAAGACGCGTGATTCGGGGAGTACTTGGATACATTGCCGGTCTGAAGCCGACCGGACTTGCGAGAGTGCTCTTGAGAGTGCGGTCTCGTAACGCGAGTAAGTCCGAAGTAAATCCGCGCATCTTGTACGGCTTTGCGTACGAATAGACCGTTCAATGTACGTGTGCGCACGTGAGGGCGGGAGATCATTTAAGGAAATCTTAACATTTGGAAGTTTCGGAGATTTCGAAGAAACTCTGAACGTACGGAGATGCTTGTGAGTTAAATGTCCCAATGACCGAACAAGTACCAATGACCGGACATTCATTCAAAGAAATATTTATAAACAAAAAGTTAGGTGTGCAAAATTAGAAATTAATAATTAAAACTATATCTTAAAGTAGTAACAATTAGAAATATATTAAAAATATTTAAAATATTGAAAGAATTGTAGTAAAATTGATATTTACACGTTTAATAATTATTTTTTAAATAATCTTTGAATAATTTTTTTAAATAAATGTCTAATCATTGGTACATGTCTGGTCATTGGGACATTGACTTTGTAAACAAACAAACGGAAACAAAGCGGCAGATAAAAAGCTTGCGCGTGTGTTAAAAAAATATATTATGTGTAACCTGTTTGCTCGAAAATAATAAAACAAAAGAAACTTCAATAATTATGCACATAATGCGCGCGCGATCGGAGAAAATGTAAAATGTTCGCTCTATTAAACGAACGAATTTAACTGGACGGCTATAAAGTCAAATAAAGGAAATAATTCGACTATGCAGCACGTACACACTCGGTAACTGTCGCATACAGACGCTTGTATGTTTGCTGTGGAAAAACAGAGAAAACATTTATTGCAGCCGGCTATAGCTATTTCGAAGCCGTGACAGCGACATTTGTTCAAAATAAAACCTAGGAAAAATATTTGCCCGATATCCAGCGAGAACAAACCGAAGACAAACGCAAATATCGTTATCTGCCGTAATTAATTCGTCAGCAACATTTGATACTTTTATAAAAATACACATTACCATCGATATTTTATAATATTTTTCTCTTGACATTCCACTTGTTGCAATGTTTTTTCTTCTTTTGTAGATAAAATAAAAACAAGCATCCAGCGTATAAGTTGTAAACAGAAAGTAGAAGAAGATGATGATAATATACGTGGCATATATACGTATATACGTCACATATATATTATAGCACACAGAAACGATATATTTAACGATATATATATAAAGATATATTTTATATGCATTTGTCTATGTATACGATTAGCTGCGCACCGATACATTTGATGAACTATTTGCTTAGTTGCGCGAGTGGTGGTTCTTCCGTGACGCGTGTTCAGACTTCGATCGTTTGTTTCCGTCTCATGCATTATTCCACGTGTACGCGCTATTCGCTCGGCAAAGCGAATCTCTGAACGCGATAACGACCCGTCTCGCTTTTTCTTTCCTCGTTTTTCACCATGAGAATTTATCTCTCGATCGCCGAGACGGAAATCGAGACAACATAAACTTTTACTTTTAAAAAATTATTAACGTACAAGATATGTACACAAATGCAGTGTTAAATTATCAAGTGCTACACAAATATGCACTCGAAATTAGCGTCGGTAGCAATATGATTTTTTTTCTTACAAGTTTGTAATAAATCTGATTTTTTAATTACAAGTTTGTAATAAATCTGATTTTTTAATTACAAGTTTGTAGCGCGCGCGTAAAATAGAACGTAATCTGTCGAGTTCTCGTCTATATTTTTAATTGTTCGTTTACTTCGTATATTGATCGCTGAGATGTTGCTTATATTCAATAATTACGAGATTAAAATTAACGAGCTGACGAATTTAGGCGCGCGTTCGACAACTCTCCTCCTTTTAATTTGCAATATGATCTTCGTTATATAACACGCGCTAAGTTCCGACCGCGCGTATTAATACATTTTTTTTCGATCTTCGACGGAATTTCATTGTACGCGTGAAAAAGAAACAACAATGAAACTCGATAGCGACGACGCTATTTATCGGTGTGCGATATTCATGACAGTGCGGAAAAAAAATAGAGAGCACGGCAGATCTCGCCGGCAGAAATTCGCAGCCCCCCCGGCCTTTCCTGCCGCAAAACGCTGTACGTGTGTATGTAGGTGGACGTCGACTTAACTAATCGCGCCGATGAAAGGTTTCCCCGGCTTCATTCGCGTCTGACCCCATCCGGTGGTCTGCGCTATGCGAACAACTGCGTGCCGTTCCATATGCGAGAGAGAAAGAGAAAGAGAGAGAGAGAGAGAGAGAGAGAGAGAGAGAGAGAGATCTATTTTATTATTAATGATGTATTTATTAATTAACTATAAATCGCAAACACTCATTCAATCCCGAAATATTTCCAAATACGTACACGCGGCTGCGCGTACGTATCTTGAAAAACCAATACGCGCGCGGAATTAAAACTTCTTGCGTAACTGCGCTTGACGTTTTTTTTTTTTTTTTTTTAACATTGACACGTAAGCGAGGTTTTGCCGCGCCTGAGGCGAAACATTTTTTGTTGCGCAATCGCTTATGCACTTACGTGAACAAGCATATAATAGAATAACGACAGTTATAATGGAATAACGAATTCAATTTCATAACGCAATATTTCAAACCGACGACGACGACGTACATCGATACAATTGCCACGCTCGTAATATAATCGAGAAAACGATTATTCAGATAAATTAATTACTTAATAAACAAAAGAGAACACTCTTTTGTTAAAGTTTTTAATTAAATTACGAAAAACTCCTCGCGCGCAACGCTACTTGCTAGTGTGACCAATAATCTCCATTTGTTTGATTGTGATTGTTATTATCGAGAGAATAAATCTACGAGAATTTCGCATTTTTTACTGTCTTTTATTGAATTTATTAATCTGCAAAAAAAAAGTG
The DNA here is from genome assembly GCF_002006095.1 of Pseudomyrmex gracilis. Lineage (NCBI taxonomy): Eukaryota > Metazoa > Arthropoda > Insecta > Hymenoptera > Formicidae > Pseudomyrmex > Pseudomyrmex gracilis. The sequence continues at coordinate 152,719 of NW_018020591.1, read as the reverse complement.
CGAAATAACACAATACAAGTTCTTTTTACGACGGAAAATGCGGATTTCACTGTAGTGTCAACGCGCGCTTTTTCGCCGCGACGCATGTACATCAAAAAAATGCAATAACGTAATGAAATGACGAAACTAAATTCCAATATGACAAACGTACGAGCAATATTTTATTTAATGGTCTCGTCATCATTTGTTCGAAATACACGAGCCCGCGCGTTATTGCTGACCTTAATTTCTGTCAGAAAATAACAAATTACATTTGGGATTTGTGCGCATCAAATTGACAGCAGAAAGGATAAATAATTATACAAGCGCTAACACGCGAATTTCAGCGAGTTACACGAGCGGCATCGGCGAAATGTATTTTATGGTCGTTATGCGGAAAACTCGGGGGGGATGTTTCGACGCGAAAACTTTCGGGAGAGACCGTTGGTCTCCTTTCTCTGAAAATCGGTGTCGGGAGAAATGGAGAGCGTAACATGCAGCTCACGTAGTTCACATTGGCCAAAACATTAGAAGGTCCTTCTGGAGCAGCCGTGCTTTTCCATTCTGGGGCACGCGTCCGACCGCACGAGCGAGCCACGTGTGAGCTTTCGTCGTCGTCGTCGCCTGTGTAATGTCTGAATTTCCGGAACGGAGAGACGCGTTCTTCGCCCGCGCGTTCTGGCAGAGATCGCGCGGCAAAAGTCGCACGCGGCGGAACACGCGGAAAACAGACAGGAAAAGAGAAAGAAATATCGCGCGAACACGACGCTCCATTTTCGCGATTACGCTAAGCTCCCCGACGTACATATATATATATATATCCTCCGCCCGTATTTCTCGCGCATTTCTCCTCCCGTTTAAAGCCTCCCGTTACGCGAGAACACGCGAAACGCGAACGGTCCTTATACGTTCTCGTTTCGCCCGGACGATTCGCCCTGTGATGTGCGCCGACACCCTCTCTCTCGACTGCTGAAACGCGCGCGACATTCTAACTTACTCCGGTTACGAGAGTATGTACTCCGAGATCACACTCCGTGAGGGAGGGAAAGAGGAATTCGGCGGGTTTCCTCTTCCCACACCGAGAAGACGACTTACTGCACGGCTCATTCTCCGAATCGATATGTCGTTACACGAAAGTCGCGTAAAGCGTAACCCCCGTGACGATTTCCTTGACGCTTGATCTTTAAATCTCGACGTTGCTTGTGTAATTTTTTTCTCGTTTCTCTGTCTTTCTCTCTCTCTCTCTCTCTTTCTCTCTGTTTTTACAGAAAAAAAAATTTCAGATGTGCGGTATTTCGCACGAGAATATGTTCCGCATTCATTTTCGCGCTCGACGTTCGATTTTTTGCTTGGAACGTTTGCATTATTGTTTCGACAAAGGTCGGAGCAATGCCAAAGATTTTCAATCTATAGAAAATCCATCATTTTTGTTTTGGTTTAATCTGCAAACAATTGATACCGCTGGTATATAGCGGATGATTTTTTTTTACATATATTTCGGGTTTTTTGGACCCGGTGGTATTTGTTGCGAAATATTTTTGATGAGAAAAAATAATCGATAATTATCAAGTAATAAATAATAATTAGCAATTATTATTGTAAGACAAGACATTCTTTTTTTCCGTAAAATTCTTATAAATGAAAAAATTAACGGCATCACTTGACCGTTTAAATAAGCGCCTTTCCCACGCGCTATATTATTGAACATCGTGCACGTGCATAACTCACTTTCGTGCTCCTCCGCAAGCAGACACTGGCTAGCGCGCGAGAGAGTAATTTCTGACGGTGAAGTCAGTCTATATTTGATCAAAGGCGAGAGAATTCTCTCCATAAAACGAAATTTTGTATAATGAAACTCTCTCTCTGTCTCTCCGTGGCGCGGCGCAGTAAATGGAACACGTAAATGGAACGGAGAGAAAATCGAAGTGAGCAACTTTAATAGATACCACTCGTTACGCAACTCTCTCTCTACATCAATGACGTAAATTAATGACATGTTTTCATAATTGCGCATAATTGCCGAGGTACTGTCGGTGTAGCACGTTATACCAAATGCTGCTGAATTGCCATTACCGGCCATACGCAATTACCGACCACGCGGTGTAATTAATAAATCCCTTATGCGGTATAAATTAACGCGAAGTAGCTTTAGGCACGTAGCCGTTTCTTTCTCGTGAAACATTTGATGAATATCAGGATGGGGCTCTTATTTATTCTCGGTGAAAATTTTTGTTTTTTGAATTAGTTTTTTGCGACATCCCCGAAAATGAGGTTCCAATTGACCAAAACAATAATCTGTGAAAAAGTTCAACCCGATCGGGGGGAAAAAAGCTCCTGGACTCTCTTAAACATTGAAAAAATTACTTAAATCCATGAAAAATGGATTCGCTATGCATTTAAATAATTTTTTCATTGTTTAAAAGCCCAGAGGTTTCTTTTCTTCTTATCCGATCGGACAGAACTTTTTTACAGATTATTGTTTTAGCAACGATTCTAGAGAGCGCCGGGAAGAAAATTTAAAAGTCGGAAACAAAAGCTACTCTAATGCACTTATCAAGTGCGTTAGACATATTTTTTTTTTTTTTTTACAATATCGCGATGTTTCATAGTGTTTGCTCGAGAGAGAGAGAGAAAAATGTTTTTTTACATTTTAAATTTAGCCACAGAGAGAAATGAATAGCTTTGTTTCAAACGCATCGCGATGGGGAAAGTCTCACAAATCGACTCGCGCAAATTACGTTTCTCATCTTCTCATTTTTCCTTCCCTTATTTGAACGCTCCCCGAATCATCATCTCGATGTCTCGACCGAGTCAGCTCATTAATTTAAAAACGAAAGATAACTTCTCTCTCTCTTTCTATCTCCCTCAAATTTGTCTTCCGAGTTTCGGAGCAATCAGCAAATTAGTAGCCTCTTGTTTTCTCGAGTTTATCTTGCCTAATGACAAGGTGCACGCGGAAGCATAAAGATTCAAAGAGGCAGAAAATTGCAAGAAGTTAGTATCTGAAAGATGCCGGTGTGTATGCGGACATATAAATATATATATATATATATATACACACAAAGTGTGTGCACGCTCGAAATTACTTTCTCTTTGAGAAATATTAATTAAATAAGGAACTTGAGAGAAAAAAAATCCTTACTACGCTCCGGTGTGTCGTACGCGCGCAAATGTTATTTATAACTGTTTTTTTTTTTTTTTTTTTATCTTTCTCTATCTCGCGGCGAACCATCCTGCGTCATTTCTATTATTTATGCGAAATTTCAACAACTCTGCATTCTGTCACACATGCGCGCGCGCGTTTTCACACACCGATGTGTATATCACGCCGAAAATGCTCCGTAAATATTACAAGTTTCTCTGGCAGGTTAGTATCGTAAATTTCTCATCAGGGGTCTCTCGTCGTGTTGTGCACCGCGAGACTTCGTTTCTATACGACGGCGCGGCGGCAGGAAAACACAGTCGTGAAATGCGAGATGCAAACGAAAGGAAGACTTGCTTGAATTGTTTGCGATTTTGCAATTACGTCCGCGAACTTATTCGGTTCCGGTTACTCATTTTGCAACTGTTGTTGTTGTTGCTGCATCTAATTACGTGATAGTTTTCAGTTGCGATAATTCTCCTCTCGGAATTTCTCGTACATGTTAATTTTTTGCATTAAAAAAAAAAAAAAAAAAAAAAAAAATATTTTCCGGATTTTCTGCACCGGCGTTCTCATTTCTCTCGACATGCGGGCGTTTTAGAAATAACGGATATTCGCGTGAATTTTGGCAACATTCTCGTTCTCTCTCTCTCTCTCTCTCTCTCTCTTGCGCGAGTTACGCGCAATCCGCGAGTTTTCGCCGATTCTGGAACTCCCGTAATAATCTGCCGTTTAAAAGGTAAGAAGAGAGAGAGACGCGCGTTGAGGAAGTACGTGCCACGTGTCAGATATGAGAGGCACGCGCGAAAGGGATTCCACAAACGCAAGAGATCCGCGGCAAGAGAGAAGGTAAACGGAAATTTGAGTTTCTTGACGTCACGGATGCGGAAGGAAAGGAACATCCGAGGAAATCCGACGGGGAATGCAGATATGAATTCCAAAAGAGAGAGCGCCGCGGCGGAGCGGCGATAAAAGCCGATAAAATGTATTTTATATACAGAGAGACGCACACAACCACCACCGCGGTCTCGCCTTTGTCTTCTGCCGCAACGGTTGTGTAATAATATATCCCGCGGATCTTCTCTCTCATCTCGCTCGTTGGTTGAGCGATGACTTCTTGGCGGCGCGCGACGTTCGATCCGTATCAATGCGCATTATATCGACGACGAAGCACAACAGACCGTAAAAACGAAACTGCAAATCCCATTGTTACACACGAGAAAAGAAAGTAAAATTTGATCTCAAACTTGACGTGCGCGCGATGCAAAACTACAAAAATATAATATAAAATAATACAATAACACGATACAATTAATATTAATCATAATGATAGAGTTTATGATGAAAATTATATTTTATTTCTCTTTGTTTTATATTTAATTTCTTCACGTAATTTTATTTTTTATCGTGATATAATTTATTTAACGCGATCGTTATATTGCTCGGTGTTAAACATTTCTATACGTCGCGCGCGCATTTTTATCGAACGTAAAAATTTTACGTCACCTTTGCGCGCACAAAAAAAAATGTGCGAAAAGTAGTTCGCTCGAAGGTTCCGCGATAGCGGTATTCCATTTGTCTTAAGAATAGCTTCGCACAGAGCGCGAACTTCGAGATAGGTGGTAGAAAAAAAAAAAAAAAAAAAAAAAAAAGAATTCTTCTGTCGCCATATACTTAACCTTTTCCGAGGTAACAGCTTATAACACTTTACGTCAACGCGCCAAGCCAAGTATTTTTTACAACTCGGAAAGTTACAGGTTTTTTTCCGGCTTTCGATAAAAATACATTATCGCGCGCTAAAAATGGAGTAATAACATTGCGAGATGACGGTAATAACACGTAATATCGCGAGATGAAACACAATTGACGACGATGCGCGCAGCGCTTCCTCGAGCGCGTTTTTTTTTTCAGAAACGAGAGGAGCAGCAACGTTATAAACTCGCCTATCCAATTTCCTGGACATTCTCAATTATTGATGGATACAACAATGGCGTTTTGTTTTTTCTTTTTTTTTTATTTAGTCGAGACCCCCTTTGGCGTAACAGCGCGCGGCGCTGTAAAATCGAAAGGCCGCGCGAGTTCGACGACCTTATCGGGTGCGCGAGCGAGAAGGAAGATATAAGCGCGAACGTGTTTATATAAAATATCGCAGCAGACGGTATAAAAATAAGAAACTCGTATTACAAATAAACTAATAAGACACACAAAAAATGACTAAAGAGCGGGTGTTGTACGTGTCATTGAACAATGTTTCCGCAACGAGACGTCTGCCGTCGTTGTCGAAGACGAGAAGGTTTTTAAAAACGACCGTTTCCTTTTTCGAAGTCGCAAAGAGAGAGAGAGAGAGAGACCGTCCCGTTTCTCCCTCGCGCCGGAAAATATGAACGCAGTTTCTATCCGCGAGGAGAGAAGAAACTCGAAGAAGAAACGGCGAATCTCATTCACTCGAGAATAACAGACCGGAGTCGAGGCGGGAGAGATTAAGCCGTGACACCGTACGTCGCGGAGTTGTAACGATAATTGCTTTACTTTCTACGAGCTGTGGCGTCTTTTCGCCACAGTTACGCACACACACACACGCGCACAAGTCGGAGGGATGACAGAAGAACGTACGACTGTACTAGAGCTCGCCTCCCTAGCGTATACGCAAGGGAGAAGAGCAGCGACGTGACGGCGAGTCAAAACGACCGACGTTTCCATAAAATGGCGTGTTTAGGTGGAGAAACGAGCTATACGAGAGCTCAACAGAAATAGTAGTACCGAGAAAGAGAAAGAACGAAAGAGAGAAAGAGAAAGATAGAGAGATAGGGAATGTAACTACTAAAAGCTGTAGCGAGTAGCGCGCGTCACAAAGCTTACAATTAGAGGCACTTGGCCGGTTAATGCGCGCAAATACCACTTTGCGGTACGGCGAGATACGTTGCCCGCGATGTCGAAGACTGGCCATTATCATCATCGAACCCCTGTAACTGGAAGCGCTCTGGAATACGCGCGCGGTCGTTTTCCCCCGATCGGTGCCAGAGCGCTGTGTTACGCGCGTTTTACGCGCGCCGCTTTGTTCCGAATCCGCTTCGAGAGAGCGAGCCGCGCGTGCGATAGCGCGAGCCAAATCGAATTCCCCTCCTTCCCCTCCCCCCCGATGGGCGAGGGTGGAAAAGTTTCATACGTGTACCTACGTTTCCACAGAAGTACAATTTGAATATTCGCGCACACAACGCGAAATTAAACAGAACGCCGCGGTTCTGCAAACGCACCGTTTCACAATGTGATGAATTTTATTTTATTATTTGCGCCGAGTTGAAATTCGCGCGCGATTCGTCGCGATTCGTCGAACGTATTTAGATTATATCGGATCGAGGAGACCGACGGAAACCGCGCGGCATGAAATAGAAACATATGCGCGGAAGAGCGTCTTGATATTTTATTTATATACATGCATATATATATATATATAATCTATGTACACGCGCGGGCATCGGAAGCGCTATAAAGATGAACGTATGACGCTGTAAAAGTTGAGCGAGGAGGGAAGGGGAGGGAAGAAGCGATCTGCTGCGATATGCAGCGGTATTATCCCGCGGCGAGCATCCTCGCGGAACCAAATTCGCAATTTCGCGAATAAATCTCGGCGGATATGCGCCGGCACTGCTGACCGCCTTTCTCCGCGCCGCCGTAACCGCCGCGGCCGCCGCGCCAATATTGCGCCTCTGGCATTTTCGGAGTTGCACAGTATATATTGTATATATATATATATACACAACATATATACATATGTTATATAGCGCGTACAAGGGAATCCCCGGTAGAGTAGTACGTGATGTCGATACGTACGACTGCTTTAAGCGGCGTATACATCATCGGCGGTTCTTATTCGACAGCGAAATGTCGGACAGCGAAGGGGATGGCGGCGCTTCGTATAAGCTTTCAAATGGACATTTTTATCGGTCATCGCCGAGCGACGAATGCCAAAGAAACGCACGATAAACGCCGTTGTAAATCGCGTCCGGAGGTGAATGTGAAACGTTCGTTTATTCGGTCGTTTGATGCAGCCTCCGACTTTATTTGACAGACATTTTTGTTGTTCGCCGAAAGTCGCAAGCGCGGCGGCGACGACGACGACGACGACGACGACGACGACGACGACGATAGGAGTCATTATTAACGTTGGTTGCGGTTTTAATGCGACGGAAAAGCTCACGAACTCTCTCTCTCTCTCTCTCTCTCTCTCTCTCAGCCCGTCGAAACCTAGTTTGCAACATACACCGAGAAAGCGGACAAATGCACAGACATACACACACACACGTAACACCAGACTAATTGAAAGCCAGAAAATAATTCCAAAAATACGCGAATAGCTACTTTAAGCGCGCGACAGCGCTGAAGTAAAGTTTAATTGCGATTCTGCGAGAACTCGCTATTCGAGGCGAGAGAGATTAACGAGATTCGCGAAGTGTAATAATAACTTCGACGAGAGCAAACACACGGGCGACGTAATGTCAAAACGTGATACTCCGCGGACAAACAAGTAATTAGGAGATATATCTGCCTTGAAGAGGCGCGCGAGCGCATCGTAATCTGTTTGGAAAACATTTCGCTTCCGGCACGCGCGCGAGTTGAACGGGCGCAAAAACACGAGCGGCGGGAGTATATACGGTATTAACACGGTTGCGAGCGAAGAAGGGCGCGGCGTATATAATCAGGAAAACGAGAAAGTTTCTCGCGCGAACGAACGCGAAATCTCGCGCCGTCTGCGGATCGTCGTCGCGGCGAAGTCGTCGCAAAGAGAGGGAGAAGAAAAAGAAGAAGAAGAAGAAGAGACGAAGAGAGAAAGAGGACACGGTCGAATTAAAGACAATGATAAGTTAGGGTCGCAATTATTGAAGTTGCCTCTCTCGCGAAGAGCCCCGTCGTCCGGGGAACAAAGAAAAGGCAAGAGAGTTTCCGGGACTTTTTTCACCTCGATCCTCCAGAGAAACGCCCATTGAAAATGTATTAATTTGTCAGCGTCCGTTACGCGCGGGCTGCTTCCGCAAACTTGGGGAAACGTTAATTGCAACTGAAAATGTCGTTCGTACGCTCGCTAAGCTAATGCTAATCGCAGTTGGCTCTCCCTCTCTCTCTCTCTCTTTCTTTCTGTTTCTCTCTCTGAGCGTCTATTTTCTCTCTTGGCGCGTAATGACCGAAGGATGAGATTTCATTGTCGCACGTGTCGCTATAATCAAAGTTTTATTCGGGATTAAATATCTCGAATTTATTGCTCAGTCGTCGTGACATGTAGCGCGACACGGGCAGTTGCGTCGATTTTTTTTTTTTTCCAAACACGATATTAAAAAACAAACAATCGTTCGGGTCCTCTTGGAAGTCAGAGACATCGAGACCAATCCAACGAGAAAAACGTTATCGGGCGGAGACGTTAATAAACCGTCGTTAAATGCGAATAATTAACCTCGGTAGGCAGTCTCGGCGTGATAATCCAACGTTCAACCGGCGGGAATCGCGATTGCGCGCCGCGAAAACGGAGCTAACAAGTTTAAACGCGGCGGCGAACTTCTTATCGCGCCGCACTTCGTTCCATCCTCTTTCCCGCCTTCGCGCGCCGGGGGCTAGTTCCCCCGGCGCGATCATCTTGAGCTACTTAGTCGCTCATTAGTCACGCGAGATCGGACAATTTTCCAAGCAACGCGTTGGCAAAATCCGCGTAATTAACGCGATCGCCGCGCGCGATCACATCGGCCGTGCGCGGCCGATTCGTTTCGCGAATTATTTTTTTTTTTTCTCTCTTCCTGTTCGCGTGCGTCGTCTCTCTCTCGTGTCGTCGATTTTTCCGGATAATCTCCGCGCTTTACGACAAACAAAAAAAAAAAAAACTTGAAATGGCATTCATTTAAACATGTGTGTTTAATTCTCCGGAACTGAATCTCGTTGTTGCCAGCGGAGATTCAACGTTTCATTATTACAAAAAGAAAGATTCGAATCGGATGATGCGATTTTCGAATTTCCAAACGCGCTCGTCGTCGTCGTCGTCGTCGTCCTCGTCGTCCGTTTCGAGCGTAAATTACATCGATCGCGCAGCAATCGATAGAACGGAAAGACACACGCGCGTCGTCACGCTCGCGTCACGGACAACGCGCGCGTGACGACGTAATAAGTTGTAAATCCATCGAACAATAACCTGTCGGATCCCGCCGATAAATCCGTATATACGCGCGGACGGCCGGTGGCCGCCGCTAATACACGGAACGGACGCCGCGGATATCTGCTCTCGCGTTCGAACCGGACGGCGCATTATCGGTTCCGGGGTTGCATCTCTCGTATTTCCCTTGGGCGCGACGTCGTGTCCGCGATAATTCAGATCCCTCTCGAGACACACCAAGGCTCTTCTCTGCCTGTGGAGAATTATTCTCGCGAATGGAAAACACCCGCGCGCGACCAATTTTCGATACTCAAGGTATTGTCCCTACCTCCCCGCCCAACGACGACAACGACAACGACGTTGCCATTTAATCGAATCGAATTTATCTCTTTATTGCGCTCGAAATAAACTGCGCGGCGCGCGATTTATTTAGCACTTTCCGCGCGGACGGAATCGCGCGCAATTATTCAGCAAGATTCGCGCTCGCGAGATGTGTGTTGTTTTAAACCCGTCGCGATTTAAAAAACCGCGGAGAAACGTGAAAAATATTTGTCTGTGATATTCCGGCGTATATTACCGCGAAGAAAATTTAAACGACGTGAAATTTAAAAATGTAACTTTCGCATTATATGTAATAACAATAAATCATATTCTAATGTTTGTGTGTGGTCGGCAGATTTTTTGTTTTCTCTCTCGCGTGGGGGAATCACCCCGCGTCAGCGATAAAAATCCGCACGATTCGAAGGCGAGATCGCTCAAAGTCAATTGCGATTACGTGTTCGGCCGAAAGCGACCGCCGCGAAAACTGTGCGCGCGCGAGAGAGGAGCGAGAGAGGGAGAGAGAATCTTCGCTCGGCTTCATCTCTGTCGAACGTTGATAAATGCATTTCGGACCCGCTCCGAGCAGTGACGAATTGTCAAAAGACGTTTCGCACATTCTTTTATCTATCCGCGTGGAGATCCAAGAGTAACCGGACACAGTAATTTTCCGACTCCACGTCTCATCCATTTCGTAATGCTTTCTTGATTTGTAGCGTTTTTTTTTTTTTTTTTTTTTCAACGTAATTTGTTATTTTTTCCCCGAAGCTTTTCACCGACACGTTGCACTTCTGATTAAGGAAGACGATGTATCATTTTAGCAAAAATGTAAGCGATCCGTTTCTCTCGAAAGAGAAGAAGATCAGAAGATTAAAAAATCTCTCCTTTCAAGTCTACGTTTACGACTGCCCGATTTCGAGGAATCTCGGATGCGCGGCACGGGTTCTCTCGCTGAGTTACTTCTCTATAAAGATGAATCTGTAGGCATTATTCCTTACGGACGCCCACGAGAGATTTTTCTCTTCCCGTCTAACGGCGGAGAGCTATACGGGAGGAGAGGTCGCGCGCGGGTTGAGGAGAAGCTTTCGTGCTTACGCGCGTAAGACTCCCGGAGCGGCATGAATGGCTCGTACTAGCGGAGAAAAACGGCGAAATTGATAAATAGCGTTCAAAATTACACGAGAGTTCTTTGAGCCGGTGATATCAAAAGCGTCATATTCTCGCGACTACGCGGATCTTGAACACATTTTATCATGTACCGTCGCGCATACAGAGTGTCTCTCAAATAATTTTGACACACAAAAGACAGATTGGGTTTTTAGTCTGAAGACAGAAAAGTCATCTTGCAAAATATTCGCGATATTTGTTTTGATATTTATTTACTCATCAAACGCGATATTAATTAATATTAATCGATATTAATTAATTAGTAAATTTTAATGTGAGTCAATGAGCGCGTGGAAAGCTGTGGTCCTGTGGCGTGGATGATTTTTGTACTGTCGTAAAAATCAGCTGTCACGCTTCTATAAGATTGCATGAGATAAACTATTTTTCTTCCCAACTGAAAATTATATACACGCATTCCCTCACATTAATTAATCAACAATTCAATAAATATCTTTTACTTTTCCGTTCAGGTTGACTCAATCGATCCTTTATCCAAGTGTCACAATTTTTCAGACACTCTGTATCCTGCCAAAAAAAAGCGTGTGTAAATAATCACAATCGATTCTCTCGATATTGATTGTTGCCATTTTTTATCTCGACGTTGATTGGACGTTTCTCGGATGTGTATCTCGATTCATGTCGTACGAGTCAAGAGGGTACCGTACGTTAGTCACGTGTCTCTTTAAAAACGTGGCTAAAGTAAAATCACGTGACAGGAAGGAATGAAAAACAATACGTTTTTTAAAGACACGTGATTTAAGTACAGTGATTTTAGTCACGTGTTGTTTTTTTACTCCTTCTTCTCTCTATTTTTCGAGTTTGATTTTCATGCGTTATTTCTGACTCCTCTCATGTGTGTATTTCATGGTTTGTAAGACGTATCGTATCGTATCGTATCGTATAGCTAGTATATATACCAGCTGTCATCGCGGTGACAGGTTGTTGCTCACTGACACAACGCGTTCAAAATAATAGCGTGCGCGTAGCACGCGTCTGTGTTGTACTAAGTGTTACATAAAATCGCAATAATCACGAGCGTTTGATTGAGAGAATGCGCCACTTATCGTTGTTGATCAAATGATGTCTGTTTTAATAACCGACTTCATTGCGTTGAGCTCGCGAATGTAATCCAACGCCAAGAGAGAGATGTCGAGCAAACAAATTTAATCAAGTACTACTCGGAGGAGGGACTGCGTTAACGGAGAAGCGATGCGCATATCACCAGACAGGAGAAACGAGAGACTCCTCCGGAGCGCCCGGAAATGGGCCGGATAGACGGGGTCGCCCCTCGAGAGTGCTAGCACTGCTTCGCTAGATTTCGCCTGATCGACGTCTACCGCGCGCGCAGACAGCTATCCCGAAGTTCGCGTAGTTTGTCCCGCGCCGGATCAATGAGCAGCGATAACGAAAGATAATGCCGCAACGTAAGACGAAACTCCGGATGAATAAACCCGACAACGTCAACTCCCGGAGCGAGTCTCGGCGGAAGAGCGAAAACCTCAACCGCGCGTAAACAATAACAATTGGGTGTAAAGGGGAGAAACTCGACGAGTTTTCGCGACGATGACACGCGAGAGAAGATAGTTTCAACTTCGTTGAAAGTTTAGTTTGTGTGCGCAACGTGTTCGTTGCTCCAATTAAGACGAATTGACATAAACAAACCGACTGTTTGGAAGAAAAATATCGTCTGAAAAATCGTCTTTATTCAGCGATGAATCGTTACGTTATATTCGCGTGCGCGCACACGTTGATTATTTATTTCAAGTTGATTAATTGCGACAAGTGCTTTTGCGAGAGGATCATTTTTTTTTTTTTTTTTCACAATTTTTGTTTTCGGGGTTCAGCGAGCAAATGTCCAAAGTGAAAATTACGCGAAAACGTGTTTTGCGTGCAAAACGCGCGTGCGAGCAGCGCGCGTTTCCACTTTGATGTTGGGAGTCGGAAGAATAACGGGCCAGCCGAGGGCCATTACAGAAATGAATCGTGAAACTAACTACAGTCACACCGCCATGACTACTTCCATTAGGCTCGAACAACGTCAGAGAAGTAGATCGCTCGCAGCACTCGCCCCGGATACATTACAAAGTTGCTGTTAATTGGTATGGGCGTCAATATAGTGTGACCCCACTCGATGTTCACAGTTTCCGAAACGCGTTTTCGTGACAACTTGCACGACTAATTACATATGCATTAACTGCAGGTTCGCTCAAGTTTATTGAGTTCTTATCCGACCCACAAACACACACACACACACACAGCAATATTAGCATTCATTCCGTCAAATCTATTGTCCATTGCGCGCACAAAAGCGAATTTCGCGAACACGTGAATCTTTACACACTTGAATTTGCATTATGTTAAAAAACAAAAAAAAAAAAAGAAGTGAGTTCGCGACTTTAGTCGTTCTCGGTACGTGACTAAAGTGATTTGCGATAAAATGTACGAGCAAAATTTCATCTGCAGACACAATTTTTTTTGTTTTTCAGTTTATTTCACCTGTCGTATATTAGTATTCACTCTGAGCGACACGTGTTTTGATCGTATCGGCGGCGCTTAATGAATATTCAATGAAAAGCAGAATTTAATGAAGAGTTTATTAAAATCTTAACCAAACCGGGAGCGTGTTTCGGACGGCACGTAAATAGCAGTGTGCGCTGTGTGTACAAAGTAATTATTGTTGATAACATATGACTGCGCATACAGATGAATTTGCAAAACCAATCAACATACTGATAACATCCTTCGCGAGCCAAGTTGTGTTGTATACATATACATATATATATACATATATATATATATATATATATATATATGTATATATGTATATATATATATATATTTTAAACACGGAATATCGGAATTACAACTGCGTGCGTTCTCTCGCGTACTTTCACATTTTTGGTCATTTATCTGACTCGCGCGCCGACCCTACTCTCTTGTGAAATATTATCGGCGAATTTATTAGCGAATATACGCGGGGAATTTATTCAAAGTTACACAAATAACTGGGAAAATCCGATAGAATAGTAGCGTTGTGTCTCCGACGTATAACGGACCGAAAATCCGAGAACAATGTCGGCCGGATACGTGCGGCGCACAAAAGCAAAGAGCTTCGATGTACTTTATTATATTGTACTTTATACATATTTTATTTGAGTTCATACTTCACGTGCGCATTATTAATCTGTATTTTTTTTTCTTCGCATTACACAAATATATACGCTCGGTATAATATTCGCAATTGTGCGATGGCGTTACAATCTGGCACGTCAAACAATATATTTTTCAAGCAAATGTTATTATTAAATATATAATATATATATATTATTAAATGTAAATGTATATTTGCACACACACGTATGGGATATATCTTCGACGTGTTGGATCGTAACGACCTCTAATACTTGGTTCAGCATTTTCATTCGAGCTTCGTAATTTGTTGTCTCTCATTTATTTATTTATTTTTTTTTGTCTGAAATAAGAACAAAATGTATACTCCGACACTCTATACGGAATACGTACGAATTTCTTTCGAGACGAGAGAGCTCGTCGAAACTCCACTCCGTATCTTGAGAGGTTTTACCAAGACGCAGAAATCTTACGTAGAGTACATTCGATACTCCCTCAGCTCGTTCCCGCTTCTCTCGTTCCTTAATGCGAGTTTGAACGGCGATTGGCACGACATACGAGAGAGAAAAATATATCCGTCTGATAGGAGGATGAGAGAAACAATCCCCGCGGGGGGATTGTCATTCGTACCGATCGTTTCTAACGTTAATGGCATCCCCATCAAAACATGCCAATGTCTGGTGCTCTCCCATATGGTATGTGTATATATATATACAATATCGAGCGAGAGAGAACAATGGAAGTTTACTCGCGGAACATGCACACAATTGTTGTAACGCGGTTGACCTCCGATATCATTCCGCTAATGTTTGCTACATACAGTTACGCGCGCTATGAAGTGCTCTGTCGAATGTTATCAAAGCGCGATACGGCATTAACGCGACGGCGATTCAACGTATCACACGTGAGAAAGAAAATTCATTAAATTCTATATCAAACGAGTGTGTGAAAGTTTTCGGAAATCAAAAACCATTCAATTCGGAAACGATTTGAAATTATTTCGCGTGAGATAATTACGTAAAGCGCAATCGTTATTTGAAAACAATTGCGTTTCGCGCAATTATTATTATCGCCGACTTCTTTTCTTTTCGCAACAAACAAGTGTGACGGAACGATCGATTTGAAGACGTCTTCAAGGAGAAGTTTCACTTATCTTTCGAGATATTCCCGAGCGTGACAAAGATAAATTCGCGAGTCTACAATGTGCGAATTATGATTTAAATGCAATGTTTCGCGTGCCGTATCAGAGAGACGCCAAGAGTCAAGTGATGTATACAAATCGAGACATACGCGCGAGAGAGACTCCGAGACAAAGTCGTACAACGGTTCTACTATCTAAACTTCGACGAGAGAGAATTAGACGGAAATTCAACGGTCGGTTGTTCCCATTATCACGCTAATTGAGATAATTATTCCAATTGTATTTCGTCAAGTTGTTCTCTCTAAATTCACTCTCTAAGTTTGATTTTTAAAAATCCAATATTTTTTCTAATAATTTTTTTCTAAACTGGTGACTTTTGAATCCAATATATTTTTAATATATTTTTAATATCTTTTTTGCGACAGATAGTGTAAAATAATCGTCTCAATCTGACAAACATTAATTTATTAAAGAAATAATTACGACAATGCGTGCAACGTAAAGTTAGGAACTAAGATTTTATTTAAAAACGTAAACTTAAAAACGTAACTTAAAAATATCGAAAACATTAAGAATTGTCATGTTTAATATTTATATATATCCAATAACTATGTTTTTAATAAATTTAATGTTCAGATGGTACATGTCCATTGGGACATTTTTACACTTCATCTGTTTCGCGTTTGTGGAGGAAGAAATAATTTCGTTCGCGCGAAATCTTCTCAAAGGCGGTGCAACAGTGACGTGCCGCGAGATATAAAAACAGAAAATTGAAGTTGGCGAGAAAGAACGGCCTCCGGAGATTATCGGTCGGATTATTTCGGAATGGATTAGTCGCAATGAAGCTTGGCCAGGCTGACGTATAATTTTAAAGAGTGTTTCATTCGGTGCGTTCGCGAAAGGGTTACAAAAAAAAAAAAGAAGAATGATGAAGGCTTTGAAAGTCGAGTTAATTACCGGAGTCATGAAAATGGGCGGCGGCGTTGTTAAAGAATGGCGCGGCACCGCGCGTTTGTGTGTTAAGCGATTTTCGAGCGGCAAAGTGCCCCTTCGTTTAAGCTGCTTTTAAACGGGTCGGGGAATTTGGGATCCTGGAATTTTCTAACGAGACAACGATGAAGGGAAGACGATACACAAATTGAAAGCGCCGGTCAATTATTATACCCCGCTTCGTATCTCACTCGTGTTTCTATAAAAAGTTAGTTTTTTCAACGGCAGCGAGACATTTAAAACGAGGGCGAGAGAGTTCGGATTCGCGCGAGAGCAAAAAAAGGTGTGTGTACGTAATCGTTATATTTGCCGTTCACTCGATGCTAATTGCCGCGATTTTTGTCGTTTCTCCCGGAACGGGCGAAAAACAAGCGCAAATTGTCGACGATGGTAAACGTGCTTGCTAACAATGGCTATTTGTTTTTTTTCTTTTATTTTTTTACGCTCATTATTGATTGAAATTTATGTTACATCTTCAAAAAAAAAACACCAAATATTATGTCACGTGTGTTTCATCAAAAAATAAATTACCGCACTTAAAAGGGAACGAAAAATATTCTATTTTATCTCGTCTCGCGCTCGCCGAGAGAAAATCATCTAAATGATGAATTTTAAACGCGGCCATAATGTTGATTATTTTTGACAAAGGTTGACGTTTAATTTACGAGAACGTTTCTACTAAAGTACTTTCTGATACCGCGAGCGTGATTTTGGCCGCGGTAATTATTCGAATTTAATTAAAACTCGCGTTCGAAGTGAGTTGCGCCGCGGTGAAGTCATTAATTAAATTTAGGAGGGAACCCGCTTGCGCGCGCGCGCTACCTTACCGTTGTATATATATGTAGATATGTACGACAGATAGAAGACGAGGTCGTTATTGCAAGTTCATGAACTCGGTTATAACTTTCAATGAATTCAGTTTCTTTTTAGCAGTGAGCCGGAATTTTCTTTTCGGATTTGTCCGCGCCCAACTTCATCCCGCTTCTGGTACGGACGCGCGAGCGCGCGCGTTTCCTCCGGGAACTCAGCTCGCGGAATCGAGAATATATTTTATAAAAATAATATATAAAACGCAGTTTTGAAATAAAAGTTCTGTACTCATATTTGACGTTACCGTCAAAATGACGGCTAATTAATTAACATGCTGAAATTCGCCGTTAAAAATCTTCGAAGTAAAATACATTTTTGTCAGAAAATGTAATTACAAACACAAATGCTTTGAAAAAGATAAAGAGAAAGAGAGAGAGAGAGAGAGAAAAAGAGAGAGAGAGAGAGGGAGAGAGAGATTACTTTTGATTTCTTTCGGCATTGTTCATAATATCAAGAAGAATATAAATGTGTGTACGTGTGCGATAATTATAATAGATAAAAAAATTGTGCAGTTATATTCTACGAAACTCTTATTTCGTATCAAGAATACGTATCGCTCAAACATATTTGACATTTTGGTCGCAAAAAGAAACAAAAACTATTACAAGTAATTGAAATATGTTTTTTGTATTTATTTTTTTAATAGAATATTCTGGAGAAACATTTTAAAAGCAGTATCCCTTTTTAGTATTCATGTAGTTGTCTAACATTAATAATTCATGACACATACCGTAATATTACAAAAACACAGTCTCGAATAAGATAAAAAAAAAAAAAGAACTTTTAGCGTCTAAGGGAGATATTCAAAATGTTGCAGGAGCGATTTTCACCGAGGATCAAAAGGATAGCCCATCGGAGTTAGCGTTCAAGTACGCCATTTACAAGATCAACAAGGATAAAACTCTCCTAGCGAACACGACGCTGGTTTACGATATCCAATACGTGCCTAAAGACGACTCGTTCCGCACGTCCAAAAAAGGTAAGCATTGTAATTATCGTAAATAAGCAAAAAAACCACAACAACAACAATAATAATAAAATAACGGAGAATATTATCTCAGTAGAGATAGATCGAATCGCACTTTTCTTACAAATTGCGTCGCGTTATCGCGCGTGCGCAATTTAATTAAGACACTCGAATCGCAAGTGAATCGAGTGTCTTAAGTAGTCTAGATAAATGACAAGACCGACACTTTATATTACACTATGGTGGCTCTTATTTACTCCTAACAAAATTTTTTTACGGCACATTTAAATAATTTTTTTTTATGTTAAAACCCAGAAGCTCTTTTTCTCCTTATCCGATCGGACTTTTACAGATTATTGTTTTAGCAATTGGAACCATTCTCTAGAGGATGCTGCGAAAACATTCAAATGTCAAAAATAAGAGCCATCCTAAACACACTTTGATGCACTTCGGCGCGACAATGTCGTCGTCAAGATAATAACACGCTGTGCGCGAAAAAAACATTTTTATTCCTAGAAAAGTGCAATTGTGAATGCAATGCGGTTCATTAATCAATTGTGACGTACAAAGATAAATAAGGAAACGTAAATCGACGTCGCTTATGTTCGTCGGTTGACGGGCGGGAAATAACGAGCATGAAATATCGTCCAAAGCGAGCTAATTAATTAACCGTAATTCTCGTTTTTGAGGCGATCAAGAGAGACCGCGTGTGCCGGCATCTTGTCACGATCTCGTTGTCGGAAGTGTGTCTTTGACACGCGAACTTAATAAAACTTGGCAGGAAGCCTGACGAGAGCAATTTAGTTAGCGCTCGCGCGCGGTCAGTTTTAGCCGTGAATTACAGCGCGAGGATGTCGCGCGCGACACGGGATGTGGTCGGACGAGAGATTTATGTAAAATAACACACCGCGAACACGCGCTCCGAGTAGAATCGACTTCTCGCCGAAATCATAACAACGTCTTTCGCGAGAAAGATCGCGAAAGGGGGATAGGAGATAAATCTTGCGCGCGCCAGTTATGAATTTGTCGTGGACCAATGTCTCTTCGGGAATGTGTTTTCTTACAAAATTCTACATCGTCTCGGCGATTCCAAATGTTTGGTTTGCCACCAGACCAAGTTCTCCTTCGAGTTTACAGCAAAAAAACAAAAGTTTCCCGTTATCCGAAAGAAATACACGAATGTGTAACCGCATATGTAATTTAATAAGTCAAACGTTCCGGAACGATTGACGAGAATTGTGTTGGTAAAATTCAGCGAGGTGAAATTTTATTCGCGCACAGAACAGATTTATATATAAACGAAAGGATTTTGGAGAACCCGCCGGCGCGATTGTAACTCGCGATTGTGTGACGTCGTCGTGTGCAAACATTGCACACCCAACTGAAACCAACGTGACACGGTAGAAAGCTCTCTGTGACAATAAATCGTTTATACTTGAAGAGTAAATCTACATACATCTCGCGCGAAGTCTTTTGATAAATATTTCGTAAATATTTACCAAAGTCTTTTTCGTAAATACTTTGAGTTAATCTCTCATTTTTCTTCCGCTTGTAAAGAAGTTTTCTGGAGGAAGTGAGCAAACTTTCGAAGAGTGTAGAAATTTTTTCGACTTACGAGAGATTCGAGTTGGTTAATAAATTTTGTTATGTTAAGTCGTATAAAAAACAAAAATTTTAAAATTACACGCAATTTCTATACAGCTCGCATATTTCGAACGCCTTTAAATCCCCATTCGACTGATCGGACGCATCAGCGAATTGTACGAGACATTTGCACCCCTCTCTCTTAGGAGGCTTAAGAGGAAAACACATTCTTCCATAATGTGCCTTATGATATCCTTCCATTGTGCGTGATGCGAACTCGCAAGCGCGATTTTTCTCCACGTGTACAAAATGATACGTGCCACGTGCTGAAAAGATTACTTCGCTTTTCACAGCGTTCGGGTCGTTCTTGCTAGCCGCGTTTCTCTTTTCGCGAACGGAGGGCTGGAAACCGTGTCGAACGGAGGCGTAACTTTTTCAACTTTCTTTCGCGCGCCTCGACTCAAGACGCGATAAATCTTCTGTGCGCAGAAAGAGAGAGAAAGTGTGTGTGTGTGTGTGTGTTTAGAAGGTGTGCCTATGTATATATATTTTCCTATCCCGCGGGATCTCTTCTCGGGTTGGTGAACGCGCGTGGAGGTTAATGTTGCGTGCGCGCGAACTCGGCTGAATCGTGCGAGGAGGCGCCTAAACACGACGTGATCCATTTCGCTTAAAAGTAAAATCGCAACCTCGCGCGCCGCCGCGTTATCTTCGTCTCTAATGTATCCACGGCCCGAATTACTTCGCGCGGAAATTTTCAAATGGATTGAAATTCTCCGAGGCGTCTCGAGCGTGCAGTCGAATATATATTTCCGTATTACTACTTGGCTCCGAAATGCGAAAGGGCGCTCGAAGCGCGAGTTTTGGCTTCGATACAAGGCGAACATATCCCACGGACGATCGGACAAGTATCACCGGTCGAACATTTGTTAGATAAAATGACAGCAAAAAGTATTTGTTTATTAAAATACAAAGCTATAGAAACTAATAACGAAAAACTATATATCGCAAAAATTACTCGAAACATTTTGCGAATTGCGTCATGATTAATTATTTCATTTGTTAATTATTTTTTTTTAACACATGTCCGATCATTGGAGGAATCCTCAGTTCTGACGGTTGAACCGAACACGTCGTCTTTAAAACTGCGCACGTGATATTTCTCGGCAAATATTAAAACTGTCGATAAAAATCAGATTCGCAATATCTTCTTGTATCTTGGGAAATATTAAAACTGTCGATATAAATGATAAGAAAAATTTTCCGATTTATATATCGATAGGATCATATTAAATATATAGGAAATCTGTATCCGTATATGTAAAAGATTCTTCCGGACAAACCAACGATGTGGATTCCATTTCCGCGAGAAAGTTTATCCTTTAGAAAAATTGTTATTTATACGTGAGGATCTTTATTTGTCGCATCTCGCTGTCGCCGGTAGACAAGAAACGAAAGGAGAGGAGGAGGAGAAAAAGCGTCTGTGGAAAATTGAATTCGCTGCGAAACACTCGACTCGGGAGAAAATCCTCTATGAATTTCTGAGCGCATCTAGTAAGGATTACGGAGGCACTGCGACATATTACCCGGAGAGCGGGCGAATGAAGAGCGTGTGTATGTGTACAAGTGTTGTGTGTGCGGAGGTGGAGGAGGTTAATCGATTGTCGAGATACAACTGTACGGACAAGAGTGCGCAATATTGCGCTATTATATCGCCCACGGGGCAATAAAAGAAGCTCGGAAGCAAAACCCGTTTGTTTTCTTCTTTCGCGCGCGAGTAGCGGCGCACAGAGACTAGGATACAATAATAAATTTAATATAAGACGCAATTGCAAATACACACATTGCGCGGCTCTCGGACGTTTAATATCGACGATTTTGCTTTGAACGAAGTTCAAAAACCGGTTTGGATAATTGATAAAATTCGATTTGTCGCGCTCAATTTTTAACGTGGTCGATCGATGAACGCGCGCGCGACGGAACCTAACGCAACACCGTCGCGATTCGATGAAAATTCCGTTCCCGTTCGATTTTAAAGATGTAAAATTGCGACGCGCGGATCCTCATTCAAAGCGCTTAATAAACAAGAAGAAGTTTCCAAACGGAAGTTCACACTTTTCGCTTACGTCGGCAGAAGTTTTTCTTTTCGCAACGTCGTCGCAACGATCGCACAGATATCGTTTTTAAGGTTTTCTTCTCGCGTGCAGCGAGAAAGGAAAAAGAAAGTTTATATATACTTCTCCGCGCTACATAGGTGCTTTTTTATTAATTTTCCGTCGAAAGAAAAAAAACGTACCGTCGACTTCCGCGAACGAGCGCGTTATAGATACGGGGAGGGATAAGACGACGACGACGACGACGACGACGACGACGACGACGACGACGACGACGACGACGTCGCGCGCGAATTACGTTCCGAGTCGCGCGGTCGGTACTTTCGGAAAAATGGAAAACAAAGGAAGATAGGAAACGGAAGCGAACCTAAACCAGCGAAATTGATTGGATAACTTTAAGGAGCGCGGCGGATCCCCACTTCCCTCCCGTTCTTCCTACCTCGGGCGAGCGAAGCGGAACACTTTAATGGAAGGTTCCGTTTACGAGAACTGGCGAGGACCAGAAATGGGCGCGCAAGCAGCTAACCAAATGACGATTATTTCGCTCGGATTTTATTCCTATCCTTCGCACATCGCACCCCTCGTAATCCTCACAGTCAACTTCGCCTCAGTCAACCCCCTAACGACTTCGCGACGGCTTTTTAAAGAGATTTATAACTCGTCACACACATCGGAGCTTTAATTCAGCCGGTAACTCAAACTGTCGTATCTCTGCGCGCGTGCAAAAGTTTTCCGCGCGCGTGAATGAGATAGAGAGATAGAGAGAGAGAGAGAGAGAGAGAGCGCACGCGAGAGATCACGGAGTTACTTGCGTTAACTTTTAACGACGACGAAACTGGAACGAGATAGAACGTTTTACGAGGATCGTCCTTTATCCGAGCGTGGGCGGTGATTGCAGAAAGCGCACATAGCGAGCAATTACGTACTTGGCGCTTGCATTAATTAGGTTTTTGTCCTGTGAGAAGCTAACCGACGCAAACACACACGCGCGATGAGAATTTGTGAAAATCAGATTAAACTCTTTGCGAGAGCGAAAAGTTGTCAGAAGTTTGCGCAACAAAGTTAGCGCAAAGAGAAAAGAAAAACATTATTATTGTTATTATTATTGTTATTATTATTTTCAATATTCTATTGATAACGTGCAGTTGAATATCTCTTTGTTGTATTTTAAACACACAATCGTGACACAGAGTCGTGCGAAATTGTGTTCCGCTCTCTTCGAGTCGTCAGACGAAACGTTTTTTTTTTTTTTTTTTTTTTTTTACGTTTGACTATTGATTTAACGTGGACAGCTTGAGCAATTAAGAGAAAATATTCTCGAAACTTCGGGATGAGAGAAAGAGGCAGAAGGAGTGAGAAGATTTGTGTAACATTATATCGTCATCTTAATTGCGACAGAGTTTGCAAAATTGCGAGGAATCGATCGCTTCTCTTCGTATCGCCTATATCGAAACTCATAAAAGTCATGAACCCCGCTTCGGCCGCGGGGTTCTTTGTGAGGAAACGGTCGCCGTACTCATTATCCGCAAAACGGATGAGCGTCGGTTCGTTAAGCGAAACTGCGATATCGTAACAAGGTAACGATTCTTATTTACTCTCGTCGGTCGGAACGTTCGACTTAATCAACGGAGAACGAAGGCAAGCCCCGCGTTTCGACGACAACGCGGAAACATTGTATTCAACGAAAACGGGGGACTGCCGCGCGTCACATCTCGATAGAGAGCGTTCGTCAGCACACCTTTTCACGATTCAGTCTCTCCCTTCCCCTCCTTCTCCTGACAATTTAATTCAGACAAAGAGAACACACACCGTGCATCCCGGATCGCACAATTCCCGCGAATTATTACGTTAATCCTTATACGGGCAAAATTATTATTCGACGAGATGTGACGTGCGCGCACAGCTCGGCGAAATTTCCGAAATTTTGCTACAAATGTCATTTTGTGTGTCGCGCCGGTTTTAGCGGCGAAATATCTGTATATATCATTAGAGACAAGGACCGCGAGAACACACACAGCGCGGGGTTGAAGACCTCTCGCAAAAGTGTCTGTCGTCAATTTGCCGCGGCTTTCGCTGATACAGGACTTCCAAGTGCGCTTCATCTAGAAATATGAAATCGACGTGTCAGAGCCAGTCGTTCTCCAATCTCACGTTTTAGCACGCCTCTGCGCCCCCATTGACACCCTATCCTCACTCATCTTCCCTATTTGCCGTATTCGGTTATATTTGTACTTGGCGCGTCGGCGCGAGTTGCTATTCGAAAAAGATCTTATCGCGTAAAAATCGAAATTACAAACATTCCCAAACGATAACTGATATCTGACGAAAATCAAGGGCTGTTTGAAGTGAAGCTAGCCTTATGTCAACGTCATTCTTTAGCATGTAAGCAATATAGCAAGATAAAAAAAAAACAGTTATCTAATATATCCGGATTTTAGCAATAACTGTAAGTTGAGGATTTTAATACACTAACAAAAAAGTGTGTTTGATTTGATCTTTCAGCTTGTAAGCAGTTATCCAGGTCGGTGCAAGGCATCTTCGGACCGTCCGACCCACTTTTAGGGGCTCATATACAGAGTATATGCGAGGCACTGGACGTTCCTCATCTCGAGGCGCGGGTCGATTTCGAGCCCACTTTTAAGGAGTTCAGCATTAACCTATATCCGGCTCAAGACCACCTTAACAAAGCGTTCAAGGACCTCATGTCCTTCCTTAACTGGACCAGAGTGGCCATTATCTACGAAGAGGATTACGGTAAGTGGAGCGCACAATAACTCGCAACTCCGAGAGAAGATGTCGCGGATTTCGTCGTATTTAAACACGAAAATATTCACAATTATCTCATCCTCAATGTTTTTCTCTTCTTTTTAAAGAAAAGAAGAGAGATAAATGTCCCAATAATCGGACATTTATCAAAGAAACAATTGTTAGGTGTGTAAACGTTGAATGTAATAATTCTCAATGTTTTAACTATTATTTTAAATGTTTTTAAATATTAGTTTTTAATTTTACATGTAACAAAACTTTGCAAACAAATTTTAAAGCTCGTAAAGATAATAGTTTAAGGTAGATGCGAGCCATTATGTTGAGTGTATGTGCGCGAATATATTTTTTTAAACATTCACATTAAAATACGCACAAAAATTTGAATTAATTTCACTTCAAAAATTCACATCCGAGATGCTCGGTTTGCATCTCAAGTAATAAATTTATCCATTTTATTTTCTATGAGATTTCAAAAATTCACAAAAATATTTATATAAATACTTTGTTACAATTGGCGTTTGGGGCGTGTCATTGGGGAACATTTAATCGAGATGTAAGCTTTTTTAAGTCATTATCCGGCGCGTATCGAGCGCGGTGCGAAAAGGATTCGACAAAACGCGCATTGAATCGCGCGACGAGCCTCATAGACGTATATTCGCGCGCGATCTTGTTAGCGCTGTTGTAGCGCCGCACCGTGTCGACACGTTCATTACGCAAACACCTTTTTTTTTTTTTTTTGTCTTTATCCCCGCGACGTGATGCGTCTCTATGCAAATAGGAATGTCGGAATCAGGCGCCACCGTTCGAAATGTCGCCCTGCCACTCGCACGCGCGGAAGTAACCTCGGCGTTTACACGCTACGATGTAAACGCCGACGATGGCTCTCTCTCTCTCTCTCTTTCTCTCTCTCTCGGTCGTTCTCGCCGCGCTTTTTGTCGCCAAGTTACCGCTGCGGTTGCGATTCTCCTTCTTCCATAAGTCCTTTTGGCGAGCACTTCTATCTCGTAACGGGTTGGCACCGTCCGCGGCGGACTCATCGAAATTCCGACGTGACGTTGACGTACGTACGTACGTCGCAATCCCCCAGCCACATTTCCGATCGCATTAGTATATTTTAACCATCTTCGCTCGGAAAGAAAAGGCGACGCGCGCTCTTTCCGGAGAGCGGCATTTGCATTTTATTTGCCCGTCTCAGTGAAAACGGTCAACCATTAGTCAGGCCGCCGGGCGGTAATAATGCGATTCTCGTGGCATCGATCTTTGACGAAAGTCAATTGAAAAAGGATTTCCAACACATTGCGCGGATTACCGACATGATTTAACATTCTTGACATCGAAAAGGAGGTTTGGACTCGTTAAGCTTCAAATTACTATATTGTCGCGACGTTAGTGTTGGTTTTCTTTTTTTTTTTTTTTTAATTAACTCGTACGCGCGTCGCCTTTACCTACCCGAGGCTAATGGGAAAAGAAAAGAGAGAGAGAGAGATAGAGAGAGAGAGAGAGAGAGATACGGGATCTACATCATATGCATTTGCGAGACGAGTTCTTTTTCTTTCGCGGTTCTTGCGAGGGAAAAGTAGGAGGTAGGAAGTACCTCTCCCGACCTTATCTTCCGTAAATTGCCGCTCTTGATTGGACGATGTAGCGTGACGCGGAGCACAAAGTGGAACGTTGCCGTTAGCGATAAAACGAGAGGAAACGGAAAAAGACGTTGCGCGTGTTTTTTTTTTTTTTTCTTTTTTTTGCGCGCAGCTTCTCCTGATGTCTATAGCTCTCATAAATTCACGACGAGGGGAGGGGGAGACGAGACGTTTCAAAATTTTCTCCGCTGCAAAAGAGCGTCGCGCGCCGTGCTGCGAAAAGCGTCTCGAGACTAAAGAGAGAGAACTCGGAGAAATGTGAACATTTCTCCACGTCGTTTTCTCTTCCCCTTTCCCGTTTGCCGCCTAAATATTCAAGCGCGCTCGGAAGCGAACCCTCCCGTCTTTCGCAAAGTTTGTTAAAATAAGATCTCAATGCGCAAAGGCAGTCGCTTACTTAAACGCGCATTAAATCGCACTTTTCCCGCCATTAATAGAACAAAGCGATCCGGAATAATTTTTGTTTTCTTTTTGTTTTTTTTTTTTTTTTTTTTTTTTTTTTTTGCGACGTTCGAGGTTTGTGCGTCCGTAACAAAGAAGTCGAGAAGATAAAAAGGTTATCATCGGAATGATGGGGAGGGAAAGAAAATGACCAGTGTGTACAATACATTTTTCCTCATGAATTCTTTTCTCGCTTTATATTACTCCACGATATCGTCATAAATTCTCAGATATAACACCGCGCGGCAGTTACCGCTATCTGCACGGTTGATTTTGTAAACCGGACTGTACACGCGCGCGCTTCCCGCGCGCAGTCCTCCTACTTTCCTTTTTCAAACATTTTCTCACGAGCATGGCGTACGTAATGGTTTTTGTACGCGGGATATCGCGAAACCTTTGACCCTCATTATAACTCTTTATTATCCGAGATATTTCCTCCCTTTAATCCCAGTCCCTGTGTGTGTGTGTGTGTGTGTGTAATTTTGCATTAATTTCGTACCTAATGTACCAGATAAAAATTTATTTTGTTATAGTTATCAAACGCGGCTCTCTCTTTTTGACCATTTTTCGCAATGGGTTTTTAACATTTTATAAGAGAATAAAATAATTTATATATTAGAGATGCAAATTAAATATTTCAAATAAATTTTCAAATTTCTCTAATTTGCTTTAATATATAAATTATCTATTTTATTCCCTTACGGGAGAAACTCCATTTGGAAGTAATTCAAATTTCAATTTGTATCAATTTACACGTTCAAAAATGTATTCGCACTCACATTGGCTCGCGTATTGACCTTTAATTATAATATTTGTTAATACAAGCTATTGTTGCTGACGTTTTCTCGAAGTCTTCTCTCGGAGGAAAAACTTTGGTAAGAACGAAAAGTTTAAGGAAGAAAAGTTCACGCGCCAACCGAAAGAATCTCTCAACGCGTAATTAAGATCTTCTCGTTTGAAGTGTTTTTTGTATATACAAGCGGAGTGATATGCAAGCGGTGGTCATAATTGCTCGATTTGTGTTCTGTGAAGTTTTTCATTTTTTAATCTTTTTTTGTTTTTCTTTTTTTTTCTTTTTTTTTATGCGCGCCAGACTTTTCCGCGGGCCGTCCTCGTTAGCGCGCCAAAAAATTTATCTTCCGCTTCCCTTTCGTCGGTCCTTTGGCTGTTTTATCGATCCTCTCTTCTAAAACGGTCTATTCGTCACGATTATTAAGGGGGAGTAATTAGCCAGCTCAAAAGTTGGCGGCACCTATCTCTTGGCGTTCGCAAAGTCTCTTTCAGCAAAAGTCGAATTACGTCCCGATAATCTTCCGACTTTGTCAGATTTGTATCCTCTGAACAAAGTCCGGACGGGAAAATCTCGGTTTTTTTTAAAACGAGCATCCGATTTATATTCGATCTCTTTTGTACTCAGTTTCGTCATTAAAAAAAAAAACAAACAAACGGCACGTTCCTTAATTAGATGCGCGCGCATTATCGCACGTGCATATGAAGAATCGTTAAATTTGTCGAATCTCATCTGTATAAATCGCGACGAATTTTATTTATCTGTATTACTAAACTGTTTCTTCTTCTTGAAATCAGAACGAGAAGAAGGAAGGAAGCCGAGAGCTCATGCAAAACAGCGTCGATTAAAGTTAAACCGAATCTAAAAAGCGATTCGCTGACGCGGGCCAACGTAATCGCATGCAATGAATTCTCCGCGCGCAAGCGCGGCGGAAATCTCTCTCGAGTCGACAGCGCAACTTCAGAAGTAGTCCAAGAACAATCGAATGGAAGTGAATTGTGAAACTCGCAATGCGCCTTTTTAGCGACATCTTCGCAAACCTCTTCTTCCCCTTCCCCTCCCTTCGCCGGATAATAATGTAAAAGTTACGAAAAGTTCGCTAGCGGACTACGGTGTTCTTGATAGGCTGATCTTACCTCTCTCCCTCTCTTTCTCTTCTCATCCGTGTCGAGTTCTTCCTGTAAATCAAATTAACAAGCTTCCCTCTCTCTCTCTCTCTCTCTCTCTCTCAAGCCGTTCTCTTCTGCTTTAAGTAGCAAGTCCGCGCGTTACACCTCGCGTCTATTTTTTTTTTTTTTTTTTTTTGCTACTCGGATACATTTGTATTGTTCTTGCGCAGATAATTCGCGTGGCGCTTTATTTTTTACAACGACACGGCGCGGATATCTCGGTCGGAAAATTTCTCTTACGCGGGATCGATTATTTTATCATATATATTGCGCCTTAAACCAACGCGAAGCGCGCCGCTATTGAAAATTCGCACTATTGTTTCGGCATTGCTTTATCCGTTGCATCGTTTGCTCGCTAACGACCTGCTCGTTTATGTACATAAAAACCTAAATAACAACCTATTACTTTTATTTTCGTTACAATGGTTACGGAAAAATCTGAAAAATTGAAATGTAACTCAAAAAATAAATTGAAAAAAAAATACATACATTTAATCAATCCGTAAAAATTCTTGCCGCTTTCCAAGCAAATGATATATAAAAAAAAAAAAAAAAAAAAAACCAAAAAAGCTGCGCGCGGATAAGCTGGCGGGCGAATTCATACTCAGCAGATCGTATAAATATTTGACTGCGCATCCATCATATTTCGCAGCTCGAGATACTTCGTCGACATGACGTTAAACTTGAATAACACCATGGGCGAAAGAGGGAGGGGTGTATAAAGAAAGATTAAAGAAAAATACACGCACGAAGAGAGGGCGCGCGCGATGATGAAGTCCGGCGCGTCGCGTCGCCGAGAAAAGAGCCAGTCGCGGCTCTTTTCGCCGCGCGCAAAATTTTATCTAAACCGTTTTTCTTCTTTGCACAGGGTTATTCAGACTGCAGGATCTCGTGAAATCCCCGCCATCCGTGAGGACCGAAATGTACATCCGTCAGGCGGGTCCCAGATCTTACAGGCAGGTTCTGCGCGAAGTCAGGCACAAGGAGATCTTCAAACTGATCGTCGACACGGATCCGGCGCACATGCAGCAGTTCTTCCGAGCGGTGAGTGTTCCGGAAACGATCCGATATCTCGGAAACGGTCCGCGAAATCCGCTTATTTAAATTTCACCTTGACATTTTTGTGCGTTTCTCTCGCGCGCGAGCGTGCGCGCGCTTTTCAATATTTTCTCTTTTAGTTCCGCACCCCCTATATTGTTTATTACTTTCCTCTCCAAAAAAAAATACTAAATCCACGCGCGCGCGTACGGGAACGGAGTATAAATATTCCCTTATTTTTTCTACTCCGTTTAACCTCTCGCATGATAAATTCTGACAAGTTGTTTTATTCGAATAGATTTTGCGTATTTTTTCAATAAAATGTGACGCGCATCGCGCACGCGAGCGACTGACCGTGAAAACGCGCGGTTTATTGAAATTTACCGACGCCGTTATTCAAGAATTTGAGCGCGCAGACATGTGTTTTTTTTTTTTTTTTTTTTATCAAGGCAAATATCAACTGATAACAAGTGCTGTTCTTCTTCATTAATACGCCGTGCAGTATCGGAGATTTCAGAAGGAGTAACACTAATTTTTTGTTTCGCGTTTCAAGTTTCCGTACCCACGTTCTCGTTTTTCATTGGAAAATGACTCTGTTCGCGTATTTCCATTTCATTTAAAATACGCGAGATACACCGGGAAGCGAAGCTTCGGAACGAATCGGGTTGGTTTAATGCAAACCAACGAAAAGTTATTTCAAAAATGTTATTTCGAAAGAGCCAGTTCGAAACAAAAAAAGAAAGATACAATATCTCATAACCCGAGCGAGTGGGAGAAATTTTGCGCTTTTTATCGCAAAGCTGACTTGGTCTGAGAAACAAGAGAATGAAGTGAGAGAGAGAGAAAGAGAGAGAGAGAGAGAGAGAGAGAGAAGAGCGCAGAAAACTACCTGTCGATACTTGAATACGCGATGGAGTTTTCGCGCGCGCAGAAAAACTCTCTCATAGACTCGTAAATGATCGTTCTCCCGCGGGACATTTAATCTTAATATCCCGACCGAAGTTTCGCGCGTTGAAAACGCGCAGAGAAAGCGCCACGACGCTTTTCCCGACAATTTTCACAGACGGGACAATGAAAACACGTTGTTTACCTGTAGAGTGAGAAACAACAAAAAATAAATAAATAAAGAACGGAAACAGAGAACCGCACGCGCACGGAGTGCGCGGTTCTCGTAAATAACTCGCCGGAATTACATGCGCAAAACGCGGCGCGTGAAGATTAAAAGGACCTTTTTACAATTAGGATTAATGGCGTTTGCAGTTTTTCCTTCTGACGCTTGGTTTTGCCGCCCGGCACGGGATTCTCTTTCTCCGGTTTGAAAAACGTAGTCGGCAAAAGAGAGAGAAAGAGAGCAAGCAAGAGCCACCGTTGTGCTCGAGCTCGAAAAAAAGAAAATTATGTCCCGACTAATGCTTGTAGTTTGCGACGCAAAGCAGATTTTGAACTTTGAAGGGCCGTTCTCTTTTGAATTATCGGCTGAGTCGTTGAAAAGATGGAATTTTTTTTTTGAGGATTTTGCACAGGTACCGAAGTGGAATTAACGAAATTTTGCTCGCAAATGTTTTACGACCATAAAAAAAAAAAACCGTTTTGCAATAATTCGTCTTTGCGATTAACATTTTATCTTATACGTACTTCTCTTGTTGTAATAATTTATACGCGCAATATTTGCAAGCAAATCCGCGACGAGAGAGTCGAAATAGTTCAGCTACTTTTGCGGACGCAACAGCGAGTGCAAATCGGCAGATCGTGAAATTAAATCGCACAAATTGTCGGCGGTAACGAACAAGTGTTGAAAATAGCTCATGCAAATCATCGCGCCGCTCTTTTCGCGCTCATTCGAAAATGACGAAACGCGCGCGCTCTCGGTGTTTTTCACCATTTTTCCCGACACACTTTTGGCGAACGGACGATGCGTGAGCAGCCGTGCCGAACAGAAAAATTTACATAATCGCAAGAGTGATCAACGCGCCAGAAATGCACATTTCGATTATTTGCCGTTGAAATACGCGTTGCTTTTTTTTTTTTTTTTTCGTACCGCGCTGTGATAATACGTTGCTGAAATCGGCGAAATTTACTGTTAAAGCGCACGCTTCGAAATGTAAAATTTAACCAACGAGACATCGCGTCGACGTTAATTCGCGCGAATAAGTGGTGTTATGTATATCGACCGATTTATCGAGAGATATACTGTTTTAAATAAATTCGCAATCAGATTCAGGAGAAATGTCACCCCCGTAATCAGAGGATTAAGACGGAAACAACT
Source organism: Pseudomyrmex gracilis (assembly GCF_002006095.1). NCBI lineage: Eukaryota > Metazoa > Arthropoda > Insecta > Hymenoptera > Formicidae > Pseudomyrmex > Pseudomyrmex gracilis. Next base: position 121,075 of record NW_018020591.1, on the reverse strand, counting down.
ACAACGGAAGTGAGAGAAGGATTAGGATTTTTCGACCGCGCCTTGCTGGCGGCACAGCAATTTCGCTTTAGACACGGACGAAGTAAGCTTCGTTATTTGCGTCCTTTGCGTCTCTCGAGGATTTTCTCAAGGATAAACCATCGACCGGGTAATCAAAAAACATCAGTTGCTCGCATCGGTTCTGCCACATCCTTTTGACCTCGCACGCTCGTCTCGTCCTCCCATTCCCGTTTTTCCTCTCGTCCCGAGGCGATTTTTCCACAAGACGGATTCACACGAGACCCCTTTCTGACTCGCTCCCATCTGCTGCGAGGAGGGATGCGACTTGATCGATTTACACACGTGTGGTCTCGCATCGCGGCAAATGAAAAGGCAACGAATTATATCAGCGCCGCGGCAAAGGATGCAATATCCTTGACGTCGGGGATACACAGGATACACAGTGTAATATTTATTATTGTCCAATTTGCGAGATATGGTGAAACGCGCGCGCATTTTTACATCTGTGTGCGCCGCATTTATTTATAACACGTGAAAATCATCAATCATGAAAATCGCCATTATTTTCTCATCGACACGTCGATGCTGCTACTCGTGAAATAACAAATGGGTCGGTAATTGTTAGGTTATCATATTGTTGTGATATTGATGATGCGATAAAAAAAAACAGTTTTTCTTTCTGTTTGCAGATATTGCAGTTGCAAATGAACGACTACAGATACCACTATATGTTCACGAGTTTTGTAAGTACGTCGTCTTTATGAAAATCTCGATAAAAATAATAATAACGGTGAAGAAAATTTGCAAAAATATTGCACTCGGGGAAAAGACTATTGTCAACGTGTTTTACAAGATACGTATATATACGTTTTAACATTTATTTTATCGATCTAGGTGAGAACGTTGTTTTATTGTTTACGCTATGTCCTTTAGTGTGAAATTTAATCATCATTTGAGCACTGAATTATTAATTTGTTATTAATAAGCCTTCAAACAGTTATTGAACGTAGTTAAGCATTTGTTTAATTAAGCGTATTATGTACATATACGGGGGCGTCATTAACACAGCCGGCTCGTTGTTCTAGACGTATCTTGCTCTGACAAATATAATAAACGAATATTCGTCTCATTAAACACATTCACGCGCGCACAATAATATCGAGTACCATTAATATAATAGAGAGCGTCTCTCTTTCAGACAGAACTTCCCTATTTCCTTATTGCGGCGCGCGATTCATCATCTTCATAACCAGCGCGTGTACCTCTAGCATTTCCTGCCGCGCACTCTCCCTCCCTCCCTCTCTCTCTCTCTCTCTCTATCTCTCTCCCTCTTTCTCTTTGTACAACGCACGGCTCATTATGTATATTATGAGCAATTGGTCCCGAGGTTTCGTGCAGAGGAATTAGACATTCCCAGCAGCGGTCTGCGCTCTCATATCGAGTATTTCTCTAATAAGGTCCGAAAGTTCGGTCACTGCTCACTTCTCCCCTTTGAACGTGTTTCTCTCGCCTTTTGAGCCGCGCAATTCCAATCTGCTCCGTTCCATTTCGGAAATTTCTGTCTTAAATGAAGCTAACAAATCCTCCCCTCTAGACATAGCTGAAATTGTGATGTGCAAACGCGAGCTACAAATAGTAGCGTGGTAGTACGTCGAGAGACACAAAGAGAGATGGGTCCGCGTGCTGTTTAGAAGTGCGCTTGCTTGGCGTATTCGCGCGCACCACTCACACACTGAGCATACCGTGCATACGTGACTGTGCATGAACTACATGCCTCTCTCTCTCGGCTTCTCCCCCTTCTCGAATTTTGCAGCTTAACGACAAACTCGCGCGCGTTGAAACCGAACTCCTGCAGCTGCACCGCTCTCGATGCGAACCGTGCGAGCGCTCGTTCTCGTTTCCGCAAATACGTTCGGATTAATCGATGACAGATATTAACCCCTCGGCGATTTCACCTTGAAATGATGTATGTAATTTACTGGATCGCGCGCGGGGAATTTCTCGTCGATCAATCCGATAATTTTCGTAAAACGAAGAGGAATTAATTATACGCGTGCGCGCGCGCGCGCTCAAACACAATTTGTACGCGCGGAATCCGGGGGATTTCATTTCTACCGATGATACAGCTGTCGCGTTTCCGCATCTAAATCCCCGCGTGTGTCTGCGATATATACGCGCGCCCGCTCGCGAGCGTCAGAAGACCCGACGTGCACCATCAGAGCTCGGCGTAGGTAATTACGGAACGGAAACTCATATCGCTTGGCGTTTACCGTGAATCAAATATTGATTATACAGTATTCCATTAGCTAGACAATAGCGCGGAGAATACACATTCTGCGATATATATATGTGCGTGTGTGTGTATGTATGTTTATATGTACGTATGTTATATACGCGGCGGTAACATAGCAAGCGGCGGAAGCGCGAGTTATTTACAGAGTTCATCTTGCGGTCGGTTTTCGATGAGAATATATATCGCTTGATAATGTTGATATTATCGAAAATACACACGCCCACATGCACTTATAATCCCGCACAAACGGGAACGATGTGTTTCAAATTTGTGTGTGTGTGTGTTGATATATCGTTGAATTAATTACCTTCACGGTCAATAAAATTATATCGAGTATATGAATAACAATAAGCCGTGTCATAATGTCAATGAGCCAAGATGCGCGACAGATTCGAGAGCGTAAAATTAAAAAAAAAGCTACATGTGTACATGTACATGTACACAAAGAGTGTCGGAAAAATTTATCGCTCTCTGCGTATTATGTTCGTACGTAGTTACGAAGCGCAAGTACATTTCGTAGAAGCGAAAATTAAAAAGGCGCACGTATTGTTATGAAATTTTTATTCGGTTTAATAACTTGTAGCGAGAGAAAGAGAGAGAGAGAGAGAGAGAGAGAGAGAGGTAACGAGCCATAATGTTATTACGATCATGTTATGTTAATACACACAGGAAAGAGTGTTTTTTTTTTATCAGTCCACACACACGTGACCTCCTTCGCGAAGGAAAAGAGAGATTTAATGCAGTTCCGCGAGATGTTCCATTAAGATACTTTTGTCGATTTCTGTCTGAGAGAGAGAGAGGGATAACCGAATCTGCCCCCGTCGCGTCTCTGAATAAATCATTTTTCGTTACGCAACTTTCTCCCGGCGCGGTAACGGCGCGATGTCGCGATTCCGAGGGAAGATAAGTTGGATAGACAGTCGAGAGTTAAGGGAAAGGAGAAACGGCGGTTGAAGCGAAATGGGGGGGGAGGGGGCGGAAGAAGAAACCGCTCGGAGGCGCGGAAACGGGGGGCTTTATCTCTCCCTGTGGCCGACTTTGCTATGCAGCTGCGCGCGGTTGGTCGGTGAATGACCTCGTGCGGAAAAGCCACGTTATTTATTCTATTCTAACGATCGACGTAGCGATACATCACCGTATAATTATAAATCATGCTTCTCTTCATGCCCAAGCAAAAGGCCGAAGATAGGGGGGGAGGAGGGAGTGGATTGATCGGGTTACCCTGTAACGATCGAGCAATTACCGAAGATGATGGAATCGCTGGAACAATCTCATTCTTCTTTAATTTAGTCGCTTTCTCGCAAGAAAAGCTCGTGCTCCACTTTAATTTTCTTAAAATATTGCCGGCCACAAGGAAGTGTTCGTAAAACTCTCTCGAAGAGACGTTGAATAAAATCGATATTCCGCGCGTCAGGAAGCGAGACGCCAGCTCGAGCGAAGGAGGATTCCTCTTCCTCGTTCAAATTTATTAACAAAAAAAATGATCCGATACATTGAAATAATCGAATATCTCTTTCGCTCTCGCTTTTTTCACATAGGACATAGAAACGTTCGATTTGGAAGATTTCAAGTACAACAGCGTGAACATGACAGCCTTTCGTCTGGTGGATCTCGACGAACCCAAGGTGGCGGAAGTACTCAAGCAGATGGAACGTTTCCAGCCGGCGATCGGACACGCCATTCTGAACAAAACGGGAGTCATAGAGGTTGGTGGAAATTTCGAGTTACGTTCACACACAGACACACACACACACACACGTGCGCGCGTGCACACAAACGCGAACAAAAACCCCCTGGGCTAAATTTCTTTTACCACCTCGACGATCTCAATACAACACCGCTGACGCGTTCTCATGTATAAGATTTCGGAGATAAAGCTTATTCCGCGCCGAGAGAGCGGGAAATATAACTCTGCGGATTGCGTTGAGGTATGAGAGACGACACCTTCTAAGTCCGGTTACAGGAACCTGATTGTCTAGAAAATGGGTGTGCACTCGTCGGAACTGGTATTTTATGTGAAAAGATCGTGAAAACGTGACGTTCCCTCGTATTTTGAGCTTTCGTAGGATATTTCAGAAAATTCGCGCATTAAACTTGATAAATCTCGGTACGTATGTACAAACTTAAAAAAACGAAAAAAAAAATATTTGCTCGCGATATATCGTTTACGTCCGATTTTATAATAATATCTCGTATCATGAACACACGCGCGCGTAATATATTTAATATGGAAGATAAAAAAATTGAAATAGTTAATTAAAAATCGTCGGTAAAATAATCGCAAAAACTATCCGATGTGAATTGCGCGAAATAAGACCACACTCTCAATCAGTTCTCGAATCTTAATTATCTTGTGACTTCGTACATGTATAAATATATTTCTAAATTCCATAATTAATTACGCGCAATCACAAAGTGATATTGCGAGCAGATCTAAATCGTGATAAAAGTTCGAAACGGTCGGGCATAGATGAGAGACCAAAGGCAGAGTGAGAGAAAGAGAGAGAGAGGGGGAGAGGAAGCTGAAAAGTCGGGATGAACCGAACCGGTCAGCAGAGTCTGTGTCGAGTTCGAGCTTTGTCAGCCCTTCAGTAATTAAGTGAGTTTCGCCCGCGGTCAGTGCCGCAATGTCATTAACTCGGATCAATTGAGCGTACTAAGCGTACTGGCTCTCTCTCTCTCAAGGATTTCGAAGATGGTCTCTATCTGCTAAAATTGTTTTTAAAAAGTGTGAGCTTGTTTATATATATATATATATATATATATATATATGTAATTCATTATCGGAAGTTTTTCTTTCAGAAAAATAGTTCCGTATACACCGACAGTTCGTAACATTGTACGCGCGGCAAACGAGACTCGCCATTTTTCTGTTTGACCTCGCACACGTGTTAATTTACGGGAAAGTACAATTTTAGCATTTTTTTTTTTTACGATTTTACAATTTAAATTTCGCGTAACTGATTTTACGCGCAAGACCAATTTCAGTTCGAGTATAAGTGCGCTTAATTTTTCATTTCGAAGAACAAATCTTGACTGCGAAACGAGAAAATTTTCAGCCGATAACAAGTATGAATAATAATCATTCCATGGATTTTTAAACCGAACGGGAAATTAAAAACGAGTCTCGTTTGAATTTAATCGTAACTCGACCCACATTTTGCATTCTGCAAAATCTTCACTTTTTTCAATACATGCTAAGTTCGTCCAAAGTAAAAACCGACAATCAGTCTCTCAGATTGATGCGCAAAGCGCGAACTTTCATCAAAAGGAAACGTATGTTTCAGGCAGAACCAGCTTTGGTGTATGATAGCGTGCAAGTTTTCGCGCACGGATTGGCAGCTCTGGACCGTAGTCACGATTTACGACCGGCAAATCTGTCCTGCGAGAAAGAGGAACCGTGGGACGACGGTTTATCGCTCTACAACTATATTAATGCCGTACGTACGTTCTGTGAATCTTAATCAAACGAGTTGTTAAATGACGCAATCGTGCAACTCCTCCGCACACACGGTAATAATGCCAAGTTACAATACGTTACAAAGTTTTCTTTGTAACGTATTTTTAGTTTTTGTTTTTTTGTTTTTGCAAATAGAGTGATAAAAAATTTTTACTTTTCTATTAGAACACATTTACATTAAAATTGAATTTATTTTAACTATGTAATTTAACATTTGAATTTTGCAAAACAATTAGGACACAGTTTAATACATAATATTACGAAAAATTTCAATTTTATCTTTTGCAATTTTTTTTTTTTTTTTTTTTTTTGATGTAGTGCTTTTTTGCAAATGAAATGCGATTGGCTTTTATAACGATATAAAACATGTATATTTGCGATACATGGATATTTGCAATACATCGATTTTCATTGAACCTCCGATTTTGCGTATATTTTTAATATTAGTAAACCGCAAACATAAACTGAAACGAATTTTGTACGTGCTACGAATACGTGTGTCGGGTTTTTTTGTTTTTCGAAAAATACTCGCGGGAATGAATTTATGTTTTAAATTTAGATAAAAAGGTGCATACATATGTTGTTGCTAAATATCATCGATACGAATTTAGCTGTCGCGTTAACGCAAAAATTTATTATTTATAAGTACGACGTAAAATGTTCGCGACAAGATGTGTCACGCGCATCTCTCGTGTTAAAATTTCAACAAATGAAAGAGAATATAAATTTTGAAAACATTTAACAATTATTTGATACGTCACTTGTTGTTTCGCTCACAAAATTCGCAGTTGCGAACGAAGAGCATTCGGCGACGCGACGGGACGACACTGGAGAGCGACGACGACGGACGGAAGGAAAGCAGCGTTGGCACATGAATAATTGAACAGCGTATTTAGCAAATAGCTGCATCTTCAGTCGTCTCGTGGCCCGCGCTTTCCGCGTGCGGTGACCATCCCGAATGCACGACCGCGTCACACGGGGAGACACGTACGTAAACTCTCCGCGTACGTGCCACTCATGAATAGACGCTTCGCCGAGCAGCACGGGAGAGGGGGGGGAGGGCGAAGGGGATCTTTATTACCTAAGTGCAACTGGAATTGGACTTTCCCCTATTAGTCACGACGATGGCAAATTAAGCGACGAGAGAGCGTTGAAATTTTCTCCGGAAATTTTTTCCCGTTTATTAACCGAGAACGATCCCGAGGAATTTTTCCCAGGGATCCTGTTTGAATAGTTTGCGATAGTATTTCTTTATTTGCGATATTCGAAAAAGTCGCAAATTGGAGTTATTACGAGGGACAGGGCGAGTTTAAAATCCAGGGCGTCTTTGAACTTTATTATCTCTCTCTTTCCTTCCCACTCACGCCTGTTCGTTGAGGGAGGATGAACTGAAATCCGGTTTGATTGCAACGCAAAGAGAACGTTTTTAAGAGGGTATTCTTTGTTTCTGGAGAAAAAAATAATTGGAGATCGGATTTCCCGCAGCTCAAACAATTTGAAAAAATGGCAAACTTTTCTTCTATTTTTTGTTTCTTATTAGTGCAACACAGGCGCGCTTATACGCGCACGCTGTTATTATTTTTATTTTAACAGTGTTGTGTCAGTGAACACAACCTGTCACCGCGATGACAGCTAGTATAATACGTTTTACAACCATATAAAAATAACGCATTAAAATCAAACTCGAAAAATAGTGAGAGCGAGGAGTAACAAACCAACACGTGATTAAAGTCACGTGACAAGGAAAAGAGTAAAAAAGAGAATATTGTACATATTATATATAATATTCTATATCTATATATAATACATACACACATGTATATACCCTGATAGGAAAACATTTACAAAATTATGTGACAAAATCTTACACAAAATTGTAATTTGCAATTATATAAATATACTTAAGAAAATAGATGTAAAAACATTGATCTTTTATAAAATATTTGTAGTTGTTTCCAAAATTACTTTTCAAATACTATTTCGGCAAAAGAATAACGATATGACGAATCATCTTAACAGTATATTTTGCAAACTTAATTTCAAAAAGAAATTGTCTAATTGAGAAAAAAATTTCAGCTATATATATGATGTTTAAAATATGTAACAATATAATTGCACACATATGAAGAAATCAACTTAATTCATATTCATACTTATGGAAATGCATATTGACTTTTTCGCAATTTTTGACAAATATTATTAATAAAATTGTATTTCGACAAAACTGTTGCGTTATGGCGAATCATCTTAGTGCAATAATTTCAGAATCGTCGTTATTCATGATGCCATTTTTGTGTAATATTTTCACAATTTGCCTATTAGGGTATATATATACAATAATCACGTGACCGAAGTCAAAAACCCCGCCGCGGTCACCCGGCCAGGGTCAGTGACCCCGCCAAGGCCGCGCGGCCGAGGTCAGTGACATTACTGTAGTATGTATATAATACATATAATACAATATAAAATATAATATTATAAATATATAATAAATTATATGTATAATATGTATTATTTAATATTATATATAATATAAATTACAGTCACGTTATTTTCACGTGTTGTTTTTCTACTTTTTCCTGTCGTGACTTTACTTTAGTTACGTTTTTAATTTTCTCTACGTATACGATGAACTGTCAAAATCGCTTTTCTGTTAGATCGCTTTTTTTATATAGGATATATTGATCTGATTAAAAAACAATCTTTCAAATATGATGTTTATCGTCTTTCGCAGATATTTCGCGAGCAAAATCAACGCGCTCGCTAAGTTTTAAGAAGAATAAAATTATGAACGTCGGAAGCATAACAACGTTTCATCCTTTTGCGTGTCACAGGAATGTATAAGTTTACACAAAGAGAACTTCCTGTGAATTATTTCCGCAACGTTTTCTCCGGCGCATTATAAAAGTTTCTCTTTTTCCACGACAGCAAAGAAAATTGGAAGCGCGCAGTAAAGTTCGAAGCGGGTCGTTCGGAATAATCCAAGATGTCGCGAAGAATTGAAAAAAAAAAAAAAAAAAAAAAAAAAACTGTAGTAAATCGTGACAATTTTGCGAAACTTTACCGGTCACACGGTTGTTTTAACGGCATCTCGATGATCGTCGATGAAAGAGAGGAAGAAGAGAGAAGCGTAATATTTTCCGGTGATATAAGCTGGTTTCTCGAGTATTATTTTCCCTCTTTCTTTTTCTTTTTTTTTTTCTCTCTCTCTCTCTCTCTCTCTCTCTCCTTTCTCTCGTGGGACAATCTTTATATTATTCGAATGCGCACAGCAGACTACTTAAGTCACGCAGCGTTATCAGGCAATGGAAAAATGTCCGTCTTTCCGCGCGGAGAGAAGAAAAAAGAATGAGACCATCAGAATAAAAGAAAGAGATAGAGAGAGAGAGAGAGAGAGACTTTCATTGCTGAAATTATAAAAGTTTCTGATAAGTTTACTCGTCCCGTACCTTTCACGTAGCATCCACTCGTTCGTAAATATCAACCGCGTGCTCTCCCGTGCGCTGTCTCGCGGTCGCGACACTTTTTAAAACGTCACTGCACCCGGCATGTCGGTTATCGACATTTCTTTCATGTTAAATCCGAAATAAATAGCGTGACTGCAACGAGATAGTAGGATGCACACACCGCGAAGCGCGGTCTATACACTCCAACGCAGCCGTTGCTGCGAGCCCATATGGGCTTAAATTCTCGCGCAACGCGGGAAATTGGCAGCTTCCTACGTGACCGTATCCTATTAACAGAATAATCGTGTGTACCCGTTTCTGTCATTCTGCAAGTCAGAGCTGCGTAAATAAGTGAGCAGTCACGGGTGAATTATCAAGGTACATGTAACCTCGGTTAACGTCAGAGTAACGGGCCCCGGCTTAACGTTTGAAGCCGCTATTACCATTCCGGCATTTAAATTAAGCAAGAGAGAGCGGTAGCGGAATGTTAACAGTGGCTTTTCTCCTCTCTCTCTCTCTCTCTCTCTCTCTTTCTCCTTCTCTTCTTTCTCTTCCTCTCTTTCTCTCTCACAGTCGAACACCATAAAATATCGACGATGTTATTTTTACAAAATTAATCGTGGTGCAACGTCGTAAATAATGGAAGATAACATAAATTTTGAACAAGTTGTTCTCGTCGTGTCGGTAAAAATATAATGTCGTTATTCACCTCGAAACATTAATAAATGAGATATTAATTGCGTCATAATTTTTACATAATGTTTACAATTTACACGCTCGAAAATTCTAACGCGTCAATACACTCCTCCCGAGCCGAGTACCGCAAGCTCGAAACACGTTGCAAAAGCGACAAGATTAATGCACCTCAGCAAGTATAGGCGGTTTTTGTGGCTTTTCACCTATTCCTCCAGGTATGCTTCGGCACTCTAAAAGTGTAGAAATATATATATATATACATACTGTACGCGGTGAGAACTCGGGGGCGCGCAGCAAATGCACTTGACTAAGAAACGGAGGACTAAAACTTGAAGTTACGAAATGATTAATCAGCTGTTTTGTATCATAAAATGTTTTTGCGAGAAGAAAACTACACGCGATATGAAAAAATACCGCCGTTGTTTTTGGAAGTTTGTTTATTTTATTAAAATAATTCCCGAATATGTTAACATTGTTAATTAACAATCATTTTGCAAATATGTTGGAAAGTTAACACATTTGGAAAATTTACAAAGATAATACTTTAATGCACGCTTGCCATAAAACCGCTTGTTTATGCTAATAAGTAAAACATTACGCATTGCGTCGTCATAATCCGTCAATATGCGTACACTTGCATATTTACATTCGTTTTGTGAAGAAATTCGTTTAATTTGGCGATAAATTTCGATGCGAAAAGCGTGCGAACTGAAAATCGAAAATTGTTATCATCATAAATTACACGAAATTTACTCTTTCCCCCGAGGTATTTGTTTTCTGACGTGATTATCGTTTAAATCTTAACGATGCGCGGAACACGGTCGCAATTACGGGCAACAATCGAGTTTGCGTCGCATTGTTTTAAATGTACGTCCGAGAACGCGAAGTGCGAAAACACCACTTGTGTTCCCCGACGTAACACAGAACGCGCGCGCGAACAACCGCTGTCTTTACTTCCAATATGCTCTTCGTATCAGCCGCGGATAAGCAAACGTACAAACAATGCGGCGGTGTCTATGTTATACCGAATGCTTGCAAATGGATTTATGTCGGCCGCGGGACGGGAATATAACTCGCTATTCTCACCCGCACGTGAGATAGCGTATAGACGGAGGGGTCGGAAGTGTGAACCAATATACTTCCCGATTCTGAACTCGAATAGACATGGAAATATGGTCACTTCGGCGAAGTACGTAAGAATAAGCGATGAGCAAAATTCTTTGCGCGTAGAAAAAAAACTTGCGGATAGACTTAATCCATCTCTCTCTCTCTCTCTCTCTCTTTGTCCCAGAGCGCTTTACAAATAAAGCATCAATCAATCAATCAATCAATCAATCTCTCTCTCTCTCTACGAAGATTTTTTCGTTTTCTTTCTCGTTTCTCTCCGCGCGCGTTCGGGATTATTATTTCTAATAATGATAATCAAACCCACGCGATCGATTGCAGAAACCAATTAAGAGGACAACGAACAATTTGAATGCGCGTCGATTCCCTTCTAAATTGTTCGTTCCAGTTAGCATCAATTTGTTTCTATCTCTCTTGTTTTTTTTTTTTTCTCAAACATCATCACACGCAAACCACATGCGCGCGACGGCAGCAACATGTTTCCGCGAGATATCCCCCGCGGTGCGTATTCACATTGTGTACGTGATGGCGTTACACGTGTGGCGCACCGACGCGTAGACGTAATTAACGTGCGTCAAGCGCGGGACGAAAAAAAAAAAAAAAATACGCGGACACTTCCGCGCACCGGTCACTTCCGGCGCGCTTACCATTTATTTCAGCGCACATCGGCGCATTTTTGATCCGACGGCGGCCTCTCTCGTCGACATCGACGCTGACGAGATATCGCGCGGTGGAAAATTTATCGATTCCCCGCCCCGACTCGGCAATACCCGGTCGCTGACAGTTGAAAAAAATTCAGTCCGTCAAATCAGTGCTAAAATTCTCGGCAGTTGCAGGAATTGACTGATAGAAGACAATTGACGATACTTCAGGAAAATAATTTGACAGCGTGCGTTTTATAGAATCCGAGAGAAAGAGAGAGAGAGAAAGAGCGCAAATTTACGTTGTTAAAAATAACTGTCGGGAGCACCGGCGAGCGAAAACTGTTGCGCTTCAGAACGCTGCCCTTCGCGCGCAAATTGTGTTAAGAATTTTACGCCGTTTCATAAAATACGTAACAAAAATTTGCTGCACGATCAAAATAAATTTTTCGTTATGGTGATATACAAACTCTATATAGAGAAAAGTAATATAACAAATTTTTAAGCTGAAAACGAGATTTAAATTTGTCAGTAATACGGCTTTTGTGTGTTATTTTTAAACAAATCGAGAACTCGCGAAAAACACACAGAAAAACCCTATTGTTATTTGTCCGATCTTCTATACAGATGTATGTATTTGTACAAAAAAGAAGAGCTTTTTCATTTATAAGAGTGTTTTTCCCATAAAAAAGTAAAAGGATTCTGCGAAAACAATTGGAAATTATTTTCCTTTAGATCGGTTGATTTTTCCGTTCCCCGATGTGGACTGTATTAAATTTTTAACCGAAAATACCAACCGAATTCATTCGAATTCTCAATGCGGACGCGATATCAATTGTTTTATAGCTTTCCCTGTAGCAGTAAACTCCGAGTTCGTGCACTTGGCGTCTCTATCGAACCCCTCGCCGCAAGGAATTACGAGTGGGAGAGATCAAGCACGCGGGAGACGTATCACTTTTCAAGTGATACGGTCACGCATATATCAGCCCGCGTCATAACACTCGAGGAATCCGCACATTTGAGTCGACGTAAAGACGAGCAACATTTCAAGTCAGAGAATATTAATAGATGTTTAGACACACGAGACACGTTGAAGAAACTGTTTTCGATCCGATAAGGAAATACCAGAAGTTAGAATGTCGAAAATTATATAACGATTAAAATAGATATCTAAAATTCGTTTTAATGAAATTAGGAGATAGAAAAACACATTTAATATTTCAGGAACGTTTTGATCACATTTATTCGATCATCATCTTCAGCCAATCTGAATAAACGACTTCTGAATCTATTTCAATGATTAATGTTGTTATTTTGAAACTTGTTTTTGAGAATTGAAAATCATTCAACGACACAAAATAGAATCAGAAAACCGAAACTCTCTTTTGTAAAAAGAAAATTATTTCTACCGAAAATCGGAAGCGGAGTTTATGAATCGCACGTTATGTGAATCCCCGGAATCAAATGTGTTTTTTGAAAGAACGGCGCGCGTTGAACGAATATTTCAAAAAATCTCGGAGTCGAAATATAAAGTAAAAACAAAGAGACATAAATCAAATAAATTGCGCGTCGGTAGACCGCGAACGGTAATTAATGCGAAAAATTTCGCCGGCTGCATCCGGAAATGTAGGCCGTCGGCAATGAATTCACTCGCGCGTGATGTGTGTGCGTGTGTGTGTGTGTGTGTGTTGCGCGCGCGCTTGCGCGTACGTGCGAGAGAGCTTTTTCCGGACACAGAGGAAAAATAAATTTAACGGGAATCAGACGCACACGTGATATAACGAACGTGATGAATTCGTATATACCGTATGCGTCGTCGTTAAAACGGCAGTTACACCGATGTTGCGCACGACAAGAGATTTTATCCTATTCTTCGATCTCTTTGTGCGCGCTCGGGTTCTATTTATCGTCTCGTCGTCGTTTTACGATTCTTCGAGATATTGTTATCGTCACCGGTCGGAGACAACGCTATTTACATAAAAATGCAATTTCCGACGCGTTCCACGCGTTTATATTTAAATAGTGGAGATACAAAACTTGGGAAAATTTATGTGGCTAAGCATAACATGCATTTTCATGAAAGCGCAAAGTTAACATACCACTCGCTTCCTTTATGGAAGCTGAAAATTTTGCTCGGGAACTGTGCGGATCACGGAAGTGCATAAAAAACAAAACGAAAATTACACCGGTCGATTTCGAATGAGCAAAACTTACGGGCGTTACAACTCTTCATTGTTGTTTGTTTTAACGGTGGAGAGAGAGAGACTCGCAAAAAAAAAAACTCTCATGAATAAATTGATTCGGAATTCGGGTTTAATACGAGTGTTTCTGTTGCAGGCAGGTTTACACGGACTAACCGGACATATCGAGTTTAACGACGGGAAGAGAAACAATTTCAAACTGGACCTTCTGAAGCTGAAGAAGGAAGAGCTCGTCAAAGTCGGCGAATGGAAATCCGGATCCGGCATTAACGTCACAGATATGGACGCCTTTTACGAGACCACAGCGACCAACATTACCCTCGTAGTGATGACGAGAGAGGTAAATAACATCTTGCAGCCGAAATTAGCGCTAGCGACCCTCAACGCCGTTAGAATTAATCATTAGACGGGGGGTACATAGCGCGAACATTGATTACACGGTGATGTGAAAGCCGGTTCTAAACGGGGCCCCCCGGCTAAATTTGTTATGTCGCGCGGAGATGAAGTATTCAACGTTTTAAGCCACTCGACACAACGTGCGCAAGCCCGTGTGCATGAATTCAGAAATAATTTCTAGCGACCGTGCGTGAAAGAGAACGGAAAATTAAAATTCTTTTGACTTGCTGCCAGTTTATAAATATTGAACTGAAACTCGTCGTTTGAACTACGAATTATGTAAATGCTAATCTTCAAAATTGGTCGCGCGTAATAACACATAGATGGCAAGGAAACTTTAACGCGTTTCAAATTACTTTATACGCGTAAAAAAAGAACACGAGAGATGGTAAAAAGAACATGAGAACAAAACTTAATACGATGTTACTTCGTCATTTCGATAAAAATAAAAGAATTTGGAAGGTGATTTGTGAGGGCGTTTATGTGTGAAAAGCCGTCGGGTAGAGTCGTATCAAAGGAAAAATCCTGATCGAAGGGAATCCTTTTTATGGTCATCGTATTCTCGGAAAAATGAAAGATTCATGATGGACGTTGGGGAAAAAGAAATGTTTGAGCGACAAGCGATCAGAATGCCATATATTCGCACAGAACTCGCTCGCGTTCGTGTTCCCGCACCTTTGATATGACTTGTTCGCGCGGAAATAAGGACTTTTAAGGGTTGCCCTTCTCCGTCACGGATGAGCTTCACACACACGATTCCGCGATCTATCAACGCAATCCAATCTTCCGCAGGAAAGACCTTACGTCATGGTAAAGGAAGACAAGAATTTGACTGGCAACGCGAGGTTCGAGGGCTTCTGCATCGATTTGCTCAAGTGGATCGCCAATCAGGTCGGCTTTCAGTACGCGATCAAATTGGTGCCCGATCACATGTACGGGGTATATGATCCCGAGACGAAGGAGTGGAATGGAATCGTGCGCGAGCTTATGGAGAAGGTAAGTTGGATATATAAATCTTGTTTCTTTTTCTGATTTGATAATTTAAGTAGATAAAGAAATATAATACGTAAATACTAAAAATAACAAGCTTGTATAACAATGAGTAAAAAAACAAATTAACAAATAGGTCAAGAACTGAGCCAATTTAAATGTATAATGAAAGATCGAATACAGTTTACGAGCGCGCGGATGACGTCCCGGCTTCTGACGATTTAATGTTGGAAAGAAACAAATAACGGAGATAGAAAATAAACTTATAAAGCAGAGTATTATGTAAACACAATTTCGATTTTAACATATATATAAACTGAGTTAGGTCAAGAATTTTTTCACGCCTTCTACGCTGTTAACGACGTTGTGCAAAAAAAAAAAAGAAAGAAATTTGAGAAATGTCGCGAAAAAAAAATTTAATCGGGATACACGCGATTAATTAAATATGTGCAGCCTTGTGTAAACTCGATATAGTAATATATCATAAAAAAGACAGATAAGAGAGAGAAAGAGAGAGAGATGTAGAAAACATATATTTAATGTGTGTTAACTTCCTCTTCGCAGAAATTAATTTAAAGCCGAAGGGTTAAGATATTGCTTGGGAGAATAACTTCCCAACGCGGCGTGCTATATTGAGAGAAACATTGAGAAGAAGAGGTGAAGGGGAGGGAGGGAGAGAAAATGGAAACCACACGGTCTAAGAGGTTGATTTTGCAGTTAAAGCAAAGCGAATTTCCACAGGCGCAATAAATCCGTCCCATGTGAAATTTAATTACATATGTATGTAGGGGGATGATACAGGAATTATCCGGATGAAGCGTTTTTGCCCGCGCGGTCGATATTTCTCGATTCATAGATCAACTCGCGCACAGATGCCGTTCCTCTGCTGTTATTTGAATTGGTAAAATGGCGCGGTTATTAAAAATCAAAGTTTGATGTATGCGCGTGTTCGAGCGTCTTTGCGAATTTAATTTACGTCGCCGTCGATCTATTACGATCCGCATAATCGCAAGCGGGCGCGAGCACACGCGTCACTCTCCGTATCCACCATCGCGCAAATTAAAACCCGCGCGAGTAATTATTGCGCTATGTTAAACTCATTAAACTATATTGCGAAAACAATATTTGCAATCGAGCGAAAAAAAGTGAAAATTGTTTCACCGATAGCGCGTGCTTACTCTTCACCGCCGTATAATTAAACTCGGCTTCAGCATGTAATTTTTAGCAAAATATTCGGAACACTTATTATGTATTAATTATGATGGTAACAAGATGTGAAAGTGATACACAGTAAAAAAAAATAAAATGTTAATTTTAATTTGAGAGGACGTGCAAAAAATGGTCAAAGTAACTCATTCGTCGTGTGCCATTTATTGACAAACTAGTAACGTTAAATAATTGACATTTATATTTGTTATTTTGAGTAATGTAAAAATAAAATAACATATAAAATAATTCAAAAACTACATGGGAAAATAGTCACAATAATTCATAAGAAATGTACTTCAAAAAAAAACAATTACATTACTAATTTGTCAATAAATGACACACGACGAATGAGGTATTTTTTAACCATTTTTACACGTCCCAGGAAGGAAATCCACTCGAATTAAAATTAAAAAATTTTTTTGTTTACTGTGTACAAGATCGCGTTTAAATATCGTATACTCAGAACACGCATAGATCGCAACGTTTATTATTATTATTTCGTAATGTTTACCATTTTTCGATTACAAATTTCATTTGCGATGTACTGTTGATATTGATAAACAATTTATTAATACATCGTTAAATTTTTCATCGTCGTACGCACGGACGAAAATATAAGTTAAATATTTTAACATTCGTCTTTCCGCTTTGAAAGTAGAGATCGATGAAAAATTGTCAAACAAGAGTAAGAGTCGATGTTTTTCTCAAAAACGACAATTTTCTTTAAAATTTGATCATAAATCTAACTTTTCCACGTTTGTACATATCAAACGGAAAGTAAATGTTTTCTTTCCGTTACCGGGAGAATAGTTCTCTCTCTCTCTCTCTCTCTCTCTTTTTCTCTTTCTACTGTTTTCACATATGCGACCGCGTCCGTGCATCAGCAAAGAAAGAGGAAGATATGTATACGCGCGCGTACATATATACCCAAGTTGAACTCTTCAGAGAAAAACCGAAAACATTACGGGGATCACGCTAATGCGTACGGAAAAAGAAAACCTCTGAAAAGAAAGAGGTTCTTATTCGGATGTCGAGTTTCATCGCTGCGAATCGTTAAAACGCGCGCGGGAGCGCGCAATATATGTGATGGAAAGAAGAAATGTGCGCGAGCACAAAAAAAAAAACGAAAATTGCAATCCCAATAAAACGCGCGGGTCTCGTTTTTTTTAATATTCTTGCTTTGCAAAAATGTTATTAGCGTAGAAGCGAATGGAGGGGGGGGAGGTGATAGCGTTAGTGAGAATACGGCCAATATTGATGATCTCTCCCCCGTGTCTAATTCAAACGTTGTATGATACGTCAAGGCGCGCGAGGTAATAACAAATTTAAGAGAAAAATATTCCATTAGCTGTATGTACAGTCGGTGTAAAAACGAATTTTTGCAATAACATTTTCTCATCAATCGTTCGCAAAGAGAATGAATGCAAACAATGATGATTTAAACATTCGGCTGCAAGAGACAGTTTTTTCATACGTGAAATAAGATTGTGCGACGCACGTTTTTTTTTTTTTTTGCATTCTTTTGAATTTTAATTTGGATTTAATTTTTTATTCTTTTATCAACGATAAAGCGTTCTTTATTTTTATTCAAATTCATTTTTATTCGTTTGCTCGCTGACGTGATGATGTTTTACACGTGTGCATTTATCAGCAATGCCTTTGATGACATATTGTAGTATTTTATTGATTACGTGACATATAAATTATTCAGTTCTTTTTCTAAACTTATTTTTAATTCACGTTTAACAATTGCACCATTATTTTCTAATAAAAATTAAATTAACGCAAATAATGTAGAGATAAATTTTTCAATACCAGACATTTGATTGTGTGTATCGCATTAAAGCGCGTTATTATTTTCGTAATGCAATAGCGTATGTAATATTACGTTACACGCGATTAATAAGTCATCGGTTTCAAATCGTTTTTAGATTTTTTCTGGGAGTTTTTTTTTTTAACTCATGCAAGAATGTACGTTTTGCGAGAGTGAGATGTTTCTGCTGTGTTTCAAAGCATTTTAAAATATACATTTTCATACACAAGCACGCGAGATACGTGTGTAAAACGTTATTTGTACGACTCGCATTAACGTGGGAGCGCGTTTTGAAAAGAAAGCCTCAAAAGATAAACGCATATTTCGCGAAATTTGCAGCTCGACTTGTCGGCGCGCGTTCGTTGAATACCGAAGATCAGCGGTTTATAAAACATGCAAAGCAATCTCCGCCTCTCGCGAAAGAGGAATGACGCGTTAACCTGGAAACCTGCGAAACCGTAGGCGGACGTTCTAAAACGGAGGATGACGCGCGGAGCGATGCTTCATAGCTCGGCGACGATCGTTCGTTCATGAAGAATGCATTCGCTATCTCGCAAGGTAAACCTTCTTTTGCGAAGCTGAAGAACGACGAAGATTTATCAGTAATTTGTGACGCTCTCATTCGCGATTTCTTTACGCCTCGAGGAGCAAGATATCCGAAGATGTGTCCACGTGATTGTTTATTTTTCTCTGACTTTTTGTGTTTCCGATGACGCTCGCCTCGTTCGGAGAAGAAACAAATGGTGGGAATCGCTTTGATTTTCTCTCTGATAAAAAAATAACGTTAATTCGCGGGCAATGTTAATTCGCTATTGCTTCTCTCAGATAACACAGACCCCGCCGCGCAGAGAGGTTTTTATACGACTTCACCCTACCGAGGAGGAAAGTAAATTTAATTCGTTCAATTCTCTTGGATGTTGTATTTTTTCTTTTTTTTGTTCCAGAGAGCGGATCTAGCGGTTGCTTCCATGACGATTAATTACGCTAGAGAAAGCGTAATAGACTTCACAAAGCCGTTTATGAACCTCGGGATTGGAATTTTATTTAAGGTGAGTTACCCGCGCTCCGCGGGGTTCTTCGTATTTCTTTCATCTGTGCCTGCATGCAATTATCTGTTTTGTTTAAAATAAAGTATACGTGTGATTTCTCTGTGCGCGCGTGTGAGAGAGAGAAAGAGTGAGTGTGTCTGTGGAGCTCCTATTTCTTAATTACATTTACTCGTTGCGTGTTGCGTAAACGTAAATTGTACATAAAAGCGACTCCGTACAGGCGTTTCGTATCGTTATTATCGCGCGCCATAGAGAAAGCAGACTGGATAATGAACATGAACATAACGTAGACGACGTCTTTGTCACGCGACGTTTGTCGGAAGCGAAGCGTGTTGTGTTTGTATAATTAACAATAACTTCAATCACATCTTTTAATTATGATGAAATGTATACCTATCGCATCTCTCGTCTTGTACCAAGTCGTGGATTTTCTCTTTCTTTTGTCTCAACAAAAGTTCGCGAGGAAAGGTTACGTTTTAAAAAAAAAAAAAAAAAAAAAAAAAAAAAAAAAAAAAACGTCTGAGAGATCACGCTTGTGCGTTTGTCGTCGTCGTCGTCGTCGTCGTCCTCGTCGTTGTCGTCGTTGGTGTCGTCGTCGGCTCGGAACGTCGCGGCGCGCGCGTTTCCGTCGCGTCGCATCGCGCCCGCCACGAGACGGGATCCGTTTTAATTAAAATCGTAGCGTGACGTAATTTAGGTGCCGTCCAGTCAGCCGACGCGGCTCTTCTCCTTCATGAATCCGCTGGCGGTCGAGATCTGGCTGTACGTGCTCGCCGCCTACATGCTCGTGAGCTTCACCCTCTTCGTGATGGCGCGGTTCAGCCCGTACGAGTGGAACAATCCGCATCCGTGTCTGGCCGAGAGCGACGTGGTCGAGAATCAGTTTAGCGTCAGCAACAGCTTCTGGTTCATCACCGGCACCTTCCTCAGGCAGGGCAGCGGGCTCAACCCCAAGGTACACTCAACGAGGTGCTCCGCCATTGGAACTACATATATTATTTCTTCCGCCATCCTCACTTTTCATCCTCTTCCATTCCTCTTCTTGATCGTTTTCGCCGGGACCGCGTCTCGTCTCTGACGTGTGTTCGTTCTTCTCACGTTCGCCACGCACGAACATCACACGAACTCCCGTCATTCACAAAGCGAGCGCGCGCATATATAAATCCATCATCTCTCGCCGGAGAGCAAACAGCACGTGTATGTTTACACAACGATTCGTTTACTCCTGTTTATTTTGCGGGTCATATATTTGCAATATTACAGAGAGAAAGAGAGAGAGAGCGAAGAAGAGCTGCAGCTGAGAGAGGAGAAAGAGAGAGAGAGAGAAAGAGAGAGAATCTAGCGTGAGGAATAATATTATGCGCGCGGAAAACAATTTTGTATAAAAATATTTCAGTTCTATTTCCATTTTTCAAATTATCTTATTTCCCAATCTCCACGATGGGGAAGCAAAAAATCGGAATACGTGACTGCTAATTGCAGCTACTTTCAAAAAAAAAAAAATACGTTTGAATAGAAATTACGGTTTTCAAGAAAATAAGTAGCGTGCTCGGTCGAAATTAGATCACTTAGAATCCATTATTGGCCGTTCTTTCTTATATCTGTACAAAAGAAAAAATTTCCCAAGAATTTCGTGTCTTAAAATCTCCCAATCTCAATTGCCTCTCGCGGGAGTTTAGCGCGATAAAAAAATAAAGCACAGCACACACACTTATTGCATTCGCGCCCGGCGGAGTAGTGCGCCGCCATTGTGTTCCGCCCGACGCGCTCGGAGAATAATACGCTCCCCGTAATTCCATCGAAATAAAGAATCGTCTCTTTCGAGCCATTTGAGGAACTGGATATTGTGTAGAAATGGCCGGCGCGAGAGAGTTATATAAGCTTCTCGCACCTCCGAATCATTTTTCAGCACGACTCTCGACGATTGAAGTTGCAACTCGTAGCGAAACCGTGCAACACACACACACACGTGTGCACATATGTGTACGTGATTTATCGCTCGTCGTGCATCGCTTGCGATGTTATCGACATCGAAATGTAATCGAGGTCAATTAGGTCGGTTCTCATGGTCTATCTCTCTCTAAGTAACATCGGAAACAAATTGTCATTGCTTCAGGTGTCCAAGCGCACGCCAACGCGGCTCTTCTCGTTCATGAATCCCCTCGCCGTGGAGATCTGGTTGTCCTTGTTGGGCGCTTACGTGATGGTCTCCCTGACAATATGGATAGTGGCAAGACTGTCGCCCAACGAGTGGGTGGAGCCGTCTCCCTGTCCGAGCTGCAAATGTCCTTTGCAGGTAGGGCGCCCCCGCCGCGTGGTGCAAAACGATCGATTGAGTTCAACGAAAAATAATTCTCATTCTCCAATTCGTGAATGTTAATAAATGATGCAAAAACCGAATCTTAAAACAGTCGAATTAATAAATCACGGCTAATATTTGCGCTGAATTAATTAATGAGAAAACGACGGTTTATATAACCGTCTCGCTAATTTTCATAATTTCGCTGCGCAAATTTTGTTTTAACATTTGAAACATAAGAAATGCGGCTAATTACAGTACATTTTTCATGACGTTGTGTGTATTTCAAAAAGCGCGTTAAATTTTATATGCAAAAAACATGTATATAAACATAAAAATTGAGAGAGAAGCATTTTACACAACAAAATGACAAACTGGAGTAACACAAATGTTCTTTTTTCTTTTTTACTTTAAATTTTTCTACAATATTAACTTGAAAAAAAATAAAAATAAAAAGGAAACTATAAATTAATTATAAATAGGAAACTATAGATTTTTTTGCGCTAATTATTTTCTGAAATTGCACCACTTGGCGGGGGACTGTCATCAGGGTAGTCACGTGAGCGTCTTAGACCCGGACAGCGACGACATACCGCTGCTAAGAACCGTCAACGAGTTCAGCCTGGCCAACAGCTTTTGGTTTACGGTCGGCACGCTAATGCAACAGGGCAGCGACCTCAACCCCAAGGTAAACGTGCCACCATAGAAAGAGAGAGAGTCAAAAGTGCCCTTTCGGAAAAATAAATGTTTTTTTCATTAACAAATGTGCGCAAAGTCGCGCGCGAGAACACACTCACTCGACGGAAAATAATCTCGTTAAATCACCAAAAATTCACGCCGCGTGAAAATAGATCCGCGATTCAAAAGACCAGTTTTGTAGAATTTTTTTTACGACGGAACTTAAAAAAAAAAAAAAAAGAAAAAAGGGTAATTTTATGCGCGCAGGTATATATAAGGGTCCGCGTTTCTCTGAAGGTTTCGTGCCCGATTAAATGACACGTTAGTGAGAGAAAAGTGATGAAATATTTTATCGTAGAGAGAGAGAGAGAGAGAGAGAGAGAGAGCTCCGTCCAAATTTTGGATCAAAAGCGTAAAATGAAACGGCGGGGACATTCCGGTACCGTAAAATCCTGCGTCGTTCCTTAATATTATGCTCTCACTCAAACGCGAATCCCTTGAAGTTTTTACGATATATTTCGGATAAAAGTTTCTTTTTATGAGGAAACGTACCGAGTTGCTCGACGTATTAAGCGAGCCTTCGGTATCTGTGTGCTTCGAACAAATATCTCACGTACGCGATCGCGTTAATAACAAAATTTACAAAATTACATAAGTTTGCGAATTCTTTATTATTATTAATAATCACACGAAAACCAACAAGAGAGAGAACATTTTGTTATTATTATTATTATTCTCTATTTTTCCGCGATATTAACTTCACCTCTTGTAGCGCATCGGAGGAAAATTGATCCCTAGATTTTAGTCGCAAAATAATGTTTGGCGTAACGAGCGCTCACGTTTTTTTTGCCGGTCTGCGCTTTTTCTTTGTGTCCTGCATTTGTGCCGCGCAAAAACCGTTTTCACGCGAAGCAGGTTTCCTTCTTCTCTTAATAGCTACCAGGTATATACGCTTGAAAATTACTTGCTCTGTTCAAGAACGTACGGAGAGAGAGAGAGAGAGAGAGAGAAAAAAAAAAAGAGCAAAAGAGAGAGAAGTGGGAGAAGAAACTTTATTAGCAGCGATATCTCGGGAATATCTCGCGGAAAATGAAAGATACGGCAATCGGTAGCTTCGGGAGCAATTTGTCTTGGTACCTGCCGGAGAACATAAACGCGATTTGTTTTACATCCTCTCAAATGACAAATTCATTTTTTTTTTTCTACGTCAACTCTTTTATCGTTTAAATTGTGTGCGCGTCTCTTGATTACTTCTTCGCTTGAATATTGAGTTTTTTTTTCTTATGCACGATGTGATAATATTTTCATGAATACGAATAGATACGAAGGCACGTTAATGATGCTCTCAGTCACGGATGAATAGGGCGCAATTGGTTTTCAATAAGTGGTGCACAATATTGTATTGTATAGACTTCCGTCAATTGCGAAAAATAAAAAATAAAAATAAAAAAACAAACAATTATATTTGCAAAGAATATGAACTGGGACGGCGCCGGTATTGCGAACAATGGAAACATTTGAAGTAAACAAAAGTGTCCGTTATTATTATTCGCAGTAGTACTTTTGTTATTTTAAGTCGCACGCGTACTTACGAAGATTACAAAAAGAAATAGAGCAAGTGAACGCGTCGAGATTTCGTTCTCGAAGTCTCGCTCATCCGCGCTCACGCGCGTTTTTCCAAAAACGTGCGCGCACAAATGTTTAAAACATACGGACAACAACATATTGGATATCGAGTACGTAATAATCGAACGTGTCAATAAATTCAATTGCGAATAACTCGATAGATATAGCAGTTTCGATAATGAACAATTTTAGTCGGATTTGCATTAGCGAACATTGAAAATCATTTTCATCATTGAAAATAGAATGAAAATAGAATGTGTTACAAACAAGAGAGATTTCCTAAATTTAATTAGTTGTTAATTAGAGAGAGATAATCCGCGAAACACATGTGTCAGCCCTGCATGCACATATAAGTCAACCGCTTTTTTAATTTGTGTTACGTCCATTTCCTTAATGGTTTCTAGCATTTGTCTCATTTGTCTTCTGTTATCACAACAATTTGTTCATTTGTTCCGATTTATGTAAAATTGCTTAGTGTGCGAAAATATTTCAGTTGCCGCAAAATATTTTCCCGTTACTCTGAATAATTTTATTTCAAAATTACTTGTGAATTATAACATACTAATTATTGCACGTGTTAATTATTGTTCTCAGCAGTCGACGAGAGAAATTATATTAATGCTTGATATCAATTTGCACCGAACGCTAATTGCTGCTTTTGCTTGCAGCAACGCTAAACACGCAGCAATATTTCTTTGATCGTTTATTGAAGTTTGTGCTGTTTCGCGATGAAACAATACTATTCGATTAGTGAATCAAGAAAGGTGGTTCTTATTTGCAATTGATTTGTGTTCATTATATTTTAGTAGCGATTTACTCGCGCAAGAATCGTGCAAAAATAATAAAATATATAAGATCATCTGCCGCATAATAAATCCGCGTGAATATAAATAACGCGAAATAATTATTTATTTTAACGCGAGAGATATTAAACTACATTTTTAAACGAATTAGATATTTAATCAATTTTAATTATGTACGCGCGCGTGCGCGCACACACATGACGAGCATAATAAATACGCAATCAAATAGAGGAAACGCGCATATTTGATTAAACAACATTAATTTCGATGTGCATAATAAAATTTGGCCATTATCTGTGGCCAACGTTTCCGCTTATCACATCGCTAAATCATTAGGACATAAAGTCAACTCATCTGAACTTATAAATCATCACGAGAGAGATACATATACATGTGGCATCTTGTTTTTGCGGAATATACGCGGCTTTTCACGTTTTATTTCCACGTTTGTGACGCGGCGCGAAGTTTTATGGCGCGTTTCGCTTTCAAAAGTAAAAAAAAAAAACGAAAAATGAACAGTGAGAATATTGTTGATTGAGACGCAAACTGAAAACATAAAAAGTACACGCGCGACGTGTATTAAAGTAAACAGTTTAAGTCTTGTATGTATTATTATATATTATGTATTATATATTATAATATATTATGTATTATGTATTATATATATATACATATATTACCTACAGATAAAAAATATATAGGTAGAAGATAAAAACAAATCTCAAATGCGATACAGCTAGAGAGCTAGAATATCTCATATGTATGTGAACACACAAATATTTATGGTATCTATATTACACACCATGTTAATTGGACTCTGGTGGCACGTATGTACATGCGGGGTTGTCGTTACGACTGTCTCGAGTGTCAGTAAACTGTGTTTCATGTCAACCAGACGCGACGGTGTTATCAAGAGTCGCGCATGAAGGCTCACAGGAAGGGATATGTATTGTAATATTGCAAATAGCGAGTGCTCTACATATTCTCCGTGTTTGTTTTTTTTTATTTTTTATTTTGTTGTTGTTTTTTTTTTTTTCATTTCTTTCCGGTGTTGCGCGCAGATGTACGCGCGCATAAAATATCATCCAGATTTCGACGCCATGTACTGTGCGAATTAAGTACGTGAAATATCGCGTGTACATGGGCGCACGGAAAATATTTCTCGTCGAAAACGACGTGTAATAAGCGATCGCATTGTTTTCGGAAGAACCATAATCGAGAGAGCTGCAAAACACACACACGGATATTATATATTCGGCGGAACGCATTAAGCGCGTTCATTATACGCGTTCCCGGCTACGCTGATTTACCGTCAAAAACTGTTCCGTGGAATATTATCGAAATTAAAATTGCTAGGTTGTCTTCGAGTTGTGTTAGCACAGATCCGACTCTGTGGCGCGCACAGTATTTGCAATTCGCAAACAACATGAGGAGAAAAAAAATTGTCGATTTGACGTGCGCGAGTGGTTTCACGGATATCGAAATATTATATCTATATATATCGTGTCAGCGAATCTTAAGACCCCCGATGCAGCATTTTTCCGATTTCCAGTCTAGCATTGCTCGCTCTAGGGGGTTGCGTTCTCTCTCGAGTGATCTTCCTAAGATCCTTCAAGATAGAAACGTACGCGTCTCGTAGTAAAGTAGCGCTGAAAAATATTTACGTTGAATCGATCGAAAAACATTTGCGTTGAACGTTGAAACAAAATGTTACGGAAATGTTATCTAAAATAATCCGCGAACATATCTGTGCGATTTTTTTTTTTAAATTACATTAAATTACACTAATTGGTTTCTTCTTCGGCGAACAAATTAATATAAATTAATCGAAACGTAAATAATATTAATAATATTAATAATATTAATAATAATATTAATAAATTAATGTGAAAAAACGGTAATGAATAAAATTAATATAATGTGAAATATAAAATAAATACCTACGTGATTTTCAAAGCGCATTAAAGCGTGCGAAATGGAATATGAGTTGTTAATCAACGTTCCGGAGATGCCGAATTTAAAATATCCGTGTAACAATTGCGGCAGAGCTGAATGAAAAAAAAAAATTCAGTATATTGTTTCAGCAAGTGTTTTTTTTTTTTTATTCGAGTTAAAGACACGGTGTTAATCCTCGTTATCAGGCCACTAGCACGAGAATAGTAGGCGGTATATGGTGGTTCTTCACGCTGATCATTATCTCGTCTTACACCGCAAATCTGGCCGCCTTTCTGACGGTCGAGAGAATGATCACGCCGATAGAGAACGCCGCCGATCTCGCGGAACAAACCGAGATATCCTACGGCACGCTGGCGGGCGGGAGCACGATGACGTTTTTCAGAGTAAGTAGAAAAAAAATCACTATTTCACATTTGACATTTGAAACTCATTATTGATGTGAACTCGCAACGCATTTTGAATGCTGTTTCTCTGCAAAAATTTCTCATTACGTACGTCATAATGGTTTTGCGTTTTTTTGAACACATCTCGGCGAGAGGAAGGCGGGAGAATGGAAATAAATGTAAAATATATATATATATATATATATTCTAAATAATTTTTAAATATATGTATATAAATTCTATATAATTTAGAATATATATATATATTTATTTATATAATTTGTAGAAATAAAAGTCGATTAATATCAAGTTTGATAACGACAATAAAAACAAAAAAATGGTCGTAATGGACAGAGCAAAATGTGTCAGGTTAAATCTGTGAAAAACATAATAAAGTTTTGGAAAAATATGTGCGTGCGTAAAAATATAAATAACATATTGAAGCATTTGTTTTGCGCTGAAATGCAAAAAGACAGACATATTGCCACTAAATCTGCTAGAAACTCGCAAAAGTGAAGGGACGTATGTATAAAGATATACTTTTGTAAATATCGTACGTATAATATTGTTATATATATAAACAAACATATATATATATATATATAACGATATTAAATGCTCGCCACATGTTCCATCGAGAAACTGCGAGCGGTTATATTTGCATTTAAACAAAAATATCGCTCTCATAAATTTCGCGTGTTATATTGCGAACTCCGAGCCGAGGGTAAATTAGCGAGCGAAATAATGAGCAAAAAACTTTCTCAATTTATATCTTCGAAATTGGCAACGAGAGAAAGAGAGAGGAGAGAGGCGATCGTTTCATTCGTTGAAAGCGTTTAATTTAAGATCTGAATGAAAAACGTCAATGCAATTTTTTTTTATTGATGACGCGCGCGTTTTATTTATTGTTTATTTAAAAAATTAAAATGTTTTCGATTATAAATTTTTTTGATGAAACTTTAAAAGCTCGAAATTTATTTCAAAAGCGTTGCCAAATAAAATTTGAAGAACTATTTAGGCAATTTCGGAATTGAACGCTTTAATCTCGCTTTAATCTCGCAGGATTCGAAAATTGGCATCTATCAAAAGATGTGGAGGTTCATGGAATCAAAGGGTCCATCCGTATTCGTTCAGTCGTACGAAGAAGGAATAAAGAGGGTTCTGGAAGGTGACTACGCGTTTTTAATGGAATCGACCATGCTTGATTACGCCGTGCAACGTGATTGCAATCTGACGCAAATTGGGGGTCTGCTTGACAGCAAGGGATACGGAATCGCTACTCCGAAAGGTAAACGCAATTAAAGATACGTAACACGTAAAGAAATTTATAATTTAAAGATAATTCTCGAGTGTAAATTTAATAACAAAAGAAATTTTTGAAACAGGTTCCGTGTTTAATTACTCGACTTTGTTAACCGGCGGAAAATGCACAACAAAAAAGAGCTGTTTTTTTTTTTTCTACATATAAAATATCTTGATAACTAACACATCGCGCGCGAAAGAAATTTCTTATTTCCGGTCGTGAACGAGACACGCAAATCGACGGGAATTTTTTAAGACTCGTCGTATATTTGAAACGCGCGTTATATTTGTCGCGCGTTTTCAACATGTGCGATGTAAAATGTAACGAATAAAAAAAGAGATAGATGTATGCTCACGAGTCACGAGAAGGAAATTGCGAAACTCTTGACCGGCCTAACGAAGGCTTTTTATATGCAGGCTCGCCCTGGAGGGATAAAATATCTCTCGCTATTCTGGAGCTACAGGAAAAAGGTGTAATACAGATTCTCTACGATAAATGGTGGAAGAACACGGGCGATGTGTGCAACAGAGACGACAAGAATAAGGAGAGCAAGGCTAACGCTCTCGGGGTTGAAAATATTGGTGAGTCTAAATTATCTGTTTTTTTATCGGTTGAAATTGCATAGTTAAAACCGCACGGACGCGAAATCCGTAAGTTGCGCGACAGATATAATAAAATTAAAGAAATTTATCTCTTATCACTTATTCGCTTACATTATTGTTATTATTATTAAAAAATATTTTTTTAAGTTATTTCGCAAATTAATTGCCGGTAAATCACGTAGGGCCGGTTGTTTCCATCTTTCGATAAAATCTCAGCTTACTCGACAGGTTATTATCTATAGAATAGGAACTTGACTGGGCGCATCTCCCACTGTTTTTTCTACATATTTATCTGTTAGATACGACTTACATGATAGTGCCGTCTAATTTTATTTTTTGGTTTCTGGTCGTTTACCAAATATATAAATTTTACCAACACGTGAAACAATGCAAATTAAAGTTTTAACCATTATAGATAAATCACCCGATACTTTATCTGAAAGTGGAACAACCGGCTCGTAATCTTCGAAAAGATATCATAGCCCAATAGAATTAAACAAAAAAAAATGAAATTTCTGCGAAAAAATTAGTAACAAGCTGAATTTTTGCACGGATCTTTATTTGATCGTTTCAAACAATGTGTCTCAAAAGTCTCCATCGATACAATCCCTGCGTAAAATTTTATAGAGGGTCAAAGGTAAAAAAAAACAATTTTTCGCGAATATCTCGAATTCTATCTCAAAATCTTAATTTTACTGGGCTCCCAGTTGCAAGAGTGAAGTACTTCACTCAGTGATTGCGCACATAAACGCGGTGCGTATCGTAGGGATTGCGGATTGATATTAATCTCCAACACGAAGTTAAAATCGCAAATTTGATTACACATTCAGTCCTTTCATAACCGTTGCGCAATGACTGCTCAATCAATTATCGTTATCGGGTTCATTAAAGTTGTCAATATATGCACGCGCGATATGGAAACTCCCGTGTATATTTCGTGTTTTATCAATAACAAAACAGATTTGCGCGATATGGGGGATGTTAAATCACAGACCCTCTCCCTGTCTGTTGTGTAACTCAGTCGCAGCTGCGGTTAATCTCATCGACGGCGGGGAGGAAGGACATGCGCGCAAAAGAGTCGCGCGTTCAGTAGTCATAACTTTCGCGTGTCCGACACGCCTGTTTTAAGTTTCCAGTCATTTCGACGATGAGATTTTGCGTTTATTTCACGAGAGAGAGAGTAGCAACGCTGAAAAGTCACGCACACGTGTCTCGTTGTTTTTTTTTCTTTTTTTTTTTGATACTAGAAATAAAAATAAAATAAAACAAAGAGTAGAAAATATAAGCGCAAACAGGAAATATTTGCGAAAGGAAAAACCCTTCGAGAAGAAGGAGAATAAAAACAAGAACTTCTTGTTGGTCCCACTCGAGCACTCGATTGTTTTCAGATGTGTGCGGTACACAAAAAAAGAGAACAGTTTTAGTCAATCAAAAGAACGTTTAATCAATTGCGCGCGAGCGAATTCAGAGGGAGCAGAGTTCGGGAGCGAAGAAAAGAAGAGATTTTCACAGACGCGGCGGAATCGCGCGCGAAGTTCGCGGACGAATTTTTCTTGGGTCTTCTTCGGAAACCACTTGCAATTTTTATGGAAGTCACAGCAAGTTTCCCCCTCCGGTTTCTTTTTTCTCCGTTCTCGCGCGCTTTAGTCCGCTTTTCTCCTTCTTTGTTTTTTCTCTTCCTCCCTCTCCCCCTATCCCTCGTCTTCTTCCTCACGAAGAAACTCTGCCGGCTACACTACCGCATTCACTCCGCTTCCCCTTTCCTTCGCGCCGTTTCTTTCTGGCCGCCGTAGCCTGTAACTTGGATAAGTACCCATTTTGCCGACGGTGTAAATGTACTCGACGAGACAGAAAGAGAAAAGGAGCCGAATCCCCGTCCCGGTGCGGCGCGAAAATCTCGCGAAATTACAGTTGAATCGCTAATCCCACTTTTCTCTCTCTGATGTCTTGATTATTTGCCGTGGAAAATGAACGGCTGACCTCTCTATCGTGCCATTTTATAAGAATAAGCAATCCCACCGGCCGAGGGAAAAAGCTCTTTTAATAATTTCAAAGCGATTGAGACAGAAATGTACAATATAAATTGGCTTCCTCTCTTTCTTTAAAGCTTTGAAGATTTTTCGAGATAAATCTTATCTTAGAGAATATAAGCTGTGTTCCCCCCGTGTCTGTGAAAGCCCGTGAATTTCGCTTTATTAAAGCGACATTTTTCACGCGATTCTGCAAAAATTCATTTTCTCTCGTTTCTTTCAATAACAATTTTTAAAATATCAATAGAGCGTCGCATAATGGTTTTTTTTTTTTTTTTTTATTTTGAACTTAATGTTGCCGTTTGTTGCGCACCGACTTTTTGATGACAAATAAAAATAGAGAGAGAAAGAGATGAGAAAACGGGAATGAAATTACCACGAACGCAAAGTTTTATCGACTATGTACTCGCTGTAACTTGTGTTTGTATATTTTCGCTTTGACTTTTGTTTTCCTTTGCGAAAAAATAGAAATAAAACGACACTGAGGATCTTCGTCAAAGTTCGAAAAGTAGAATCGAGGTAAACAGAAGACAACCACGTGAAATTAAAAAAAATTGAAGAGGGCGACATATATTTTCTCATCCTTGTATAAAAATTGCATTTATTTTTCCTCGACGTAAAATTAATCAATCACGTCGTAGAGAGAAGCTCAAAGATGATAACGACATTTGTTCAAATTCACTTAAGGCCCTTGTGCTCTCTCTCTCTCTCTCTCTCTCCCGCTCGTTCTTCTGTCCCCGAACAGATTTCCGCGAATCTTCGGATCAGCCGTCAGTCTCTTCGGGAGAATGATTGAGTCCTAGATAATTCCCAGTTCGCGCGTCAAGCGCTTCTCCCCGGAGACTTGAAACTTGAGTCGCGCGAGCAGCGGAACTTTCGACCCGCGAAACTTGAATCGGTCGGGTCGAGAGCGATGTCGCGTCGCGCGATCTTTTCGCCGGGTTTTCGAGACACGGTTTTGATATCGGGTTCCCGCGAAATAGGCGCGAGGCCGTCGTGGCGGCGCCTCCTTCCTCCTCCTCCCCCCCTCGTGCGAGAAACTTTCGTCCTTCCGGCGAGACGTCCGGACGTCTGTCGTCATAAATCACAACGGTGTAGTTATGCAAATCTTACCCTCGCATCCTCCCACGTGGATTCCGGCTCAGTTGTCTCGCCGTCAACGATAAGTGGACACTTTTTAGCTCGCTCAAAAAGAGAAGCGCCTTCGCGCGCCCTACATTACTCCGTTCACCCTATTCTTTCGCCTCCGCGGCTTGAAATATATACAGCCGAAAGTTTTCCCCGCGGGGATAAAAAAAAAAAAAACCGCTCTCACGTCGACGTATAAGAGAAATAATACATTCAACGAAGTTTCACCTGCTTTTGACTTTTCCGCGCGCATGCAGTGCCGTATTTCATTTCAAATTGGAAACGGAAATAGTTTGCGATTGTATAATTATATTTACGCGGGAACGCGTGAAGAAAAATCGAGCGAAAACCTTGTAGTATTATTTTAAAAACGTTGTTGAAAAAAAAAAAAGAAAAAAAACTGGCTAACACACACTCGACTTGTCTCTTTCAATCGAAGCTATGCGTGATAGAACCTAAAAAAAATTCGGCGAACTTCGCGCGTCGTAATTTTGATCGGCGAGGAAGATATACGAATCTCAACCCCCCTGATCACGGGAATATCGATAAACTTCGGACGACGGACGAAGTTTTTCCAAAGTGTGTTTACTAACGAAAGCGCTTTTTATCCCGAACTTTTAGTCGATAAGACTCGATATTTTACATCGATCTGCTCATTAAATATAACCCGAAAGAGAGCAAATAAATTGGTTAAGCTAGAAAAAGACGGACGGAAAAACCAATCCGAGTTGCGGAAATTAAATGTTTTTTTTCGTTCGGTTTTTCGAACAAACTCGTTCAAATTTTTATCGGTATTAATACTTTTTTTTTTGCATTCGCGTACTGTTTTTTATTTCGTTTTTTTTTCAAACGTGACTTTAGATAAACGTCTTCTCAAAACATCAAGCGTAAATACTCCACCCAAGTCCACCGGTTTCGCTCACGATTCTCACATCGCAATAAATACAAAGACTCCCCGCTATTTATCAGTATATACGTTTTACCACGCACGCCCCATTCGCCCGTTCGTTATTCGCGGATACTCCGTCGCAAAGTTTTCCCACGGGAGGGGGGATGCAGCGGCCAAAAAGTGCAGCGCGATCGATCTGTATGGGGGAGAAAGAAAGAGAGAGAGAGAGAGAGAGAGAGAGAGAGAGAGAGAGGAAGATATCGCGCTTTTCGCTTAGATATTGCGCGCACGATTTTCCGCGACCGACACTGTGAACTTTTTTTCTTTCGTCGTACTTTTTTTCGTCTTCTTCTTCTTCTTCTTCTTCTTCTTCTCTTCTTCTTCTTTTCTTCTCTTTGCTTTCCGACAAACTAGCGCCACAAAGGCGGATGAAGTAGCACGAAGGGAATCCGAGGTGGAGGACAAACACGCCCCCGTCGTCGTCGTACTTCGTGGCTGCCAGCGGCGCGCGGCGTAGCGCGCGTCTCCCTCGGTGAAATTAGAGGAGAAACGAAGGAGCCAGACCCGCCGGCATTAAAATAATGAGCTTCCGGTTTTGTCATTCCAGGCGGTGTCTTCGTCGTGCTGCTCTGCGGTCTGGCGCTCGCGATCGTGGTGGCGATCCTCGAGTTCTGCTGGAACTCCAAGAAGAACGTTCAGTCGGACAGGGTAAGCTAGACAACGAACTAGGAACGGCCGACCAGAAAGACGGTTACAAAGATTTTTCTACACGCTTTTTACGTGAACGTGCTGCATGAGTTGTACTTTCTCTTTGTTGAGCGAGGCCGTTTGCCGGCGTCTCGGTCTTTCGAGACTCGTTGGTTGTTTTTTCTTCTTTTTTTTTCCTCGCACAAAGTTTCGACGAAATGTTTCCCCGCATGCGTTATTGTCTGTTCTTTCTTCCTTTTTTTTTTTTTTTTTTTTTTGAAAGGTGCAATATTGTGCAGGAAGTCGAATTTCGCGTATAAATTGGGGTATTTCAAATCTTTGTTCCTATAGATGTTTAAATATGTTTGTTGCATTTTTGTTGAACGTTCGCGCGCGTTGTTTTTTCTTCACGTCACGCAAATTTCAGGAGTCGCGAATCGAA